>NC_058083.1:47786605-48159117 GCF_014858855.1 Bufo gargarizans | reverse complement strand
CTCCTCCTTGTCAGGAGCAGGAGCACCTCCTCATGCTGCTGCCACCTCCACACTATGTCACCTTGCCACTCGTGGCCTCCTGATGCTGCCGCCACCTCCAGACTCTGTGATTGTGCCACTCTGTGGCCTCCTCATGCTACTTCCACCTCACCAATATGTCATAGGGCCACTCTGTGGACTTCTCATGCTGTTCCCACCCTCCACACATTATGACTGGGCAACTATTTTGCCTTTCGGCTTGACTGACATAATCATTTATTTGATCCTTCTTCTGATCTGTCAGAAGGAAGGAAAAATAAGACGCACAACGAATCCTGTCTGGGTAACAGCTGTAAGGCCTGTATGGTCCCATCAGAATTGGCTTGTGATTTGGTAGCCAAAAGCAGGAGTGGGTACAAAACACAGAAGACATGCAAATATTCTGTTCACGTGTCATCTCTGTTTTGGATCCACTCCCTTTTTTAGGGCATTCGCAATACTGATGGATTACTGACCAAATGCTGACCGAGTGAAGGCGGAAGCTCCACAGACAGGATTAGTTTTTTGTGGGTTATTGTTCTGACAGATCAGAGGAAGGGCAAAATAATAAGTGACGTCACAAACACAAACTCACTGCTGACACCCTTTCCACTCTGTCGGGGGGGAGGGGGGGGGGCTCTACTTGTATAAGCGTTTAATAGAAGAGGTTCTGTAGACATCGATGTGGAATTAGCTGACGATGGTGTAAAATGAGTGCACTTCTTCTTGGCGCTAACATCGAGCTATAAGGCTGAGTTCATACTTGGGTTATTTGGTCAGTTTTGGCCCCGTGACTGCCCAAATAAGTGAAGTGTGCAGTGATTCTAAGTGTGACACCTGTCATCTGCATGTCATACGGACGCACAGTGTTATTTCACTACCACAGCAGACTCCCTATGTGTGTTACTGCAAGGCACAGTGTTCTATACCACTATACAGGCTCTCTGCAGCCCGGAAATAGCTGTTTTTTAACTAAATTCGCAGAGAATATATTCAGATAGAACCCCTTTTTTTCTAAAAAATTCGACAAACCGGCAAATCAAATTTTTTGGAAATTCGCTCATCTGTACTAGTGTTATACTAGTCCTAAAAAAAAATCAGTTTTTTTCTATTGATTATTCTGCCAATCCACTTAGAAACATAGAATGTGTCGGCAGATAAGAACCATTTGGCCATCTAGTCTGCCCAATATACTGAATACTATGGATAGCCCCTGGCCCTATCTTATATGAAGGATGGCCTTATGCCTATCCCATGCATGCTTAAACTCCTCCACTGTATTTGCAGCTACCACTTCTGCAGGAAGGCTATTCCATGCATCCACTACTCTCTCAGTAAAGTAATACTTCCTGATATTACTTTTAAACCTTTGCCCCTCTAATTTAAAACTATGTCCTCTTGTAGTAGTTTTTCTTCTTTTAAATATTCTCTCCTCTTTTACCTCATTGATTCCCTTTATGTATTTAGCAGTTTCTATCATATCCCCTCTGTCTCGTCTTTCTTCCAAGCTATACATGTTAAGGTCCTTTAATCTTTCCTGGTAAGTTTTATCCTGCAATCCATGTACCAGTTTAGTAGCTCTTCTCTGAACTCTCTCCAAAGTATCAATATCCTTCTGGAGATATGGTCTCCAGTACTGCGCACACTAATCCTGAAATATTGCAGTCCTCGAGGAGACACAAGAGACTGAAAATTCCTGTTTTCTGCACCTTACTTGACAGCTTTGCTGTATAGACTGGGACAGAATGAGCAGAGTCATCTCATTATCAATATGAGGTGGGAAAGCTGCTAAGACTTACTAAGGAATATAGAAAGTTACTCTGCCGCACAATCCCTTCATTACAAAGAGATCAGTGGGGGTTTCGGGACTAGTGTTGATCACGAATATTCAAATTGCAAATTTTTATTGTGAATATCCGCAGTTAGAGAATTCGCGAATATTTAGAATATAGTGATATTAATCAGTACACATGATCCCTCCCTGCTTCTAGCTTGTGGGCCAATGAGAAGGCTGCAATATCTTTGACTTTATATTGCTATATATTCTTGTTTTTGAATATTGCGAATATTCTAAAAAAACTAATATATTCATTTTCTAGAATATTTGTCTTTTTTTTAATCTGTACAGTTGTTCCACTTTGGCATATTCCTCACCGACAAGCGTCCCCGTTACCAGGGGGGTTAGAATATACCATCGGATCTGAGTTTTCACAATCTCATTCTCATTATGAAAATTAGTATCACGAAAATTCTCATTCCGAAAATTCGTATTCTGAAAATTCGCAATCAACACTACTCCTAACGAATATTCGAATTTGCAAATATTCTACGAATGTTCTACGAAATATTCGCAAAATATTGCGAATTCGAATATGACCCCTGCCGCTCATCACTATTCGGGACCTTGACACTCCCAATGATCAAACCTTTTGACAGATTATATCAGATGTCTTCACAAATGATAGGTAATCGTTAACGGAGAACCAACGAGTCTTATTCTTGTGCTGACTTATCAGAGGTTAAAATGCAGGTCATCTTTGTCCCTGTGACAACACTGACAGCACTGCAATCTCCTAGAGCCACTACGGTGGATAGGTCATCGATTATCTAAAACCTGGAATATCCCTTTAAAAGGGGAACCACAAATGTATCTGATGCCATTTTAAAGATCATGGGGCATGAATACTTTTGCAACACTGTCATAATGGTTTAGGGTAATGCTGTGTCAAATATTAAGGAGATGACAGTGTCAGGAAGTTACCGGGAAAGCCACGGAAATCACAAGGAGCGTCTCCACTCTATCAGAGCCATGAGAACAATATACAAATATAATGGATGCTACTGTCCTCTGGATTCTCGTGCTCCTTCCAGATCATTACTAAGCCTCATCTCAGTCATTTACATCAAGAGCTGCATTCAAAATTCTTCATGTTGTAGCTGGGCTGACAACTAGAGATGGCCTTGCGGTTCGCCCGGCGGTCGTTTCACGGTGAACTTAGCGTGTTCGCGATTTGCCGAACATGCGAACATATGGAGAAATTCGCGCCCGCCATATTCTTTTACATTGTGAAGAACTTTGACCCATGACACATCCATCAGGTGGTACAGGACAGACAATTAAGACATTTCAGCACATGGACACACCCCCTACCCTATAAATAAACCTGATCCCTCCGGGATTCATGGATGTGCACTGGAACCCCCCGGATTGTGGTAGGACATATGGTTTCTGATTTGGTGCCGCCAAGCACTTGTTATTTCCGACCACATCTATGCTTTTTGGTTAACTTTAATAATTTAATATATTTTTATTTTGAGGGATATCTTTTCCATTCACACGTCCGCAAAATGGGTCCGCATCCGTTCCACAATTTTGCGGAACGGGTGCAGACCCATTCATTTTCAATGGGGCCGGAATGTTCTGTCCGCATTTGCGGATCCACATCTGCATTTGCAGATCCACATCCGCATTTGCGGATCCGCACTTCCGCATCCGTGCTTCCATTTCCGAAAAAAAATAAAACATGTCCTATTCTTGTCCGCAATTGCAGACAAGATTAGGCATTTTCTATTATAGTGCCGGCGATGTGCGGTCCGCAAATTGCGGAATGCACATTGCTGGTGTCCGTGTTTTGCGGATCCGCAAAACACTTACGGATGTGTGAATGGACCCTCATAGTAAAATTATTAAAGGTTACGTTTTATCTTCATGTATATTGTAATGGATTGTACAATGTTATAATATACTTTCTATGTTAGAAAGTATATTATAGCGCATTTGTATTGTGCGGCAGTTGTGTGCGGTTCTGCTGCGATACTGCAGGTATAGAGAGGGACAAGCGTTATTGGAACAAATAGTTTCTACTGGTGTCCCCCCCCCAAAAAACGATTGAAGAGGGGTGTTATATACCAATATACTGTCTTTATAGTGCATTTGGGTACTGTATAGTGCATTTGCGCATGCGCGTACGCGAAAATTGAATTGCCGATTGAATTTTTTTTTTATGGAGATCGCAAATTTGAATAACACATCTGGTATGTCACTGTCCATGTTGTGGGACTATTTGTGCACTTCTAGTAATTATTTCTTGGCTGCAAATATGAGCTGAAAGTTTTTCAGGTTCGCCTGCCATTAAAATAAATGGGACCCGCTGCGAACTTACGGTTCGCAAACATTTGATTGTGTTCGCAAACCGTCCCAGCAGATGTTCGTCCATCACTACTGACAACTTAGCAGACATTCTCTGCGCTGATACCATCCACTAGGGTAGCGACAGCTGTTCTGCATGCACCATCAGTCTATTGTATAGCACTGAGCATACTTGCATGCTCTGTTCTCACTGTGAACCAGCAGGGGGCAGCAGAGTGATACTGCAATCTGTGGGTGAGCTTACAGGAATTTAGCAGAAACTTAAATACTGCTCTGCAGGTAATTGAAATTGGAATTATGATGTAATTTAAACCGCATCTGTCAGCAGGATGAATCCTATTAAGCCAGACGCACTCCAAAAATAATCCTTAGAAAGTCCAAAGAATTATCTAATGAATGATAACAATGGTTTTGTGATTTGAGTTTAAAGGGCATCTGTCATCGGGATCAAAACGATTAAACTAGGCACATAGGCTGAAAGGGTTGATCCTGCTGATTAAAACAATACCTTTCTTGTGAAAATCGGTTGTAGGGTTCCTGAGAAAAAAAGATTTTATTCCTTATACAAGTGAGGGATTCAGTGAACTCAGGGGCGGGGCCGAGTCTCTTGGTGCCTCGCAGTGCTGGCCACGCCCCTCTGTGCACTGAGGCCCTCATTTGCCTTAAGAATAAAAGTATTTTTTTCTCGGGAATACAACAACCGATTTTCACAAGACAGGTATCATTTTAATCAGCAGACTTAACTCTACCAGGCCGTATTCTTGGTTTAATAGGTTTGATCCTGATGACAGATGCTCTTTAAAATCAAAAAACGAAACCACTGTTACCATTACTTAGATAATTATTTGGACTTTCTAAGGAAGTCTCTGGGTCACTGCTTAGCAACAGGCCCCTGCTACTGCAGGTGACTACTCTGGACCGCCATGTGCTATTGGAGACCAGTGGGGTCACCTTATTTTGGCAGGAGTGACTCAATCGCATGAACAATCCCATGAATGGGCCATTTGTGTTCCCGGCCACCGATGGTCAATCTATTGAAATGAGCATAAGTTACGGATGCGCCCGATCTTCCCCTTCTCGATTAGCGCTTGTGATGATGCATCGTGAAACCCCATATCCCTTTAAGACATTGACATCATCTTGAATCTATAGACACTTTGCGAACATTTCCCTCCGTGAGAGCCGAATCCCGGGCTTCATCCCTTTGTTTATCAGTCCCCCGGAGAACGAGCGTTCTCTGCTTTTGATTAATACAAAGAGTGTGAGATAATGTGAGCTTACCAGGCAAATCTATACGGGAGGATAAACCTAGGCTCAGCCTGAGACGCCCGGAATTATCTAGACATATGGATGCCTTTTATCATTGTGGCAGGCTGCGTGCCCTCGGCGGTAATTCATTCTGCCAATCTCACCTCCTACTACTGAAACTGAATCTTTACATCAAACTTTTGATTTCGTTCAGAAAACTCTGCTTTGCTTGAGTTTCATGTCTTATACTCCAGTCACATCCAAAGCTGAATTGAAACTTCTTTATAGCGACCAGGTATGATACCCCACCCCTTATATATCCATTTTTCCTAAAAGGGCATATGCATATTAGTTAGACAACCCCTTTAAGGTAGAACTTGTCTAATATCACTGGATTTTGTAGACTTAGTTGCCATTTAAAGATAAAACCGGGGGCGCTGTTGCATTAATGTCAAAGCGAAATATTTGCTGCCACCAGTGGTGAAAGGTGGTACTGCAACTTCTGAGCACAATTGAAAATTACAGAAATTGTTTTAATAATGCAAATGCCACAGATGTCAGATAAAGCATTGGAGTAAATTATTCAGCACTTTTTATTAGAAATGATAAATCCCCTTTAAGACATGGCGGCAGGCCGGATGGGTAGGGGAGCATCTTGGCTGTAATTGGGATGTACGACGCCTCGCTCTCCTAAAAGTGAGAAGAATGGAGCAGAGGGGGGACTGGTGGGAAGAATCAGCTCGACAAACAGTTGTATTAATGCAGAGAGAAGGTTCTGAGCACTACAGGGAATTAATTAGGGATGCGCAGCGCCTGACCTTGGGAGCATTTCTTACACAGATCCCGTCCTATAATCTTTTTGAAATTGCTTCATCTTAAATACCACCGCCGCGCGCCGTCGCTTTAATCTACAGAAACCACCGTGGAATTTTCTGTTAGTAAAAAAGCATTTCATGACTGATAAATGAGTAAATATACAGAAAACATCGGATTATACTGGTGACAGCTACATACAGTGTACAGTCGTGGCCAAAAGTTTTGAGAATGACACAAATATTAGTTTTCACAAAGTTTGCTGCTAAACTGCTTTTAGATCTTTGCTTCAGTTGTTTCTGAGATGTAGTGAAATATAATTACACGCACTTCATACGTTTCAAAGGCTTTTATCGACAATTACATGACATTTATGCAAAGAGTCAGTATTTGCAGTGTTGGCCCTTCTTTTTCAGGACCTCTGCATTACAACTGGGCATGCTCTCGATCAACTTCTGGGCCAATTCCTGACTGATAGCAACTAGAGTTGAGCGTACACCTGGATGTTCGGGTTCGAGAAGTTCGGCCGAACTTCCCGAAAATGTTCGGGTTCGGGATCCGAACCCGATCCGAACTTCATCCCGAACCCGAACCTCATTGAAGTCAATGGGGACCCGAACTTTTCGGCACTAAAAAGGCTGTAAAACAGCCCAGGAAAGGGCTAGAGGGCTGCAAAAGGCAGCAACATGTAGGTAAATCCCCTGCAAACAAATGTGGATAGGGAAATGAATTAAAATAAAAATTAAATAAATAAAAATTAACCAAAATCAATTGGAGAGAGGTCCCATAGCAGAGAATCAGTCTTCACGTCACCCACCACTGGAACAGTCCATTTTCATAAATTTAGGCCCAGCACCCAGGCAGAGGAGAGAGGTCCCGTAACAGACAATCTGGCTTCATGTCAGCAGAGAATCAGTCTTCATATCATAGCAGAGAATCAGGCTTCACGTCAGCCACCACTGTAACAGTCCATTGTCATATATTTAGGCCCAGCACCCAGGCAGAGGAGAGAGGTCCCGTACAGGGCCGGCGCCACCCATAAGCAGAGTAGGCAACCGCGTAGAGCGCACTCTGCCTGGGGGCGCCGGCCGCCGCCTGCGCCCCGCCCCCTACTTGTGTCATCCATCTGACATCATCTCATCTCCTTCCGTTCTTGCCGGCCAGATGCGCTCCGATGAGTTCACTACGGGCAGAGAGAGCGGCACGCAGCTGAGACACCCTGGTGTATTTAAATCTCATCTAGGCTTTCTGTCAGAAAAGTTTCTCGTGGGATTCGAACTCACGACCTTGACACATCTGAGCCAAGGCATTTACCCTCACAGCCATGAAAGCTGTATTACTAGTTGCTTAAAAAAAAAAAAGTAATAAGACTTCTACTGTAACTTTGATACCTAGTGTACATCCATACACATGTCAGCTGGCCCAACACACCCAGCTCTAATACATCCATACACAGTGTACTGGGGCAGCTGTCATGTGTATGGATGTACACTATCAAAGTTACCTACAGTAGAAGTCTTATTTTTTTTTTTTTTAAGCAATTGATAATACAGCTTTCATGGCTGTGAGGGTAAATGCCTTACCTCTGATGTGTAAAGGTTGTGAGTTCGAATCCCAGAAAAACTTTTCTGAAAGTGTTTTTTTTTTTGTTTTTTTAATACCGGACTGTTACTTTACTGCCACGGGGGAGGGGGGGGGCTATTGGCACCATGATACTGGCACATGGAGGGGGGAGGAGAGAGGCACTTTATACTGGCACATTAGGGGGCAGGGGGAGAGGATGGCACTATGATATTATCACATGGGGCAAGAAATGGACATGAATCATGAGGGGCAGAAAAGTGAAATGATGGGGGGGGGGGGCAAAATGTACATTTGCTTCTGTTGACAAAAATCCTTGCACCGGCGCTGACTTCGGGCGCGCAATCCCACGATATTATATATAAATGACCATAGTCGGACTGGCACAGGGTACACGACCATAGTTAAATGTTGCATGCAATAGGTGGCTGAAAAAGGGGCGGAAAAAGGGGTGTGGTCAATGGGCGGAGTCAAGGGGGCGGCAAAATTAGCTTTTGCCTAGGGTGGCAAAAATCCTTGCACCAGCCCTGGTCCCGTAACAGAGAATCTGGCTTCATGTCAGCAGAGAATCAGTCTGCATGTCATAGCAGAGAATCAGGCTTCATGTCATCCACCACTGCAACAGTCCATTGTCATATATTTAGGCCCAGCACCCAGGCAGAGGAGAGAGGTCCCTTAAAACAGAATCTGGCTTCATGTCACCAGAGAATCAGTCTTCATGTCATAGCAGAGAATCAGGCTTCACGTCACCCACCACTGTAACAGTCCATTGTCATAAATTTAGGCCCAGCACCCAGGCAGAGGAGAGAGGTTCCGTAACACAGAATCTGGCTTCATGTCACCAGAGAATCAGTCTTCATGTCATAGCAGAGAATCAGGCTTCACGTCAGCCACCACTGCAACAGTCCATTTTCATAAATTTAGGCCCAGCACCCAGGCAGAGGAGAGAGGTTCCGTAACACAGAATCTGGCTTCATGTCACCAGAGAATCAGTCTTCATGTCATAGCAGAGAATCAGGCTTCACGGCACCCACCACTGTAACAGTCCATTTTCATAAATTTAGGCCCAGCACACAGGCAGAGGAGAGAGGTCCCGTAACAGACAATCTGGCTTCATGTCAGCAGAGAATCAGTCTGCATGTCATAGCAGAGAATCAGGCTTCACGTCACCCACCACTGTAACAGTCCATTGTCATAAATTTAGGCCCTGGCACCCAGGCAGAGGAGAGAGGTCCCGTAACAGACAATCTGGCTTCATGTCAGCAGAGAATCAGTCTGCATGTCATAGCAGAGAATCAGGCTTCACGTCAGCCACCACTGTAACAGTCCATTTTCATAAATTTAGGCCCCGGCACCCAGGCAGAGGAGAGAAGTTCCGTAACACAGAATCTGGCTTCATGTCACCAGAGAATCAGTCTTCATGTCATAGCAGAGAATCAGGCTTCACGTCAGCCACCACTGGAACAGTCCATTGTCATAAATTTAGGCCCAGCACCCAGGCAGGGGAGAGAGGTCCCATAACAGACAATCTGGCTTCATGTCAGCAGAGAATCAGTCTGCATGTCATAGCAGAGAATCAGGCTTCATGTCATCCACCACTGCAACAGTCCATTGTCATATATTTAGGCCCAGCACCCAGGCAGAGGAGAGAGGTCCCTTAAAACAGAATCTGGCTTCATGTCACCAGAGAATCAGTCTTCATGTCATAGCAGAGAATCAGGCTTCACGTCACCCACCACTGTAACAGTCCATTGTCATAAATTTAGGCCCAGCACCCAGGCAGAGGAGAGAGGTTCCGTAACACAGAATCTGGCTTCATGTCACCAGAGAATCAGTCTTCATGTCATAGCAGAGAATCAGGCTTCACGTCAGCCACCACTGCAACAGTCCATTTTCATAAATTTAGGCCCAGCACCCAGGCAGAGGAGAGAGGTTCCGTAACACAGAATCTGGCTTCATGTCACCAGAGAATCAGTCTTCATGTCATAGCAGAGAATCAGGCTTCACGGCACCCACCACTGTAACAGTCCATTTTCATAAATTTAGGCCCAGCACACAGGCAGAGGAGAGAGGTCCCGTAACAGACAATCTGGCTTCATGTCAGCAGAGAATCAGTCTGCATGTCATAGCAGAGAATCAGGCTTCACGTCACCCACCACTGTAACAGTCCATTGTCATAAATTTAGGCCCTGGCACCCAGGCAGAGGAGAGAGGTCCCGTAACAGACAATCTGGCTTCATGTCAGCAGAGAATCAGTCTGCATGTCATAGCAGAGAATCAGGCTTCACGTCAGCCACCACTGTAACAGTCCATTTTCATAAATTTAGGCCCCGGCACCCAGGCAGAGGAGAGAAGTTCCGTAACACAGAATCTGGCTTCATGTCACCAGAGAATCAGTCTTCATGTCATAGCAGAGAATCAGGCTTCACGTCAGCCACCACTGGAACAGTCCATTGTCATAAATTTAGGCCCAGCACCCAGGCAGGGGAGAGAGGTCCCATAACAGACAATCTGGCTTCATGTCAGCAGAGAATCAGTCTGCATGTCATAGCAGAGAATCAGGCTTCACGTCAGCCACCACTGCAACAGTCCATTGTCATATATTTAGGCCCAGCACCAAGGCAGAGGAGAGAGGTCCCGCAACAGAGAATCTGGCTTCATGTCAGCAGAGAATCAGTCTGCATGTCATAGCAGAGAATCAGGCTTCACGTCACCCAACATTGGAACAGTCCATTGGCATATATTTAGGCCCCGGCACCCAGACAGAGGAGAGGTTCATTTAACTTTGGGTAGCCTCGCAATATAATGGCAAAATGAAAATAAAAATAGGATTGAATGAGGAAGTGCCCTGGAGTACAATAATATATGGTTAAGGGGAGGTAGTTAATGTCTAATCTGCACAAGGGACGGACAGGTCCTGTGGGATCCATGCCTGGTTCATTTTTATGAACGTCAGCTTGTCCACATTGGCTGTAGACAGGCGGCTGCGTTTGTCTGTAATGACGCCCCCTGCCGTGCTGAATACACGTTCAGACAAAACGCTGGCCGCCGGGCAGGCCAGCACCTCCAAGGCATAAAAGGCTAGCTCTGGCCACGTAGACAATTTAGAGACCCAGAAGTTGAATGGGGCCGAACCATCAGTCAGTACGTGGAGGGGTGTGCACACGTACTGTTCCACCATGTTAGTGAAATGTTGCCTCCTGCTAACACGTTGCGTATCAGGTGGTGGTGCAGTTAGCTGTGGCGTGTTGACAAAACTTTTCCACATCTCTGCCATGCTAACCCTGCCCTCAGAGGAGCTGGCCGTGACACAGCTGCCTTGGCGACCTCTTGCTCCTCCTCTGCCTTGGCCTTGGGCTTCCACTTGTTCCCCTGTCACATTTGGGAATGCTCTTAGTAGCGCGTCTACCAACGTGCGCTTGTACTCGCGCATCTTCTTATCACGCTCTAGTGCAGGAAGTAAGGTGGGCACATTGTCTTTGTACCTTGGATCCAGCAGGGTGGCAACCCAGTAGTCCGCACACGTTAAAATGTGGGAAACTCTGCTGTCGTTGCGCAGGCACTGCAGCATGTAGTCGCTCATGTGTGCCAGGCTGCCCAGGGGTAAGGACAAGCTGTCCTCTGTGGGAGGCATATCGTCATCGTCCTGCCTTTCCCCCCAGCCACGCACCAATGATGGGCCCGAGCTGCGTTGGGTGCCACCCCGCTGTGACCATGCTTCATCCTCATCCTCCTCCACCTCCTCCTCATCCTCGTCCTCCTCGTCCTCCAGTAGTGGGCCCTGGCTGGCCACATTTGTACCTGGCCTCTGCTGTTGAAATAAACCTCCCTCTGAGTCACTTCGAAGAGACTGGCCTGAAAGTGCTAAAAATGACCCCTCTTCCTCCTCCTCCTCCTCCTCCTCCTGGGCCACCTCCTCTTCCATCATCGCCCTAAGTGTTTTCTCAAGGAGACATAGAAGTGGTATTGTAACGCTGATAACGGCGTCATCGCCACTGGCCATGTTGGTGGAGTACTCGAAACAGCGCAACAGGGCACACAGGTCTCGCATGGAGGCCCTGTCATTGGTGGTGAAGTGGTGCTGTTCTGTAGTGCGACTGACCCGTGCGTGCTGCAGCTGAAACTCCACTATGGCCTGCTGCTGCTCGCACAGTCTGTCCAGCATGTGCAAGGTGGAGTTCCACCTGGTGGGCACGTCGCATATGAGGCGGTGAGCGGGAAGGCCGAAGTTACGCTGTAGCGCAGACAGGCGAGCAGCAGCAGGATGTGAACGCCGGAAGCGCGAACAGACGGCCCGCACTTTATGCAGCAGCTCTGACATGTCGGGGTAGTTGTGAATGAACTTCTGCACCACCAAATTCAGCACATGCGCCAAGCAAGGGATGTGCGTCAAACCAGCTAGTCCCAGAGCTGCAACGAGATTTCGCCCATTATCGCACACCACCAGGCCGGGCTTGAGGCTCACCGGCAGCAACCACTCGTCGGTCTGTTGTTCTATTCCCTGCCACAACTCCTGTGCGGTGTGGGGCCTGTCCCCCAAACATATGAGTTTCAGAATGGCCTGCTGACGTTTACCCCGGGCTGTGCTGAAGTTGGTGGTGAAGGTGTGTGGCTGACTGGATGAGCAGGTGGAAGAAGAGGAGGAGGAAGCCGAGAAGGAGGAGGTGGCAACAGGAGGCAAAGAATGTTGCCCTGTGATCCTTGGCGGCGGAAGGCCGTGCGCTAAACAGCTCTCCGCCTGGGGCCCAGCTGCCACTACATTTACCCAGTGTGCAGTTAGGGAGATATAGCGTCCCTGGCCGTGCTTGCTGGTCCACGTATCTGTGGTTAGGTGGACCTTGCCACAGATGGCGTTGCGCAGTGCACACTTGATTTTATTGGATACTTGGTTGTGCAGGGAAGGCACGGCTCTCCTGGAGAAGTAGTGGCGGCTGGGAACAACATACTGTGGGACAGCAAGCGACATGAGCTGTTTGAAGCTGTCTGTGTCCACCAGCCTAAATGACAGCATTTCATAGGCCAGTAGTTTAGAAATGCTGGCATTCAGGGCCAGGGATCGAGGGTGGCTATGTGGGAATTTACGCTTTCTCTCAAATGTTTGTGAGATGGAGAGCTGAACGCTGCCGTGTGACATGGTTGAGATGCTTGGTGACGGAGGTGGTGGTGGTGTTGGTGGTACATCCCCTGTTTGCTGGGCGGCAGGTGCCAACGTTCCTCCAGAGGCGGAGGAAGAGGCCGAGGCGGCAGCAGCAGAATAGGCCGAGGCGGCAGCAGCAGAAGAGGTAGCAGGGGGAGCCTGAGTGACTTCCTTGGTTTTAAGGTGTTTACTCCACTGCAGTTCATGCTTTGCATGCAGGTGCCTGGTCATGCAGGTTGTGCTAAGGTTCAGAACGTTAATGCCTCGCTTCAGGCTCTGATGGCACAGCGTGCAAACCACTCGGGTCTTGTCGTCAGCACATTGTTTGAAGAAGTGCCATGCCAGGGAACTCCTTGAAGCTGCCTTTGGGGTGCTCGGTCCCAGATGGCGGCGGTCAGTAGCAGGCGGAGTCTCTTGGCGGCGGGTGTTCTGCTTTTGCCCACTGCTCCCTCTTTTGCTACGCTGTTGGCTCGGTCTCACCACTGCCTCTTCCTCCGAACTGTGAAAGTCAGTGGCACGACCTTCATTCCATGTGGGGTCTAGGACCTCATCGTCCCCTGCATCGTCTTCCACCCAGTCTTGATCCCTGACCTCCTGTTCAGTCTGCACACTGCAGAAAGACGCAGCAGTTGGCACCTGTGTTTCATCATCAGAGACATGCTGAGGTGGTATTCCCATGTCCTCATCATCAGGAAACATAAGTGGTTGTGCGTCAGTGCATTCTATATCTTTCACCGATGGGGAAGGGCTAGGTGGATGCCCTTGGGAAACCCTGTCAGCAGAGTCTTCAAACAGCATAAGAGACTGCTGCATAACTTGAGGCTGAGACAGTTTCCCTGGTATGCATGGGGGTGATGTGACAGACTGATGGGCTTGGTTTTCAGGCGCCATCTGTGCGCTTTCTGCAGAAGACTGGGTGGGAGATAATGTGAACGTGCTGGATCCACTGTCGGCCACCCAATTGACTAATGCCTGTACCTGCTCAGGCCTTACCATCCTTAGAACGGCATTGGGCCCCACCATATATCGCTGTAAATTCTGGCGGCTACTGGGACCTGAGGTAGTTGGTACACTAGGACGTGTGGATGTGGCAGAACGGCCACGTCCTCTCCCAGCACCAGAGGGTCCACTAACACCACCACGACCATGTCCACGTCCGCGTCCCTTACTAGATGTTTTCCTCATTGTTATCGTTCACCACAACAACAAAAATATTATTTAGCCCAATGTATTGTATTCAAATTCAGCTGAATATAAATTTGAGGCCTAGTATTTAGGCGCTGGGTGACAGGTATGGGTTTACTGACAGAATTAGACTTGGAAATGCACAGTAGCGTGTGTGTGAAGTTATTCTGAATGACCCTATGTGCACCTTGAATATTATATACCCTTTTAGGGATAGATTTCAAATAGCTCTGATACAGCAGAAACCACTAAATTAGGAAATTGCTAAATTGGGAATTGTATTTCAACCCAGAACAAAAAATGTGCTTTGACGGACACTAAATAACTTGCCCAGCCACACCAGTAACAACAGATTTAGCTGGATATAAACTTGAGGCCTAGTATTTAGGCGCTGGGTGACAGGTATACGTTTACTGACAGAATTAGACTGGGATATGGCCAAAAAATAACCACACTATTGATGGTTAAATGCACTTGGTGTGACAGCTTGACCAACCACACTACTGAGGGTTAAATGCACTTGGTGACGGGCGCAGCTTGCCCCTGATGTAGTATATGGCCAAAAAATGAACAGACTATTGCTGGATAAATGCACTTGGTGTGACAGCTTCACCCTGATGTAGGCTTTAGCCAAAAAACAACCACACCATTGAGGGTTAAATGCACTTGGTGACAGGCGCAGCTTGCCCCTGATGTAGTATATGGCCAAAAAATGAACAGACTATTGCTGGTTAAATGCACTTGGTGTGACAGCTTCACCCTGATGTAGGAATTAGCCAAAAAACAACCACACCATTGAGGGTTAAATGCACTTGGTCGCAGCTTGTGCTGGCGCACCACAAGACACAAAATGGCCGCCGATCACCCCAGAAAAAAGTGACTGACAAACGGTCTGGGCAGCCTAAAAACAGTGAGCATTTGAATTTCAGCAGCTCAATGATCCACAGCTGCAGATCGATCGATTAATCAAGTCCTTTGGAGGAGTTAATCTGCCTAATCTCGCCCTACTGTCGCAGCCGCAACCTCTCCCTACGCTAATCAGAGCAGAGTGACGGGCGGCGCTATGTGACTCCAGCTTAAATAGAGGCTGGGTCACATGGTGCTCTGGCCAATCACAGCCATGCAAATAGTAGGCATGGCTGTGACGGCCTCTTGGGGCAAGTAGTATGACGCTTGTTGATTGGCTGCTTTGCAGCCTTTCAAAAAGCGCCAAGAAAGCGTCACAAAAGCGCCAAGAAAGCGACGAACACCGAACCCGAACCCGGACTTTTACGAAAATGTCCGGGTTCGGGTCCGTGTCACGGACACCCCAAAATTCGGTACGAACCCAAACTATACAGTCCGGGTTCGCTCATCCCTAATAGCAACCCATTCTTTCATAATCACTTCTTGGAGTTTGTCAGAATTAGTGGGTTTTTGTTTGTCCACCCGCCTCTTGAGGATTGACCACAAGTTCTCAATGGGATTAAGATCTGGGGAGTTTCCAGGCCATGGACCCAAAATGTCAACGTTTTGGTCCCCGTGCCACTTAGTTATCACTTTTGCCTTATGGCACGGTGCTCCATCGTGCTGGAAAATGCATTGTTCTTCACCAAACTGTTGTTGGATTGTTGGAAGAAGTTGCCGTTGGAGGGTGTTTTGGTACCATTCTTTATTCATGGCTGTGTTTTGGGGCAAAATTGTGAGTGAGCCCACTCCCTTGGATGAAAAGCAACCCCACACATGAATGGTCTCAGGATGCTTTACTGTTGGCATGACACAGGACTGATGGTAGCGCTCACCTTTTCTTCTCCGGACAAGCCTTTTTCCAGATGCCCCAAACAATCGGAAAGAAGCTTCATCGGAGAATATGACTTTGCCCCAGTCCTCAGCAGTCCATTCACCATATTTTCTGCAGAAGATCAATCTGTCCCTGATGTTTTTTTTAAAGAGAAGTGGCTTCTTTGCTGCCCTTCTTGACACCAGGCCATCTTCCAAAAGCCTTCGCCTCACTGTGCTTGCAGATGTGCTCACACCTGCCTGCTGCCATTCCTGAGCAAGCTCTGCACTGGTGGCACTCCGATCCCGCAGCTGAATCCTCTTTAGGAGACGATCCTGGCGCTTGCTGGACTTTCTTGGACGCCCTGAAGCCTTCTTAACAAGAATTGAACCTCTTTCCTTGAAGTTCTTGATGATCCTATAAATTGTTGATTGAGGTGCAATCTTAGTAGCCACAATATCCTTGCCTGTGAAGCCATTTTTATGCAACGCAATGATGGCTGCGCGCGTTTCTTTGCAGGTCACCATGGTTAACAATGGAAGAACAATGATTTCAAGCATCACCCTCCTTTTAACAGGTCAAGTCTGCCATTTTAACCCAATCAGCCTGACATAATGATCTCCAGCCTTGTGCTCGTCAACATTCTCACCTGAGTTAACAAGACGATTACTGAAATGATCTCAGCAGGTCCTTTAATGACAGCAATGAAATGCAGTGGAATAAGTTAATTTTGATGGCAAAGAAGGACTATGCAATTCATCTGATCACTCTTCATAACATTCTGGAGTATATGCAAATTGCTATTATAAAAACTTAAGCAGCAACTTTTCCAATTTCAAATATTTATGTAATTCTCAACATTTTTGGCCACGACTGTACAGCCCGCCACTGTGCGGTATATTGTACAGCGCAACCTGCTGTCCCCAGACTGTACCTCCATAATAATGTTTGCCACAGTGCATTATTAGTGACAAATCAGTAACCAGTGCCCCCATATCAGTAATAGTAACAGTACCCCCATAACAGTGACCTCCACAGTGCCCCCATACTAGTGACATCCACAGTGCCCCCATAACAATGACCTCCACAGTGCCCCCATAACAGTGACCTCCACAGTGGCCCCATAACAATGACATCCACAGCGCCCCCATAACAATGACATCCACAGTGGCCCCATAACAATGACATCCACAGTGCCCCATAACAGTGACATCCACAGTGCCCCCATAACAGTGACATCCACAGTGCCCCCATAACAGGGACATCCACAGTGCCCCCATAACAGTGACATCCACAGTGCCCCCATAATAGTGACATCCACAGTGCTCCCATAACAGTGACATCCACAGTGCCCCATAACAGTGACATCCACAGGGCCCCCATAACAGGGACATCCACAGTGCCCCCATAACAGTGACATCCACAGTGCCCCCATAACAGTGACATCCACAGTGCCCCCATAACAGTGACATCCACAGTGCTCCCATAACAGTGACATCCAAAGTGACCCTTTGACAAAGCCCAGGCTCAGTGCCCCCATCTATCCAGGAGGTTCTGCTCTTCTTTCATCTGGACAAAAACTGAGAAAAGTCAAACTTGATGGACTCTTGTCAATGTAACTTGGGGGGGGGGGGGAAGACTCATTTTTTGCTTCAGTAATGTGTAAGACAATAAAATAGGACCCCAGACTCTACCTAATTTGGCCTCGTCTATCGCCTGAACCTTAAGATAATGTTATCGGGGACTTTTATCTCTATCGAGCACAGGATGACATTGAGGATACTGAGAGCAAATATTACCCCCCAACAAGTAGGAATACTGTAAATGATACGGGCCCCTAAAAACCTATCTCTGATCGTAAAAAATCTCATCATAAGCAATAACCCTAAAATGAACGGTTTACAAATGTCAAAAATATCTGCAATAAAATATCAGGAGGGAAAACCAGGTTATACCAGCTGTACATATATAATTATATACAGGAGATGCCCAGGTTATACCAGCATGCTCCATATCACTATATACAAGAAGATGTATAACTTATACCAGCTGTACATATATAATTATATACAGGAGATGCCCAGGTTATACCAGCATGCTCCATATCACTATATACAAGAAGATGTATAACTTATACCAGCTGTACATATATAATTATATACAGGAGATACCCAGGTTATACCAGCATGCTCCATATCACTATATACAAGAAGATGTATAACTTATACCAGCTGTACATATATAATTATATACAGGAGATACCCAGGTTATACCAGCATGCTCCATATCACTATATACAAGAAGATGTATAACTTATACCAGCTGTATATATATAATTATATACAGGAGATACCCAGGTTATACCAGCATGCTCCATATCACTATATACAAGAAGATGTATAACTTATACCAGCTGTATATATATAATTATATACAGGAGATACCCAGGTTATACCAGCATGCTCCATATCACTATATACAAGAAGATGTATAACTTATACCAGCTGTACATATATAATTATATACAGGAGATACCCAGGTTATACCAGCATGCTCCATATCACTATATACAAGAAGATGTATAACTTATACCGGCTGTACATATATAACTATATACAGGAGATGCCCAGGTTATACCAGCATGCTCCATATCACTGTATACAGGAAGATGTGTAACTTATACCAGCTGTACATATATAATTATATACAGGAGATACCCAGGTTATACCAGCATGGTCCATATCACTATATACAAGAAGATGTATAACGTATACCAGCTGTACATATATAATTATATACAGGAGATACCCAGGTTATACCAGCATGCTCCATATCACTGTATACAAGAAGATGTATAACTTCTACCAGCTGTACATATATAATTATATACAGGAGATGCCCAGGTTATACCAGCATGGTCCGTATCACTATATATAAGAAGATGTATAACTTATACCAGCTGTACATATATAATTATATACAGGAGATGCCCAGGTTATACCAGCATGCTCCATGTCACTATATACAGAAGATGTATAACTTCTACCAGCTGTACATATATAATTATATACAGGAGATGCCCAGGTTATACCAGCATGGTCCGTATCACTATATATAAGAAGATGTATAACTTATACCAGCTGTACATATATAATTATATACAGGAGATGCCCAGGTTATACCAGCATGCTCCATGTCACTATATACAGAAGATGTATAACTTCTACCAGCTGTACATATATAATTATATACAGGAGATGCCCAGGTTATACCAGCATGCTCCATATCACTATATACAAGAAGATGTATAACTTATACCAGCTGTACATATATAATTATATACAGGAGATACCCAGGTTATACCAGCATGGTCCATATCACTATATACAAGAAGATGTATAACGTATACCAGCTGTACATATATAATTATATACAGGAGATGCCAAGGTTATACCAGCATGCTCCATATCACGGTATACAAGAAGATGTATAACTTCTACCAGCTGTACATATATAATTATATACAGGAGATGCCCAGGTTATACCAGCATGGTCCGTATCACTATATATAAGAAGATGTATAACTTATACCAGCTGTACATATATAATTATATACAGGAGATGCCCAGGTTATACCAGCATGCTCCATGTCACTATATACAGAAGATGTATAACTTCTACCAGCTGTACATATATAATTATATACAGGAGATGCCCAGGTTATACCAGCATGGTCCGTATCACTATATATAAGAAGATGTATAACTTATACCAGCTGTACATATATAATTATATACAGGAGATGCCCAGGTTATACCAGCATGCTCCATGTCACTATATACAGAAGATGTATAACTTATACCAGCTGTACATATATAATTATATACAGGAGATGCCCAGGTTATACCAGCATGCTCCATGTCACTATATACAGGAAGATGTATAACTTATACCAGCTGTACATATATAATTATACACAGGAGATGCCCAGGTTATACCAGCATGCTCCATATCACTATATACAGAAGATGTATAACTTATACCAGCTGTACATATATAATTATATACAGGAGATGCCCAGGTTATACCAGCATGGTCCATATCACTATATACAAGAAGATGTATAACTTATACCAGCTGTACATTTATAATTATATACAGGAGATGCCCAGGTTATACCAGCATGGTCCATATCACTATATACAGAAGATGTATAACTTATACCAGCTGTACATATATAATTATATACAGAAGATACCCAGGTTATACCAGCATGGTCCATATCACTATATACAGAAGATATATAACTTATACCAGCTGTACATATATAATTATATACAGGAGATGCCCAGGTTATATCAGCATGCTCCATATCACTATATACAGAAGATGCATAACTTATACTAGCTGTACATATATAATTATATACAGGAGATACCCAGGTTATACCAGCATGGTCCATAACACTATATACAAGAAGATGTATAACTTATACCAGCTGTACATATATAATTATATACAGGAGATACCCAGGTTATACCAGCATGCTCCATATCAGTATATACAAGAAGATGTATAACTTATACCAGCTGTACATATATAATTATATACAGGAGATACTTAGGTTATACCAGCATGGTCCATATCACTATATACAGGAAGATGTATAACTTATACCAGCTGTACATATATAATTATATACAGGAGATGCCCAGGTTATACCAGCATGGTCCATATCACTATATACAGGAAGATGTATAACTTATACCAGCTGTACATATATAATTATATACAGGAGATACCCAGGTTATACCAGCATGCTCCATATCACTATATATAAGAAGATGTATAACTTATACCAGCTGTACATATATAATTATATATAGGAGAAGCCCGGGTTATACCAGCATGGTCCATATCACTATATACAAGAAGATGTATAACTTATACCAGCTGTACATATATAATTATATACAGGAGATGCCCAGGTTATACCAGCATGGTCCATATCACTATATACAAGAAGATGTATAACGTATACCAGCTGTACATATATAATTATATACAGGAGATGCCCAGGTTATACCAGCATGCTCCATATCACTATATACAGGAAGATGTATAACTTATACCAGCTGTACATATATAATTATATACAGGAGATGCCCAGGTTATACCAGCATGCTCCATATCACTATATACAAGAAGATGTATAACTTATACCAGCTGTACATATATAATTATATACAGGAGATACCCAGGTTATACCAGCATGGTCCATATCACTATATACAAGAAGATGTATAACTTATACCAGCTGTCCATATATAATTATATACAGGAGATGCCCAGGTTATACCAGCATGCTCCATATCACTATATACAGAAGATGTATAACTTATACCAGCTGTACATATATAATTATATACAGGAGATGTCAGTAAATATTTCCTCGTCTTGTGAGGTCGCAGGACGGGAGGCGCTGTCCCACGTTTACCTCGTTAGTGGGTTTTGACCTCAGTTCCCATTAATTGAAGATTTTGATTTCATGCTTTATGAGACGTTTTCTGATTTCACATTTTCAGTCCTAATGGCTGTGCTGGAGGATTATAACTACATGATCATCCTATCAGTGCAGACTCCACTACTGGCCTGGATGCTCAACGGCCGAGAAAGAGCCATCAGTGTTCTGGTATAACAAAAGCGCCTGTACACACTGAGCAGACAATAATCATAGATATCAATTGGATCAAAAAGAATAGAGATCACAGGAAAAAATAACTAATGGAAAAGATGAGGAATTAAACCAATAAGGCATACCTTCATTAAAACCATCAAATTTTAACTGTAGTGATATAATATAGATATCAGTTATATACCTATACTTAAGAAGCAGTATTATAGTAGTTATCTTCTTGTACATAGGAGCAGTATTATAGTAGTTATATTCTTGTACATAGGAGCAGTATTATAGTAATATATTCTTGTACATAGGAGCAGTATTATAGCAGTTATATTCTTGTACATAGGAGGCAGTATTATAGTAGTTATATTCTTGTACATAGGAGCAGTATTATAGTAGTTATATTCCTGTACATAGGAGCAGTATTATAGTAGTTATATTCTTGTACATAGAAGGCAGTATTATAGTAGTTATATTCTTGTACATAGGAGCAGTATTATAGTAGTTATATTCTTGTACATAGGAGGCAGTATTATAGTAGTTATATTCTTGTACATAGGAGCAGTATTATAGTAGTTATATTCTTGTACATAGGAGCAGTATTATAGTAGTTATATTCCTGTACATAGGAGCAGTATTATAGTAGTTATATTCTTGTACATAGGAGGCAGTATTATAGTAGTTATATTCCTGTACATAGGAGGCAGTATTATAGTAGTTATATTCTTGTACATAGGAGCAGTATTATAGTAGTTATATTCTTGTACATAGGAGCGGTATTATAGTAGTTATATTCTTGTACATAGGAGCAGTATTATAGTAGTTATATTCTTGTACATAGGAGGCAGTATTATAGTAGTTATTTTCTTGTACATAGGAGGCAGTATTATAGTAGTTATATTCTTGTACATAGGAGGCAGTATTATAGTAGTTATATTCTTGTACATAGGAGCAGTATTATAGTAGTTATATTCTTGTACATAGGAGGCAGTATTCTAGCAGTTATATTCTTGTACATAGGAGTAGTATTATAGTAGTAATATTCTTGTACATAGGAGGCAGTATTATAGTAGTTATATTATTGTACATAGGAGCAGTATTATAGTAGTAATATTCTTGTACATAGGAGGCAGTATTATAGTAGTTATATTCTTGTATATAGGAGGCAGTATTATAGTAGTTATATTCTTGTACATAGGCAGTATTATAGTAGTTATATTCTTGTATATAGGAGGCAGTATTATAGTAGTTATATTCTTGTACATAGGAGGCAGTATTATAGTAGTTATATTCTTGTATATAGAAGGCAGTATTATAATAGATATATTCTTGTACATAGGAGGCAGTATTATAGTAGTTACCGTATATTCTTGTAGACAGACAAGTTGTCTGTTATCCATATTTTAGAAGTTTCTACTGATCAGAATGTTGTTGATGATGAAGCCACAAGAATTATTTGAAGCAAACAAAATGTGATGTGATTAATTCTCAAGGGATGTAATCCTCTATCATTGAGGAGGTGACCGGTTACAGAGCAACCATTGAGATGACTTGGAGACTGACTGAGCCTGCAGGTTAATGGGAAATCTAAGAATATATATTTATAATTGTGCCTGCGCTGTCGCTGTATGAGTTTTTCTCTGTGTGCGCTAGGCAGACAGAGCCGCTGCTGTGTACCTGGTTGGATAACGGCTGCTCCGGTCCAAGGTTGTGTAGACAGTAGAAGGAGTGAACAAACTAATGTTCGGTACCAGCGCTGGAGTGAAGTTTTTTGGGGTTAGTAATTACCTTATGTCAGTGTTCGGTTATATTCAGATGGTTGACCGCTCACTCTCTGATGTTGCAGACAGGATGAGATGACTTGTGCGGCGCTTCTCTGAAAGGATTCTTCCTGCTCAACCTCTAAGCATGTACGCCGCCCCGGCCGGTGGCTGGCGTGCACGCGAGGGAGCTGTGATGGTGGCACCATCACAGCTCCCTCGCGTGCACGCCAGCCACCGGCCGGGGCGGCGTACATGCTTAGAGGTTGAGCAGGAAGAATCCTTTCAGAGAAGCGCCGCACAAGTCATCTCATCCTGTCTGCAACATCAGAGAGTGAGCGGTCAACCATCTGAATATAACCGAACACTGACATAAGGTAATTACTAACCCCAAAAAACTTCACTCCAGCGCTGGTACCGAACATTAGTTTGTTCACTCCTTCTAATGGGAAATCTAAATGCAAATCTATACAATAGATAAAATGAGGTCTGAACCTGGATTCAGTAACTCAGATGCTGGATCATACATAATAGGGTTAGATACAGCGGCTCAGTGTATGAGTATTTATCCACCCTTTCCAGCATTGGTTTACTTATTATATACACTGC
Source organism: Bufo gargarizans (assembly GCF_014858855.1). Lineage (NCBI taxonomy): Eukaryota > Metazoa > Chordata > Amphibia > Anura > Bufonidae > Bufo > Bufo gargarizans. The sequence continues at coordinate 48,135,174 of NC_058083.1, read as the reverse complement.
AGCACAGGGGTCCAGTGAGGAAAGAGCTCTCATTTTCTGATTCTGTTCCAAATCCCCTCCTTTTTCTTTCTACTACATTATTTCTGTCTGCCTGCAACCACCACTAGGGGGAGCTCACTACATAAGGATTTATACAGCTCCTGTTTACAATGCAACAAGCTGCCAGTAATTGTTTTTGTTGACATCCCTATGTGTATTATTTCAAGGGATTTTCCACCTTAAGTATCTGGCTGTGAAATCTGTGCACTGACATCCTAGATCAGAGCTCCCATATCTTAAGGCATGATGGATAAGAATATAAATTACCTCTTGCAGGGTGGTGGATTGCTGTATCTCTTGCAGATGGAAGGCAGCCTTGCATTGCAGAGTGACAGTGAGAATGACCCCCAGGGACCCCAGGTGAAGCCTGGCTGCTTGGAAAATATCAGGATTCACAGACTCTGAACATTCCAAGATCTCGCCAGATGCCGTCATCATGGTCAGCGCCACAACCTGCGAATAATGACCGGTAGAACATTATGGAATGCCTAACCAATAATGCTGCACTCAGATTGTAGTGCTACTGTACCCAGCAGTTCTGATCTGAAGAGCCACTGAGCATGCAGGATACTGGGGGACTCTTAGGCCTCTTTCACACGGGCGGGCGTCAGTTTTTTTGCCCGGATAAGAGCCGGGTGCGTTGCGGGAAAATGCGCGATTTTTTTCTGCGCGAGTGCAAAACATTGTCATGCGTTGCACTCGCGTGAGAAAAATCGCGCATGTTTGGTACCCAAACCCGAACTTCCTCATAGAAGTTCGGGCTTGGGATTGATGTTCTGAAGATTGTATTATTTATAATTTATTTTCCCTTATAACATGGTTATAAGGGAAAATAATAGCATTCTGAATACAGAATGCATAGTAACCAGCGCTAGAGGGGTTAAAAAAATAAAAAATAATTTAACTAACCTTAGTCCACTTGATCACGAAGCCGGCATCTCCTTGTGTCTCCTCTGCGCTGAAGTTGAACAGGACCTGGGGTGAGCTGCTCCATTAAATACAGGTTAAGGACCTTTGATGACGTCACTCCGGCCATCACATGGTCTTTTACCATGGTGAATCACCATGGTAAAAGATCATGTGACGTACCATGTGATGACTGGAGTGACATCATCGAAGGTCCTTAACCGATATTTAATGCAGCAGCTCACCCCAGGTCCTGTTCAGCGCAGAGGAGACACAAGGAGATGCCGGCTTCGTGATCAAGTGGACTAAGGTTAGTTAAATTATTTTTTATTTTTTTAACCCCTCTAGCGCTGGTTACTATGCATTCTGTATTCAGAATGCTATTATTTTCCCTTATAACCATGTTATAAGGGAAAATAATAATGATCGGGTCTCCATCCCGATCGTCTCCTAGCAACCGTGCGTGCAAATCGCACGGCATCCGTACTTGCTTGCGGATGCCATCCGATTTTCACACACCCCATTCACTTCTATGGGGCCTGCGTCACGTCAAAATCGGACAATATAGAGCATGCTGCGATTTCAACTGAACGCACAAGTGATGCGTTAAAAACATCGCTCATGTGCACAGCCCCATAGAAATGAATGGGTCAGGATTTAGTGCGGGTGCCATACGTTCGCCGCATGGATCGCACCCGCACGGAAAACTCGCCTGTGTGAAAGGGGCCTTTAAGTGTAACTGTCATTCTTTTTTTTATTTTTGTAATGTGTAGGGGCAGTGATACCGACCATTTTTGTAATATACTTTAATCACTGAAATTGTACATTTCTATAAAAAAATGGCTCTAAAGTGGCCCATTTTGAGCCTTAGCAACGCTAGTCTGTCTGCTGTTTACATAACACAGTCATTGTTAGCAAGTCTCCACAGTTATGTAAACAGCAGACAGAGGAGCGTTGCTAAGGCTCAAAATGGGCCACTTTAGAGCCATTTTTCTAATAGAAATGTACAATTTCAGTAATTAAAGTATATTACAAAAATGGTCAATATCACTGCCCCAACACATTACACAAATAAAAAAAAGAATGACAGTTACACTTTAAACTCCATACAATACACAGAGAGACCATAAATTTCAAATAGAACTGTGTAATATATCCTTTTCCCTTCGGGGGCGCTGTGGAAAGAATTGAATATCAGATTAACCCACAGACTGTAACTGGTATCAGGAGGACACTTCTGATAAATCATCATTTCTACATCCAGCAAGCAGAAATAGTAAAAATGGTGTGAAAACAACTAATTTTGCTGGAGTGATAATCATCTGCAATGTGCAGCTCTCCATCTGGAGGACCTGACACGTCCATGCTATACAAAGACAGTCTATTGACTTCAATGGGTAATCTGTGTAATACTTTATGTTTCCACTGGTGGCACTGCAGAGAAACGGGACACTTCCTGAGATCCACTGCACGGCCGATCACAGGAGATCACACCAGGGGGAGACTTTGTGATCAGCTTATTTTTGGTGGACCCAAATAGCAGGAATAAATTGAGCATGCTGCGGATATTGATTGCGAGTTTTGCTTTTTGCAATGCACCACACCACAATTTGCTGTAAAGTCCTCCGGTCACCAAGGATTTGCTCCACACTTTGCTAGTTTGGTGTCTCCTCTGTTGTACATATCATACCTGTGTAGACAGTATGCCATGGGTAATCCCGGTATTGTGGGTTCCCGTTCCGATAACTCCGGCCGCTGCGACTTCAGACACGGCGCCAATGCTGTAGAATAAAATGCAGAAGAATGAGGATGCGGAAGGAAACCACGATGACATTGCTGATTTCCAGCAGGAAAGACCCCACCGAGAGATCAAACCCCTTTGGTACTACACAGAGAGGAAGAAAAAAGCAGAAATCTCAGGGCAGTGCCAAAGGGGCTTGAGTCCTCCATAGAGCCTTTCATCCTGGAATCAGTGAAGCCACAAAGTTATAGACTCATCATCCCAAGATTCTATGGTAAGATGACAATTTTCATTAGAGTTCCCCTTTAAAGAGGTTATTCTATGATTAATGTAAAAGATGAAAATCAGACATCATATAATCCATGACAATCCCTCTCTAACAAAGCTAGAACCAGCCCTGTACCTAACATGGATCCAGAGATGTTCCTGTTCATTTCTCCAATTGTTGCTAGATTTATAAGGGGTGTGTCCTTTCTGCTGCAGCTCTCTCCCTATCACAGCTCAGGGTGTGTGTCCTTTCTGCTGCAGTTCTCTCCCTATCACAGCTCAGGGTGTGTGTCCTTTCTGCCGCAGTTCTCTCCCTATCACATCTCAGGAGGTGTCCTTTCTGCTGCAGTTCTCTCCCTATCACATCTCAGCAGGTGTCCTTTCTGCTGCAGTTCTCTCCTTATCACAGCTGATGGGACATGTCCTTTCTGCTGCAGTTCTCTGCCTGTAAAATGTTGTGGGTGTGTCCTTTCTGCTGCAGCTCTCTTCCTGTAAAAGGCTGGGGGGCGTGTCCTTTCTGCTGCAGCTCTCTTCCTGTAACTGTCACAGATTCTAACAGTAGATATGGCTGGTGGCAGTCGAAGGATGGAACTAAGTCTGTGTGACCCCCTCAGTGTACTAAGAACCTCTGCTGGTTCAGTGTCTTTATAGATTATTAGTGATGAGCGGCGGGTGCCATATTCAAATTCGCAATATTTCACAATTATTTTGCTAAATATTCGTGATATATTCGCTAATTCGAGACTTCGTTATATTCGTACAATGCTATTCTATTGCGAAAAATCGGCATTGAAATATTCGTGTGCGCACGCGCCTTTTTTGGCATAAGATAAACTATAATAAATAATGAAGAAAATTCTAATTCAGTACTGACTGAGATATTTTAGCCATTTCACTACAGCTCCCAGCATGCCCTGACAAGCTATATCTCCCCACAGTCCCTGCTGGTTCAGGGTCTCTGTAGAGCATATGGAGCTGATGCATTCTGGGAGTGACAGTGGATAGCAGTGTGCGCCTCCTGCATGGTGCTCTGATACCTTCTAAGGGGCCACCAGCTAAATTTTAAATTCAGCTTTGGATGTGATTGGAGGATAAGACATATCGATCAGCACATACCGTAAGTGGTCTGTCAGCTGTGGCCTCCAGTTTTTGGGTGACTACAGGTCAGGGCATGCTGGGACTGGTAGTCTTCCAACAGCTAGAGGGCCACAGGAAGAATTCAGAGCCACAAATGGTGTTCAGAGGTGAACTTAGTAAGAAATCCAGACTCTACAAAGTGATTTCATTCATTTCTGTTGCTCCTAAAATTTTGTCGTCAATTTGATATGCAAATAGTGACATATGAAGAAGACGGAGGATCACTCGATGCCATCAATATTCATTCATCTGCATCCTGCCACACTGTGTCACCGCCATTCCCACGAGAGGTAAGATACCGTCCTCAGGTGCTGGAGGTGACTTTTATGGCGCCGTGCGATTCATCAAATGTCAGCTGCAATTAATGTCTGGTGAGTGTCAGCCAGCTGGACCCGAGTCCCCCCGGACCGGACGCTCATTAGCGCACCATCTATAGATACAACCGTGTCCTGAGAAGTCCTTACTAAACGTATAGAAGAGGCTGAGTATTTTCTCCTGAAATACTCTGTACTGCGGGAAAAGCCTGCTCCTGAAATCCTCTGTGCTGCTTAGGATCCTACCCCTTCTATTATGTAATCCTCAGTCTGTGACCGCCACAAGATCAGCACACTCCTCTCCTGAAATCCTCTGTGCTGCTTAGAACCCTACCTCTTCTCCTATGTAATTCTCAGTCTCTCAACTCCGCAGGAGCAGTACACCACTCCCCTGAAATCCTCTGTGCTGCTCAGGACCCTAGCCCTTTTACTATGTAATCCTCAGTCTGTGACCTCCACAAGATCAGCACGCTCTTTTTCTGAAATCCTCTGTGCTGCTGGTTGAGACCCTTCTCCTTCCACTGGGGACTCTACCCACTGCTCTCATGCTGTAATGATTACTTTACTGATCTGATTTGCTCCAAAATCTTCTGTCTTTGCCGGCTGTACAGAAATTCTAAAAAACAAAAACAAACACAGCTCCACACCTGTCCACAGGTTATACTGCAGCTCAGCATCATTGAAATAAACGCATCAGTGGTGCAGTACCATATACAGCCTGTGGATAGGTGTGGTGCTGTTTTTAAAAGAAAGCAGCCATGTTTTTCTACTTCTGGACACATTGAATCCCGGAGTCCAATATTTTCATCTGTAAAATCAGTTTGAAATACAAGTGTAACAGGGGAAAAAAATGAAATAGTTTCTGACGCGTTTCAGATCCTCGCAGCCCCAGGGCACTATTTTTTGGCAGCGACTATCAGTGTTTCATCTTCAGTTACAAGAGAAATAAGTTCTGTTCCACCGTAAAACACGACTGCGCTGTAATCACTGCCGCGCTCCTCTCTGCAGCTCTCCAAAACTTTTCATGTTTCAGGAACGGAAATTAATGAACAAGAACATAAAATGTTATCATGAAAAAAGCGTCGGCCGCTCCACAAAACAAGAGCAAGATGTGATCAGAAGAAAGAGAAGAGCGCAGAGTGAGCGTCGGCCGCTCCCAAAAAAATAGAACATGACGTGATCAGAAGAAAGAGAAGCTCACAGAGCGAGCGTCGGCCGCTCCACAAACAAAAACAAGAGCAAGACGGGATCATAACAAAGAGAAGAGCACAGAGCGAGCATCGGCCGCTCCCAAAAAAATAGAACATGACGTGATCAGAAGAAAGAGAAGAGCGCAGAGCGAGCGTCAGCCACTCCACAAAACAAGAGCAAGACAGGATCATAACAAAAAGAAGAGCGCAGAGCGAGCATCGGCCACTCCACAAAACAAGAGCAAGACAGGATCATAACAAAGAGAAGAGCGCAGAGCGAGCGTCGGCCGCTCCACAAAACAAGAGCAAGACGTGATCAGAAGAAAGAAGCGCACAGAGTGAGCGTCGGCCGCTCCACAAACAAAAACAAGAGCAAGACGGGATTATAACAAAGAGAAGAGCACAGAGCGAGCATCGGCCGCTCCAAAAAAAATAGAACATGACGTGATCAGAAGAAAGAGAAGAGCGCAGAGCGAGCGTCGGCTGCTCCAAAAAAAATAGAACATGACGTGATCAGAAGAAAGAGAAGAGCGCAGAGCGAGCGTCGGCCGCTCCACAAAACAAGAGCAAGACGTGATCAGAAGAAAGAGAAGCGCACAGAGCGAGCGTCGGCCGCTCCACAAACCAAAACAAGAGCAAGACGGGATCATAACAAAGAGAAGAGCACAGAGCGAGCATCGGCCGCTCCAAAAAAAATAGAACATGACGTGATCAGAAGAAAGAGAAGAGCGCAGAGCGAGCATCGGCCACTCCACAAAACAAGAGCAAGACAGGATCATAACAAAGAGAAGAGCGCAGAGCGAGCGTCGGCCGCTCCACAAAACAAGAGCAAGACGTGATCAGAAGAAAGAAAAGCGCACAGAGTGAGCGTCGGCCGCTCCACAAACAAAAACAAGAGCAAGACGGGATCATAACAAAGAGAAGAGCACAGAGCGAGCATCGGCCGCTCCAAAAAAAATAGAACATGACGTGATCAGAAGAAAGAGAAGAGAGCAGAGCGAGCGTCGGCTGCTCCAAAAAAAATAGAACATGACGTGATCAGAAGAAAGAGAAGAGCGCAAAGCGAACGTCGGCCACGCCACAAAACAAGAGCAAGACAGGATCATAACAAAGAGAAGAGCGTAGAGCGAGCATCGGCCACTCCACAAAACAAGAGCAAGACAGGATCATAACAAAGAGAAGAGCGCAGAGCGAGCGTCGGACGCTCCACAAAACAAGAGCAAGATGTGATCAGAAGAAAGAGAAGCGCACAGAGCGAGCGTCGGCCGCTCCACAAACAAAAACAAGAGCAAGACGGGATCATAACAAAGAGAAGAGCACAGAGCGAGCATTGGACGCTCCAAAAAAAATAGAACATGACGTGATCAGAAGAAAGAGAAGAGCGCAGAGCGAGCGTCGGCCACTCCACAAAACAAGAGCAAGACAGGATCATAACAAAGAGAAGAGCGCAGAGCGAGCATCGGCCACTCCACAAAACAAGAGCAAGACAGGATCATAACAAAGAGAACAGCGCAGAGCGAGCGTCGGCCGCTCCACAAAACAAGAGCAAGACGTTGATCAGAAGAAAGAGAAGCGCACAGAGTGAGCGTCGGCCGCTCCACAAACAAAAACAAGAGCAAGACGGGATCATAACAAAGAGAAGAGCACAAAGCGAGCATCGGCCGCTCCCAAAAAAATAGAACATGACGTGATCAGAAGAAAGAGAAGACCGCAGAGCGAGCATCGGCTGCTCCCAAAAAAATAGAACATGACATGATCAGAAGAAAGAGAAGAGCGCAGAGCGAGCGTCGGCCACTCCACAAAACAAGAGCAAGACAGGATCATAACAAAGAGAAGAGCGTAGAGCGAGCATTGGCCACTCCACAAAACAAGAGCAAGACAGGATCATAACAAAGAGAAGAGCGCAGAGCGAGCGTCGGCCGCTCCACAAAACAAGAGCAAGACGTGATCAGAAGAAAGAGAAGCGCACAGAGCGAGCGTTGGCCGCTCCACAAACAAAAACAAGAGCAAGACGGGATCATAACAAAGAGAAGAGCACAGAGCGAGCATGGGCCGCTTCACAAAACAAGAGCAAGACAGGATCATAACAAAGAGAAGAGCGCAGAGTGAGCATGGGCCGCTTCACAAAACAAGAGCAAGATGTGATCAGAAGAAAGAGAAGAGCACAGAGTGAGCGTCGGCCGCTCCACAAAACAAGGGCAAGACAGGATCATAACAAAGAGAAGAGCGCAGAGCGAGCATGGGCTGCTCCACAAAACAAGATCAAGATGTGATCAGAAGAAAGAGAAGAGCACAGAGCGAGCATGGGCCGCTCCACAAAACAAGAGCAAGACGGGATCATAACAAAGAGAAGAGCGCAGAGCGAGCGTCAGCCGCACCAAAAAAACAAGAACATGACGTGATCAGAAGAAGGAGAAGAGCACAGAGAGAGCGTCCGCCGCTCCACAAAACAAGAGCAAGACAGGATCATAACAAAGAGAAGAGCGCAGAGCGAGCATGGGCCGCTCCACAAAACAAGATCAAGATGTGATCAGAAGAAAACTCCAGCAACTCCACATAACAATAACATGACGGGACATGACGGGATCATAACAAAAAAAAGAGCACAAAGTAAAAGTCGGCCTCTCCACAAAACTAGAACGCAATGAAATCACAATAAAGAGACGAGCGCAGATGTAGTGTCCGACTAGGTAAATGGGGGCACTACACAAGGGTTAATATGACTATTGTATTGATGCGATGTTCTATGTTCATTTCCCTGTGTTATCTGGGTAGCAGGCCTATTAGGGTGTAGTTCAGTCTCCTAGACACTAGAGGGAGCTAGAGAGCCCTGAGTATATATAGTTAGGCCCAGACAGGGAAGGGCAGTGCAGTCCAGGAGGCTAGTAAGTGCAGTCTAGCCTGCCTGAAGTTCCTGAGCCTCAGTTAGCTCAGAAGATTCACCCCAAGAGAAGAGTTTACCTCCTGGGAGAAAACCTGCAGTTCCCACAAGCAGAGCAGAGCCATTGTTCCAGCTAGACAAGTAAGCTGAAGGGCAGAGGAATCATTAACCTGAAGCAAGGGATATATACCTGATGAGTATTACTACCAAGGATAAAAGTCAGCATTAGGGCATACGGGCCTTGGGATACAGACAGCCAGGATATCTGAGGAATAGTTCAGCCTGGTCTGTGAGTGTTGATTTTACCCTCTGCGTATCTTGCAAAGAACATTACCTGCCATTGACATAAATCCTGCTATTGTTTGCTGCTGCAAATTGGAACTGAATTCAAATTGTATAAAGTTGAACTGTTTCCAGTAAAGAAAAGTTTCGTTCACCACAAACTGTGTCCCTCACTTATTACAACTATAAATCGGTGTGCCACCATTACAGGCACTGGCGTCACGAATCTTAAAGGGACCTTGCCCTAGGCACATTAAACACCTGCAACATCCAGGGCACCTCATCCACCACCCGGCCTGGTCCCTAAATACAAAGTGTGCCCCAGAGGATCCCTGTGCCAGCCTCTCTATCACTGCTCTACGCCTACCCAGGGTCTCCCTACAAACTGTGAGTAACCTTTGTTTGCCCATTAACCGTGACCTCACATCGCAATACCCTGCAGGTTGGCGTACTGCATATTTTGGCTTCACAAACAGGATCCGATCATTCCTGCGCCATTGCGGAAGTAAACTGTGTGCTGTTATTTGCCCATAAAGTGACTAAGCCCTACTTGTTTATTGGAAAAATTGCTGGGCCAAAGAACTGCAATAATCGCGGTGTGAAGATTATATTGCATGGACTGTTTTGCTGCCTATTTAGTCACCGATTGCTGTCAGTGAACAGACAGTGATGTGCTCAAAGATGGCCGCTTGACCTGACTGGATTATTTGTGCGCCTCGTTGTGTCCGTTTGGTGCGAAAAATACCAAGAGAAGGTACCGCCCAGCCTGTAAGAAGAAAAACGCCGCCCTGTCTCCGAAGAAGATACCGCCTACCTTGAATCCCGGAGCTCCAAGAGGCCGCGCCTACCTTCTGACGCCGCGCGTGGGACTCCCGTCTGACGTAACCACGCATCTTGCGAGATTTGGAGCGAGCACTGCCGGAGTAAGTACAAACTTTCGTATTCACCGGGCCCCTCATATATCTGTACCAGAGAGGTCCCGATCCTTACCAACAGACTGGGGAAGGGCCCCCACTAGTAATAAGAGACTCGACCTGAAAAAATCCGTCCACCTTAGCTCCGGTCCGCTCCGCAGTTTCTTAAAGGGCCATACTCACTCCATTGACCCCTTAGCAACGTTATGTCCGCACCTGAAGTAGCGGGGCAGGCAGCCCCAGATGTGCCTTCTGAAGTGCCCGCAGCTGATAATAGGGCGCCTGCCGCTGCGGCAGCATCAAGCCTGATGCCACTGACCATGCAGTATTATTTTGGGGCCCCTCTGGTGACCGTGTCTCAAGGTAAAGTGCCTGTCCGTTGGATTAATTTTGGTGATCACCCCGTTACTCTCTTTAAGCACTGCCCCATTGCTCAGCTTTTCCAGGTGTCTTTCCAGGATGTGATCCGTCTGCCTGCCACGGAGACGTTCCAGGCCGCACAGAGCAGCAGCGCGCCTGCCAGCGCCTCTTCAGTATCCTGGTGGGAAGAACTTCATGTGGGGAACGAATGCACCCCGAAGGAGCAAATAGAGGGACTCCTGAGTCTGGTGAAAGAACACCACAAGGCCTTTAGCAAGCACTCCACGGACTACGGAGAGGTCAGTGTAATCAAACACACCATACCCACTGGCTCTCATCCTCCTATCAAGGAGAGATACAGACCCATACCGCCTACTACCTATCAGTCTGTGAAAGAGATGATACAAGAGATGAAGGACTCTAATATAATCCGGGACAGTCATAGTCCCTGGGCTGCGCCCCTAGTTCTTGTCCGAAAAAAAGATGGCAGCATAAGGTTCTGCGTGGATTATAGAAAAATCTATCAAATCACCCACAAAGACGCTTATCCGTTACCGCGCATTGAGGAGTCCTTGACTGCCCTGGGGTCATCAGCCTATTTTTCCAATCTGGACTTAACTAGAGGGTACTGGCAGGTACCTATGGCCCCAGAAGATCGAGAGAAGACCGCTTTCACTAAACCTATGGGCCTGTTTGAATTAAATTATATGCCGTTCGGACTGTGTAACGCTCCAGGGACGTTCCAGCGGTTGATGGAGCGTTGTTTAGGTCATAGGAACTTCGAGACTGTACTATTATACCTAGATGATGTCATTATCTACTCCAAGACGTATGAGGACCATTTAAAACACCTGGATGAAGTGTTTCAAGTCCTTGTTAAATATGGCCTTAAAACCAAACCAAGTGCCACCTGCTGAAACCAGTAGTAAAGTACCCTGGGCACGTTGTTAGTGCCGAAGGAGTACAGCCCGATCCTGATAAACTTGCTGCTGTCTGTAATTGGCCTACTCTCACCACCGTGAAAGAGGTGAGAAGTTTCCTCAGCTTTGCAGGATATTATAGACGCTTCATCCCGCATTTTGCACAAATTGCGGATCCGATCCAGGAACTCCTAAGGGGGCATCCCAAGAAGAGTCCAAAGACTCCTATCCCTGTTGAATGGAATGAAGAACGGGAGATTGCCTTCCAGCTCCTGAAGAAGAAGCTGACTGAACCCCCTGTCCTGGGTTACCCAGATTATCAGAAGCCGTTCCACCTCTACACGGATGCCAGTAAAAGAGGCCTGGGAGCCGTGTTGGCCCAAGTACAAGACAACAAAGAGAGACAAAGAGAGGTTGATTGCCTACGCCAGCAGATCCCTGAGGGGGGCTGAGAAAAACTATCAGAATTATAGTTCCTTCAAGCTGGAGTTTCTTGCCTTAGTGTGGGCTGTGACTGAAAAATTCAAGGACTATCTTGCTGCCACACCGTTTGTCTCCTTCGCGGACAATAACCCCCTGGCGCATCTGAATACAGCCAAGTTAGGGGCCCTGGAGCAAAGATGGGCCTCCCGTCTTGCCAACTATTACTTCACTGTGAAATACCGGGCAGGCCGCTCCAATGATAATGCTGATGCCCTGTCTCGGCTCCCCACTACAGAAGCACCAGATGAACCAAATGATGCCTGGGAAGAAGTGGAAATGCTGGCGTTTTACAACAAATTTGCTCAGCAATATAATATTCGCACTGAAAATCACTCAGCTGCTGATCCTTCCTCATCAAATATTCATGAGTCCAGAGGCGAACAAGAAAGGTGGATTAAGCTCCAGTCCGAAAGTAGGGTCCTCGATGAACTGCTCGACTTCCTTACTAGTGGGAGAACTCCTGAGAGAGTCCGCAGGAAGAGTGCAGACCCAGAACTAATGAGACTGTGGAGACATCGCCACCAGCTCTTCCTTCAAAAAGGCCTGTTGCTTAGAAGGAGCCTGGATCCAGTGTCCTGCGATAGGATATATCAGATCCTCATACCACATCGAGATGCCAGTCTGGTGTTAGAGATGTATCATAACCAGTCCGGACACTTCGGCGTGCAGAAGACCGAGGCCACCATTCGTAGAAGGTTCTATTGGATCGGGATGAGAGAAGACACTGAGAAATAGTGCCGGGAATGTACTGCCTGTGCCGTAGGGCGAAGTGAACGCCATGACCAGAGGGTGCCTCTCCATCCTATCTTGAGTAAAACTCCCTTACAACTTGTTGCCATTAATCATGTGAAGTTGGAGCCAAGTCGCTCAGGGTATACTTATGCCATGAGTGACCATTATTGAACACTTTTTTTTTAAATTCCAGTAAAGTACAAAAAAAGCAGTAGTAATACATTTAACAATTACACAATAAAAACATCAGGCATCAACCAAGAGGGAGTAAGAGTGCTCAATATAATTGCACCGATAATTCCCCTGCCACTAAAACACCCCCTACATGGAGATACCGGACCTATCCAATACATTACAGTAGATAGCACATTACCTATATTACCTTTAAACCTTTAATCCTTATTTCCCCCCTCCCCCCCATCCCACCCTTCCCAAACCCATATCCCCCCACCCTATATCCGCCGGTGAGGGGGGGAGTGGGATGACAAAAAATTATTGATCACTTCACTAAGTTTGTCGTAGCAGTGCCTGTGAAAGACGTGACAGCCAAGACTGCGGCGGAGGAGTTCTGGAAGCATTTCCTCCTGCCCTACGGCTGCCCAGAGAGGATCCTCACCGACCAAGGGTCTGCGTTTGAATCACAGCTGTTTCAAGAGATGTGCCTGCTGCATAACTGCCAGAAAGTCCGGACCACAGCCTATCATCCGCAAGGTAACGGACTCTGTGAGAAGATGAATCAAACTCTCATTGAAATGCTGAGAGCAATACTCCCTGAGACAAGGGGTAATTGGCCTACTCTGCTGCCACAACTCATGTATACCTATAACAACACAATTCACTGCTCCACCGGGTTCACACCCTTCTATCTGATGTTCGGCCGTCAAGGGAGGCTGCCTGCTGACCATTCCCTGGATGTACAAGTGCCTGATGTCATGATCCACTACCAAAGACTGATTGGGTGGTGGAGCATCAAAAACGTCTCCTCAACACTAAGGAGATTGTTCAGGAGCGCATGGAAAATGCCCGAGAACGACAGCAGAGAGACTATGACCTGGCTGCTCATGCGGAACCTCTAGCTCTAGGAGACATGGTGTGGTTGAAGAATAACCATCGAACCAGTAAATTGGACAGTAAGTGGGAAAAGATTCCCTATGTCATTTCTGCTATCCCTTATGCTGAGGCCCACATTTATAAAATTTCCAGAGAAGGTAAAGGCTCTCAAGTTGTACATAGAAATCATTTAAAACCCAGCATAGAAGGGGAACTTGCAGCAGAGGACATTGAGCTGGAGTCTCCTGAGCCCGAATTGCCAGCCCAACCTGCTGATCCTATGCAGGCTGTTGAGAACCTGATACATGACAAAGAGCCACTTCATTGGTTTCTCACACCCTGGTTAAACTTGGTGGTACCAGCTCCAGTTCCTGCTAGTCCTCAACCCCAGGATGACCTGCCCCAGAGGGCACCTGAAACAGCTCCAGAGCCTGTGGACTCCTGTGACCCTCCTGAACTAAGGCAGGAAGAACCTCTGCCAGTAAGGAGGTCCACGCGGTCTACCAAGGGGCACCCACCTGTGAGATTTGGAGACTATATTTTGGGGCCAGGTAGCCCCTCCCGGGAAACCCCTGTTTAACCATTTATAAGACCCGGGTACGGACTCATTTTGTTCTTTGAGCCTCCAGGAACTTATGTTATATTTACATTTTCTATCATTATGGACTATCCTGGTTATCCTTGACACGCTGTACCAGGTCAGCGCCCCCTGTTCCCTTATACTATCTTGAGAGAAGAGAACGAAGCCCCTTTTTCACCGCACTTTTCCAGTGGAGCTGCTTGATATGTTTATACTGCTAAAGTGGTGATAACTGTATATGCCTGTTTTCCGTTTTGTCTTTCAGGTTGCAGTTTCCAGCTGGGGGGCCCCTTATGTTGCGCCGAGGACGGGCAACATCATAGCAACGGGGTATGTAGTGTCCCACTAGGTAAAGGTGGGCACTACACAAGGGTTAATATGACTATTGTATTAATGTGATGTTTTTATGTTTATTTCCCTGTGTTATCTGGGTAGCAGGCCTATTAGGGTGTATTTCAGCCTCCTAGACACTAGAGGGAGCTAGAGAGCCCTTAGTATATATAGTTAGGCCCAGACAGGGAAGGGCAGTGCATTCCAGGAGGCTAGTAAGTGCAGTCTAGCCTGCCTGAAGTTCCTAAGCCTCAGTTAGCTCAGAAGATTCACCCCAAGAGAAGAGTTTACCTCCTGGGAGAAAACAAGTTCCCTAACCAGAGCAGAGCAGAGCCATTGTTCCAGCTAGACAAGTAAGCTGAAGGGCAGAAGGATCATTAACTTGAAGCAAGGGATATATACCTGAGGAGGATTGCTACCAAGGATAAAATCCAGCATTAGGGCCTTGGGATACAGACAGCCAAGATATCTGAGGAATAGTTCAGCCTGGTCTGTGAGTGTTGATTTTACCCTCTGCTGTCTTGCAAAGAACATTACCTGCCATTAACATAAATCCTGCTATTGATTGCTGCTGGAAATTGGAACTGAATTCAAATTGTATAAAGTTGAACTGTTTCCAGTAAAGAAAAGTTTGGTTCACCACAAACTGTGTCCCTCACTTATTACTACTACCAATCGGTACAGGCACTGGCGTCACGAATCTTAAAGGGACCTTGCCCCAGGCACATTAAACACCTGCAACATCCAGGGCACCTCATCCACCATCCGGCCTGGTCCCTAAATACAGAGTGTGCCCCAGAGGATCTCTGTGCCAGCCTCTCTATCACTGCTGTACGCCTGCCCAGGGTCTCCCTACAAACTGTGAGTAACCCTCGTTTGCCCATTAACTGTGACCTCACATCGCAATACCCTGCAGGTCGGCGTACTGCACAGAGCATGCGCCAACCCCTATACAAAACAGGATCACAACAAAAAGAAGAGAGCAAAGCAAGCATTGGCCACTCCAGAAGACAAGAACATGATGGGATCACAACAAAAAGAAGAGCTCAGAGTGAGCATCTTCTGCTCCGCAAAACAAGAACATGACAAGTCAAAGCTGGAAAAACATAAAAAAAATTACCTTTCAACAAGTTGATTCCTGTCAATTTAAAATTGCAATGTAAAATAAAAAAATCTGTGCAAAATTTACAGATTCATTGGGGCATAACAATGGTGGTTACAATTGGGAAGATTGAGCCCAGAAGGGAGCCCCGGGTTCAAATTGGCCTACAGGAGGTCGGGAGCATGCTGATAGCATCCCCATCCCAGGCAGGTGGGGCATCTAGTATACTTGATAGCCCAGAGTGTGGACAAGGAGTTAATATCTACTATACCTATGGTCCAGAGTGGTAAAAATCAGGGGGGTAGCTAAGGGCTCATGGGCCCTGGTGCAAGAGTTCAGCGAGGGCCCCCCTTCCCTCAGTGCTTTGTGGCCATGGACATAGCCTTTGTACCGAATGAGGCAAAAATTGAAAAGGCCACCTTCCCTCCAGCCAGAGGTGTAACTTGACCAACATGCACTTTCTGGGCTCCTGGATCCGGTAGCGATTGCTACCTCTAAACCCCTTATGGTTACGCCCCTGATAAAAGTGTTAACATCTACTATTCCTGGTGGTCCATACTCCACAGTGGTTGAAGAATTAACATTTACTATCCCTGGTGGTCCAGGGTGGTTAAGGGTTTAACATCTACAATCTCTAGTTGTCCAGAGTAGTTTAGGAGTAATCATCTACTACTATCCCTAATGGTCAAGAGTAGTTTAGATGCTAACATCTACTTTTCCTGGTGGTCCAGGGTGGTTAAGGGTTTAACATCTACAATCCCTAGTGGTCCAGAGTAGTTTAGGAGCTAGG
This sequence comes from Bufo gargarizans, assembly GCF_014858855.1. NCBI lineage: Eukaryota > Metazoa > Chordata > Amphibia > Anura > Bufonidae > Bufo > Bufo gargarizans. Next base: position 48,119,156 of record NC_058083.1, on the reverse strand, counting down.
ATCTACTACTACTATCCCTAGTGGTCAAGAGTAGTTGAGATGCTAACATCTACTATTCCTGGTGGTCCAGAGTGGTTGAAGAATTAACATCTACTATCCCTGGTGGTCCAGGGTGGTTAAGGGTTTAACATCTACAATCTCTAATTGTCCAGAGTAGTTTAGGAGCTATCATCTACTACTATCCCTAATGGCCCAGAGTAGTTTAGAAGCTATCATCTACTACTATCCCTAACGGTCAAGAGTAGTTTAGATGCTAACATCTATTATCCCTGGTGGTCCAGGGTGGTTAAGGGTTTAACATCTACAATCCCTAGTGGTCCAGAGTAGTTTAGTAGCTAGGATCTACTATTCCTAGTGGTCAAGAGTAGTTGAAGAATTGATTTCTACTATCCCTAGCGGTCCAGATTGGTTGAAGAATTAATATCTACTATCCCTGGTGGTCTAGAGTGGTTCAGATGCTAACATCTGCTATCTCTGATGGTCCAGGGTGGTTGAAGAATTGACTTCTACTATCCCTGGTGGTTCACAGTAGATCAGGGGTTAGCATCTACCATTAGACTAACTCTAAGGTTCTGTTCACATGTGCAGTATGGAAGCTATGACGGTCTGCTGTGCCGAGTTCGCCCAATTCCCCTGTTGTCAGGCTGCGACACAGATCTGCAAAAAATTATGCATTCTGTGCAATTTTAGCGAATAACGCTTCATGTGAAAATTTCACATACAGGCCGTCCTGACCATGTCGTTTTATGAAAATAAAAGATGTGTGGATGTATATAGAGATACCAATACTTATAATATATAGGATAAAAACATATATATATATAAGATCTACATAAAAGATTAAAAGATTATACACACAGATAGGATCACTACATAACGTCTCGAGTGCCTAAGAGACTGTATTCTGCAGTATCGCACACGATATAGTGTGGTAAAGTGGGGCAAATCAATAGGTAAAATCTGTTTAAAAGGATACCAATACATATATTGAAACAATGTGGTATCGTAGGTTTATTTACTCACTTCATGAGGGGGGCGGTTTTACCAGGATAAGCATAATACACCTGTAAACCAAACACCCCCCCAGCCTGGATCGCTTCTAGAGTTTTAACGGATGAAGGCAGCCAATCACACGGGTGCTTCTCTTCAAAGGTCTTTATTACATGTACATATAAATCTGGCTCAACGCGTTTCGGGACAGGCACGTCCCTTCATCAGGAGCAATAGTGTCCCTGTCTGTGGTCACAGGTATTTATACCCTAAGTTTATTTTTGAAATGTTTGTTAAAATGGCCACTAATTGTCAAAAAGGCACCAAAAAACGGAAAAAGGGCGCCAAAATTGCGTCAGGGGACCGCCCATATGGGAAAGAAGGCTCTGCTGTGCCGACATTTCTAGGTCCAGCTGTATGATGTTACTGGCCACTTCCGTGTTAATCATTTACTTTTTTCCCCCTATAATGTCGGCATGTGGTGTCACAGAGGTATACGGTTTTCCAGGAAGGTGAGTGCCGCAGCTCACCTCTCACTGTAACTGCTATAGAAAAATGAAAGCCGATCAATGGGAAGAAGCTGGAGACCGGACAACACAGTCCCTGCCGAGCAGAAACCGAGATGGAAATTGACAGCGAGCGCCGACAGCTGCCGACAAGACAAGATGATGTTCTACAGACGTCCCTGATGTCTCCACTATGACTCAGTGCAGTCCTATGTAACACAGTGATAACTCTCTGAGTACAGATCATGTAGTAGATGTTATCTGCAGTCCTATGTAACACCACAGATAACACAGTGATAACTCTCTGAGTACAGATAATGTAGTAGATGTCACTTGCAGTCCTAGGTAACACCACAGATAACACAGTGATAACTATCTGAGTACAGATCATGTAGTAGATGTTATCTGCAGTCCTATGTAACACAATAGATAACACAGTGATAACTATCTGAGTACAGATAATGTAGTACATGTCACTTGCAGTCCTATGTAACAGCACAGATAACACAGGGATAACTCTCTGAGTACAGATAATGTAGTAGATGTCACCTGCAGTCCTATGTAACACCACAGATAACACAGTGATAACTCTCTGAGTACAGATAATGTAGTAGATGTCACCTGCAGTCCTATGTAATGGCACAGATAACACAGTGATAACTCTCTGAGTACAGATAATGTAGTAGATATCACCTGCAGTCCTATGTAACACCACAGATAACACAGTGATAACTCTCTAAGTACAGATAATACAGTAAATGTCACCTGCAGTCCTATGTAACACCACAGATAACACAGAGATAACTCTGAGTACAGTGTGGTAGATGTCACCTGCAGTCCTATGTAACACCACAGATAACACAGTGATAACTCTCTGAGTACAGATAATGCAGTAGATGTCACCTGCAGTCCTATGTAACACCACAGATAACACAGTGATAACTCTCTGAGTACAGATAATGCAGTAGATGTCACCTGCAGTCCTATGTAACACCACAGGTAACACATTGTTATCCTACTGTACCATGACTGCTGCCACATGACAAACTCAGCAACACTGCGCCTGTAATGTGTGGCTGAGCTGTATAGCCATGGTCTCCTGCATAGACTGATAATTACAGATTTCTTGCAGTGTGCCCCCCTTCCTCTTTTATATTGTGCAGTCATCCCCCCCCCCCCCATCCCTACAGTGATATTCGGGGGCTCCCATTCCCAAAACAATCCTATATCTGCTGAATGATACATTTCCCCCTACTATTTCCCTTTGCCTAATCTTTGGCTTGTTCCCAGCATCCTGACATTGGGCTCACATGGGGGGGCACATGGTCCATGATGAAAAGTCAGTCGATACCTGCAGGTATTTATCGGCACATCTGATGTCTGCTGACAGATGGGGGGTCAATTGCGGTAAGGTAAAAGCATGATCACTGTACCCCAATATTTGAATCTGCTCCCCAGCGCCCCTCATCAGGACCCCTCCTCATTAATGGTTCAGTTACTTGCAGTTTAGAATATTTCATTCCTGTAGTGTGATCATCCCTCCCTACACTGACTGACTTCCCACTTAGCTGCTGATACAGCTATCAGCAGAAAATCTGAACAAGCAGAGCTGCAGTGTAAAGCACAGGGGAGCGACAAGCTCTCTGAAAAAACTGGAGGATGTTGCAGTGTACAGGATCACGGTAGCTGCAGTCAGAAGGACCTGTGTGCTTTACATGAGGAGAAGCCAAACGAGCCAAAGTACTGCAGCTAAATCCCCAACATGCTCATTTCACTTCTATGGGAGTCTCAAGAGCAGCCAGGCAAGTGTGCATGCTGGGAGTTGTAGTTTGCAACAGCTGAAGTGCCAGAGGATGCTGATCTCTGTCCTACAGTAACCACTCCATACACTTACCTCCTCACTACCTGGTTCCATCGTCTTCAGCTTTGTCACTGCCGCCTGACATTGTGGTGACCAGAGCTGAAGAGGATCTGACCCAGGGGATGAGAAGTGGTCAGCAAATGTTAAGGTCTAGTCTAGGGAGGTTCTGATCTGGGATCTAAATTAATATAAGGGCCAGGTGTAGAGGTCTGGGGGTCTTAAATGGTTACTAACATTTCACATTACTTTGCATAAATCAATAATAGTACAAGAATCTTTGTAATATATTATATCAGAGAAAAAGCCTCTTTTTCCACTTATCTGCTACTTTACACCCCACGATCTCCTATTACGAGAGATGAACTGTCAGCTCGCTAAATTATCAGATTACATGCTGTCCGGAAGTCTATGGAGATGGGGGGGGGGGAGGGGGGGTGAGATGGCAGTCTGTCTCAAGATGTAAAGTGTTAGTTTAGGGGAGTAAAAGAGCTGATAAGTGGAAAAAGAAACATTTTTCTTTGATAAGATATATTTAAACATTTCTTACCTTCACTTGTACTACTGCTGTGTGAAAAGTTACTGGACATTTAAAAAAATTTAAGGGTCTAGATCAGGGATGGCCAAAACTACAACTCCCAACATGCCTTGACTGCCTACAGCTATCAGAGTACAGCAGGGCATGGTGGGAGTTGTAGTTTTACAACAGATGGAGAACTGCAGATTGGCTATCCCTGGTCTAGATTGATTGATGTGACAAAATTTAGGGGTTTGGTCTGGGGGGGCCTTAATTTATGTAGGGATCTGATTGGGTATGAATTCATTTGGTGGTCTGCTCTGGGGTCTTAATTAATTAAGGGGTCTGGTCTGAGGGGTCTAAGTTAATTTAAGAGTAAGAGGATCTTAATTTAGGGGTCTGGTATGGGGTCAGGATTTATTTTGGGGGCTTAATTTATTTAAGGGTCTAATCTGGGGTAGTTAATTTAAGGGTCTAATCTGAGGGTCTGGACTCATTTTGATGTCCGGTCTGAGTCCAGATATTATTTTGGGGTCTGGAAATTGCATAGTTAAGAAATGGCAGATTAGGAAGTCAGAACTGGCACAGGAATCCCTGTACAGGTTTCTTTCCCTAGAATACATGTGTTGTACGGTATGGGGCGGAGCACTTACTTAGACAATGCCATCCCGTTCTGGTTGAGGACATCATTCACCTGGCTCAGGAGGATCCCGGCCTCCACTGTCACCTGCTTCTTATCCTTGTCAAGCTGTGGAAATAAAGACAGGAGATCCATGAGAATGGGAGATCGGTCACCATGATGATCTGGAATCAGCAAAAATCACCAAAACTCTTGTAGTGTCCCACTGCTAAAAGGCTTAAACATGTCATAATTCATTTTATACATTTCCTGTGTGAGGGGCAGTAAAGAGTTAACATGCCTTAGCGCCCATCACTACCTTGGTCTGTTTCCACCCTCCTCATGGGGAGGAGTGAGTTAGTCACCATCTGAACAGTGCGAGGAAGAAAAGCACAGTCCTCAGAACAGCCAGAAGAGGCAAAGATGTAGAGAAAAGTGGAGAAAATGACAAAAGAGAACCTGTAAAGTATACCAGTGTTGAGAGGAGGCGCATGAAGATGCTCTGTGGAGATAATCTGTCTAAAAGGACTTTTGGACTCCATAGCTAATTTGCTCATGAGATATAATTCCTGAACATATTTTATAGGCAGAATAGATGATAAAGGCCCACATCTTGCTAAGGACATTGTGTATTTGTTTACTGTGAGCACAGCAACCTGAGAAAGGGACAGGACTAAGTCTGTCACGTAGACTTCAGTGAGAAGTGTTGAACCTTTATTTCAAGATGCTTAAATGTGGGATAGGGATGTGCTGAGTGAGGAATACTGCTTCAGAGAAATCTTGGCATGTTAACTCCTCTTGCAGCCATGTAACTGTAAGAAGTGTGTACTAGAACTGCCAGTCCAGGCCTGCCGAGAACTGAACTGCTGTACAGGAACTTGACTCATCAGTAAAGAACTGTTCCACTGCTACATCAGCCTCCTCCTTGTCTACACCGCCATCTACTACTAACAGCTGCCAGGAGCCCTGCCTTACACCTGACAAATTATCACCACCAAGGGCCCCCCAAAGGACCCCAGGCAGGAGGACCCCCAGAACCAGGGTGTGTCCCGGAGGGAAGAACCCTTCTTATCACTGCACAGTGCAGGGTGCGGGGGAGGAGTGAGTAACTACAACCACCATTTCTGCTGCTATCACTCCTATCCTCTCCGCTCTCCCCTGTGACTTGCTGCACTCTGATGACTGCTCTACATCCATTAGGATCTTCCCATAAAATCAGCACACGGTCTCCTAAAATCCTCTGTGCTGCTGGGAGAGACCCTTCTCCTTCCACTATGTAACCTTCTCCTCTTCTGCAGTCACGTCTTCACTAACATCACCCCATGAGAGGACCGGTCAGTGGATAGTCCTCTCCTGAAATACTCTGTGCTGCTGAGCTCTATCTCTTCAGTTTGCTGGCTGGATCTGATGACATCTGGCGGTAACGTGGCGGCACTTCCAGCTCCGAGGCCATAAGTGGATCTTTTTAGAGGCGTCTGAAGCTCATTCACGTCAAGCACGACATCTGCCCAATTACGAGCCCCTGATGTTTCTCTCGCTGCGGCCGCACCCCCCCCCCCCAAGGTAATAGCGAGAGCTTCCCGAGCGCAGTAATGGACTGCACCTGCACCAAGTGCCTTATAGAAAAGTAATAGAACATAATGGTGCCCCCCTCCCCCACACAGCGGGGCCAGGTGCTGGATAATAATGTTACCGGAGGAGTCAATGGATCCTTGGACACATACTTGTGTCCATGTGTATATAAGCTCGGTATCTTCAGCAGAAGATCACCGTAAGGCCTCTTGCACACGACCGTATGTATTTTGGGTCCGCAAAAAACGGATCCGCAAAAAATACGGATGACGTCCGTGCGGAACGGAACAGCTGGCCCCTGCAAAAAAACCGGAACGGACACGGAAAGAAAATAAGTGCGTGTGCAAGAGGTCTGTCACGCAGAGAATTAGGCCTTTGAATGGAAAAAATGATATTTTTAAGAAGCCATTGAGCTCTTTTGTGGCAGCGAGACTCGGAGCGAGCGGCTTTATTTCCTAAGACGGACTCATCCCCGAGAAATGATTTATTTAAACAGAAGGAAGGAATAAAAAGGGCAAATTAAATGAGACTTTGTGTTTGAATAGAACTTATGTAGAAGGATCTGTCCAGGAGCGGCATGAATCATATCAGGGGGAACGTGCGGGAAGAGTTATTAATCCCCAGTGTGGTAGATAGGAGGGGGGGGGGGGGTAGGCGCTCTCCATGTCTCTTATAACAAGTAGGAGCCATTAGGATGAGCGGCGCCTCCTTGCCCGGAATCTAATCAGCAGAGGGACACGACACAAAGCTAAGCGCCATCACCGACACAAAGCTGTGAAAAGTTTTGAATGCCCTCTAAGTATAGAAGTGGTATGTACTGATGAGGGTCTGCAATTCACTTCTCTGCCATTAGGGGGAGCCATTGTGCTGTACAACAAACAGGGTCCGTCCAGCCACAGGATAGGTGCAAGTCTCATCTCTGGGGGTCCCTTAAACCCCCGATCATCCAGGTGAAGTAGCCACCGGCCACCACAACCAGGTGGGAAGCGAATGGGAGTTGGAAGTTACACCTATGAGACATTTAGCGCATACCATGGGAATATCCCTTTAAGTCCTGTCTCCAGTGGTAGATGAAGAAACTGGATTATGGACATGTTGAGTCCTCTAGAAAGAGACATGCCTTGTAGACACTCTCCTCTCATAGTTGCCCTCCCTGACCTACAGGGCTCTTGTGCACATCCAGTGTGCCCACCCCGAGCGTCTCAGATATGGGGATGTAAAGTTCATACATGTGGGGTATACTAGTGCACCTCAATCAATTAGAATATCATCGAAAAGTTGATTTATTTCAGTAATTCAATTCAAAAAGCGAAGGTCACATATTCTAAAGATTCATTACACATAGAGTGATCTATTTCAAGGGTTTATTTCTTTTAATGTTGATGAAAACCCAAAAATCTGTGTGTCAGAAAATTAGAATATTGTGAAAAATGTCAATCTTGAAGACTCATTGTGTCACACAAAACACCTGCAAAGGTTTCTTAAGCCTTTTAAGTGGTCCATCAGTCTGGTTCAGTAGGCTCCACAATCATAGGGAAGACTGCTGACTTGACAGTTGTCCAGAAGACAGTCATTGACATCCTCCTCAAGGAGAGAAAACCACAAAAGGTCATTGCTGGCTGTTCACAGAGTGCTGTATCCAAGCATATTAATGGAGAGTTCAGAAAACATGTGGTAGAAAAAGGTGCACAAGGAACAAGGATAACAGCAGCCTCGAAAGGATTCTCAAGAAAAGGCCATTCAAGAATTTGGAGCAGATTCACAAGGAGTGGACTGCATCTTGAGTCAGTGCTCCAAGAGTTACCACACACAGACGTATCCAGGATATGGGATACAACTGCCTCATTCCTTGCGTCAAGCCTTGCGTCAACTTCAGAAGCGTCTTACCTGGGCTATGGAGAAGAAGGACTGGACTGCTGATCAGTGGTCCAAAGTCCTGTTTTCAGATTAAAGTACATTTTGCATTTCATTTGGAAGGCCTCAGAGTCTGGGGGAAGAATGGAGAGGCCACAATCCAAGAAGCCTGAGGTCCATGTCAAATTTCCACAGTCATTGGTGGTTTGCGAAGCCATGTCATCTGCTGGTGTTGGCCCACTGTGTTCTATCAAGTCCAAGGTCAGCGCAGCCATCTACCAGGAAATCCTAGAGCACTTCATGCTTCCCGCTCTGACAAGGTTTATGGAGATGCTGATTTCATTTTCCAGCAGGACTTGGCACCTGCCCACACCCCCAAAAGTACCAGTACCTGGTGTAATAACCATGATATCACTGTGCTTGATTGGCCAGCAAACTCTCCTGACCTAAACCTCATAGAGAATCTATGAGAGGCACCAGACCCAACAATGAAGATGAGCTGAAGGCCTCTATCAAAGCAACCTGGACCTCCATACCCCCTCAGCAGTGCCACAGGCTGATCGCCTCCATGCCACATTGAGGTAGGAGACCTGACCAGGTATTGAGGAGATACACTGGACAGACTTATCAGGAGGCCAACATTTCTGTATTAGAAGTCATTTTTGATTGGTCTTCTATAATATTCTAATCTTCTGAGATCCTGACTTTTGGGTTTTCATTAGCCGTAAGCAATAATCAATAGTAAAAGAAATAAACTGTTGAGATAGATCACTGTGTGTGCAGAATATGTGAACTTCACTTTTTAGAATTAATTACTGAAATAAATTGACTTTAAAATGATATTGTACATTATTGAGAAGCTCTGATATAGGAATCTGACCGACTGCAGTGTACAGATTGGACGGAGATGTCTCCATATTGCCCCCGGTGGTCACCAGTGATACTACATTGCTCCTCATATTTTAGTTTCCCCCTGATCTGGGACCCTGTGACATTGTTATATATGGTCCCATCATGATTTGCCAGCAATATGTGGGGGATGGGCTTTCTCTATTGAACTTATGTCCCTCCGAACCGGTACTGATGTGTAAATCACTGCGCAGATACATTCTAATATAAAGAGATGTCACGCCTCCGCGTGTAGAGGATTAAGTATTGACCGGTTCCATCCATCACTTTGTCTTTTATTCTGCATTTTCCTGACTTGCGGATAAAGCTGGAGAATAATCAGCGTCTAAATACTACCTGTTATGCCCCATAACGTTCGGGGAGTGTTGGCTCTACATGCATGGCGGGTCCACTCTGCCTTTGACCATTTTTGGTGCCATAATGGTCTTCCCCCATAGGCTGATTTTAATTAGTCTCAGTATAAAGCTGTGGCTGCTCTCACTACATTCATTGGAAGCCGTCTGGCACAAGGAGAGGTATGGAGTGGGCTCGGCATGCATGTTGGTACCTGCATCCCTTGTAATGGAGGCCATTATGGCACCAAAAATGGTAAAAGGCAGAGTGGACCCGGCATGTATGTGGAGCCAACACTCCCTGAACTTTATGGCGGTCATTATGGAGCATAACAGGTAGTATTTAGTGTTAGGACCCGTCTTACAGAGATCGCCTTGACGTCCGGCAGACGGGCTCAGATGGTTTTGTACAAAATGCGTATGCCAAGCATCTCACTTTATAAATAAGCATTAGCACCATAATATGTTTTGTGACTATAGTATTGTTATACTTTATCTGGTTTGCAAAGTGCTGCTGCATTCCCCCCTTTTTTCTCATATAACAGTGACATCCACAGTGCTCTCATAACAGTGACATCCACAGTGCCCCCATAACAGTGACATCCACAGTGCCCCCATAACAGTGACATCCACAGCGCACCCATAACAGTGACATCCACAGTGCACCCATAACAGTGACATCCACAGTGCCCCCATAACAGTGACATCCACAGTGCCCCCATAACAGTGACATCCACAGTGCCCCCATAACAGTGACATCCACAGTGCACCCATAACAGTGACATCCACAGTGCCCCCATAACAGTGACATCCACAGTGCTCCCATAACAGTGACATCCACAGTGCCCCCATAACAGTGACATCCACAGCGCCCCCATAACAGTGACATCCACAGCACCCCCATAACAGTGACATCCACAGCGCCCCCATAATAGTGACATCCACAGCGCCCCCATAACAGTGACATCCACAGTGCCCCCATAACAGTGACATCCACAGTGCACCCATAACAGTGACATCCACAGTGCCCCCATAACAGTGACATCCACAGTGCTTCCATAACAGTGACATCCACAGTGCCCCCATAACAGTGACATCCACAGCGCCCCCATAACAGTGACATCCACAGTGCCCCCATAACAGTGACATCCACAGCGCCCCCATAACAGTGACATCCACAGCGCCCCCATATCAGTGACATCCACAGTGCCCCCATAACAGTGACATCCAGCCCCCATAACAGTGACATCCACAGTGCCCCCATAACAGTGACATCCACACTGCCCCCATAACAGTGACAACCACAGTGCCCCCATAACAGTGACATCCACAGCGCCCCCATAACAGTGACATCCACAGTGCCCCCATAACAGTGACATCCACAGTGCCCCCATAACAGTGACATCCACAGGGGCCCCATAACAGTGACATCCACAGCGCCCCCATAACAGTGACCTCCACAGTTCCCCCATAACAGTGACATCCACAGTGCCCCCATAACAGTGACATCCACAGTGCCCCCATAACAGTGACATCCACAGTGCCCCCATAACAGTGACATCCACAGTGCCCCCATAACAGTGACATCCACAGTGCCCCATAACAGTGACATCCACAGTGTCCCCCATAACAGTAACATCCACAGTGCCCCATAACAGTGACATCCACAGTGCCCCATAACAGTGACATCCACAGTGCTCCCATAACAGTGTCATCCACAGTGCTCCCATAACAGTGACATCCACAGCGCCCCCATAGCAGTGACATCCACAGTGCCCCCATAACAGTGACATCCACAGTGCCCCCATAACAGTGACATCCACAGTGACCCCATAACAGTGACATCCACAGTGCCCTCATAACAGTGACATCCACAGCGCCCCCATAACAGTGACATCCACAGTGTCCCCCATAACAGTAACATCCACAGTGCCCCCATAACAGTGACATCCACAGTGTCCCCATAACAGTGACATCCACAGCGCCCCCATAACAGTGATATCCACAGTGCCCCCATAACAGTGACATCCACATAGCACCCCCATAACAGTGACATCCACAGCTGCCCCCATAACAGTGATATCCACAGTGCCCCCATACAGTGACATCCACAGTGCCCCATAACAGTGACATCCACAGTGCCCCCATAACAGTGACAATCCACAGTGCCCCCATAACAGTGACATCCACAGTGCCCCCATAACAGTGACATCCAGAGTGCCCCCATAACAGTGACATCCACAGTGCCTCCCATAACAGTGACATCCACAGATCCCCCTATCTTGACATCCACAGTGGCCCCCCATAACAGTGACATCCACAGTGCCCCCATAACAGTGACATCCACAGTGCCCCCATAACAGTGACATCCACAGTGCCCCCCATAACAGTGACATCCACAGCGCCCCATAACAGTGACATCCACAGTGCCCCCATAACAGTGACATCCACAGTGCCCCCATAACAGTGACATCCACAGTGCCCCCATAACAGTGACATCCACAGTGCCCCCATAACAGTGACATCCACAGTGCTCCCATAACAGTGACATCCACAGTGCCCCCATAACAGTGACATCCACAGCGCCCCCATAACAGTGACATCCACAGCGCCCCCATAACAGTGACATCCACAGCGCCCCCATAATAGTGACATCCACAGCGCCCCCATAACAGTGACATCCACAGTGCCCCCATAACAGTGACATCCACAGTGCACCCATAACAGTGACATCCACAGTGCCCCCATAACAGTGACATCCACAGTGCTTCCATAACAGTGACATCCACAGTGCCCCCATAACAGTGACATCCACAGCGCCCCATAACAGTGACATCCACAGTGCCCCCCATAACAGTGACATCCACACTGCCCCCATAACAGTGACAACCACAGTGCCCCCATAACAGTGACATCCACAGCGCCCCCATAACAGTGACATCCACAGTGCCCCCATAACAGTGACATCCACAGTGCCCCCATAACAGTGACATCCACAGTGCCCCCATAACAGTGACATCCACAGTGCCCCCATAACAGTGACATCCACAGTGCCCCATAACAGTGACATCCACAGTGCCCCCATAACAGTGACATCCACAGCGCCCCCATAACAGTGACATCCACAGTGCCCCCATAACAGTGACATCCACAGTGCCCATAACAGTGACATCCACATTGCCCCATAACAGTGACATCCACAGTGTCCCCCATAACAGTGAACATCCACAGTGCCCCATAACAGTGACATCCACAGTGCCCCCATAACAGTGACATCCACAGTGCTCCCCATAACAGTGTACATCCACAGTGCTCCCATAACAGTGACATCCACAGCGCCCCCATAGCAGTGACATCCACAGTGCCCCCATAACAGTGACATCCACAGTGCCCCCATAACAGTGACATCCACAGTGCCCCCATAACAGTGACCATGCCAACAGTGCTCCACATGCGCCCATAACAGTGACATCCACAGCGCCCCCATAACAGTGACATCCACAGTGGCCCCCATAACAGTGACATCCACAGTGCCCCCATAACAGTGACAATCCACAGTGCCCCCATAACAGTGACATCCACAGGCCCCCATAACAGTGACATCCACAGTGCACCCCATAACAGTGACATCCACAGTGCCCCCATAACAGTGACATCCACAGTGCCCCCATAACAGTGACTATCCCAGTGCCCCCATAACAGTGACCTCCCAAGTGCCCCCATAACAGTGACATCCACAGTGCCACCATAACAGTGACATCCACTAAGTGCACCCCCATAACAGTGACATCCACCAGTGCCGCCCCATAACAGTGACATCCACAGTGCCCCCCATAACAGTGACATCCACAGTGCCCCATAACAGTGACATCCACAGTGCCCCCATAACAGTGACATCCACATTTCCCCCCATAACAGTGACATCCACAGTGCCCCCATAACAGTGAATCCACAGTGCTCCCCATAACAGTGAACATCCACAGTGCCTCCCATAACAGGACATCCACAGTCCCAAACAGTGACATCCACAGCGCCCCCATAACAGTGACATCCACAGTGCCCCCATAACAGTGACATCCCCAGTGCCCCCATAACAGTGCATCCACAGTGCCCCATAACAGGGACATCCACAGCCCCCATAACAGTGACATCCACAGCGCCCCCCATAACAGTGACATCCACAGTGCCCCCCATAACAGTGACATCCACAGTGCCCCCATACAGTGACATCCACAGTGCACCCATAACAGTGACATCCACAGTGCCCCCCATAACAGTGACATCCACAGTGCCCCATACAGTGACATCCACATTGCCCCATAACAGTGACATCCACAGTGCCCCCATAACAGTGACATCCACAGTGCCCCATAACAGGGACATCCACAGTGCCCCCATAACAGTGACATCCACAGTGCCCCCATAACAGTGACATCCACAGTGCCCCCATAACAGTGACATCCACAGTGCCCCCATAACAGTGACATCCCACAGTGCCCCCATAACAGTGACATCCACAGTGCCCCCATAACAGTGACATCCACAGTGCCCCCATAACAGTGACATCCACAGTGCCCCCATAACAGTGACATCCACAGTGCTCCCCATAACAGTGACATCCACAGTGCCCCCATAACAGTGACATCCACAGTGCCCCCATAACTGTGACATTCACAGTGCCCCCATAACAGTGGACATCCACAGTGCCCCCATAACAGTGACATCCACAGTGCCCCCATAACAGTGACATCCACAGTGCCTCCACAGTGCCCCCATAACAGTGACATCCACAGTGCCCCCATAAACAGTGACATCCACAGTGCCCCCATAACAGTGACATCCACAGTGCCCCCATAACAGTGACATCCACAGTGCCCCCATAACAGTGAACATCCACAGTGCCCCATAACAGTGACATCCACAGTGCCCCCATAGTAACAGTGACATCCACAGTGCCCCCATAACAGTGACATCCACAGTGCCCCCATAACAGTGACATCCACAGTGTCCCCCATAAAGTACATCCACAGTGCCCCATAACAGTGACATCCACAGTGCCCCATAACAGTGACATCCACAGTGCCCCCATAACAGTGACATCCACAGTGCCCCCCATAACAGTGACATCCACAGTGCCCCCATAACAGTGACATCCACAGTGCCCCCATAACAGTGACATCCACAGTGCCCCCATAACAGTGACATCCACAGTGCCCCCATAACAGTGACATCCACAGTGCCCCCATAACAGTGACATCCACAGTGCCCCCATAACAGTGACATCCACAGCGCCCCCATAACAGTGACATCCACAGTGCCCCCATAACAGTGACATCCACAGCGCCCCCATAACAGGTGACATCCACAGTGCCCCATAACAGTGACATCCACAGTGCCCCCATAACAGTGACTCCACAGTGCCCCCATAACAGTGACATCCACAGTGCCCCCATAACAGTGACATCCACAGTGCCCCATAACAGTGACATCCACAGTGCCCCCTATAACAGTGACATCCACAGTGCTCCCATAACAGTGACATCCACAGTGCCCCCCATAACAGTGACATCCACAGTGCTCCCATAACAGTGACATCCACAGTGCCCCCATAACAGTGACATCCACAGTGCCCCCATAACAGTGAACATCCACAGTTCTCCCATAACAGTGACATCCACAGTGCCCCATAACAGTGACATCCACAGTGCCCCCATAACAGTGACATCCACAGTGCTCCCATAACAGTGACATCCACAGCGCCCCCATAACAGTGACATCCACAGTGCCCCCATAACAGTGACATCCACAGTGCCCCATAACAGTGACATCCACAGTGCCCCCATAACAGTGACATCCACAGTGCTCCCATAACAGTGACATCCACAGTGCTCCCATAACAGTGACATCCACAGCGCCCCCATAACAGTGACATCCACAGTGCCCCCATAACAGTGACCTCCACAGTGCCCCCATAACAGTGACATCCACAGTGCCCCCATAACAGTGACCTCCACAGTGCCCCCATAACAGTGACCTCCACAGTGCCCCCATAACAGTGACATCCACAGTGCCCCCATAACAGTGACCTCCACAGTGCCCCCATAACAGTGACATCCACAGTGCCCCCATAACAGTGACATCCACAGCGCCCCCATAACAGTGACATCCACAGTGCCCCCATAACAGTGACCTCCACAGTGCCCCCATAACAGTGTCATCCACAGTGCCCCCATAACAGTGACATCCACAGTTCCCCCATAACAGTGACATCCACAGTGCCCCCATAACAGTGACATCCACAGGGCCCCCATAACAGTGACATCCACAGTGTCCCCATAACAGTGACATCCACAGTGTCCCCATAACAGTGACCTCCACAGTGCCCCCATAACAGTGACATCCACAGTTCCCCCATAACAGTGACATCCACAGCGCTCCCATAACAGTGACATCCACAGTGCTCCCATAACAGTGACATCCACAGTGCCCCCATAACAGTGACATCCACAGTGCCCCCCATAACAGTGACATCCACAGTGCCCCCATAACAGTGACATCCACAGTGCCCCCATAACAGTGACATCCACAGCGCCCCCATAACAGTGACATCCACAGTGCCCCCATAACAGTGACATCCACAGCGCCCCCCATAACAGTGACATCCACAGTGCCCCCATAACAGTGACATCCACAGTGCCCCCATAACAGTGACATCCACAGCGCCCCCATAACAGTGACATCCACAGTGCCTCCATGAGGACAGTTCGCACCTTTATTACTCGGTTCATTTTATCCATCCGTATCATGAAATCGTCGGTGCAGGCGATGTCCGAGGGCGAGTGCCCGCCCCCCACCACCTTCACCCTCTTACTCCGCTGCCGGGCCAGGTCCAGGATCTGAGGAGAAAGGAAAGAAATCTCATTACTGCCGCCTTCTATCCATGAGACAAGAAGTGTTGTCATAGGGACAATGACGGCCGTGTGTAAGATCCTAAGTCACTGGAAAATAAGAAATTCTGCAACTTTCCTATACACATTGTAATTCTGTTCCTCAACATTTTCAAGATCTCTGCCTGTCAGTGAACGGAAACATCTATACAGCTGAGGGTTTGTTACAGTTGTATCCAGTCTGGGTAATCCTCCCAGCACACATCTCCCTAGTGTCCTGACAGTTTGTTACAATGTATCAGTCTGGAGTCCAGAGGGCTGTCAAGGCTGAATGCAATTGTAGCAAACCCTCAGCTGCCAGAAGCAGAGGGTTGTTCCTCACCATTTTCAAGATCTCTGCTTGCTGTTTGTGAATGGACATGTTCTTGTGTAGAAACAGAGGCTGATTCTCTACACAGCTAATGCAGCTGAGGGTTTGTTACAGTTGTGTCCAGTCCAGGTAATCCTCTATAACAGGGATGCCCAACATGCGGCCCTCCAGCTGTTGCAAAACTACAACTCCCAGCATGCCTAGACAGCCTGCAGCTATTAAGGCATGCTGGGAGTTGTAGTTTTGCAACAGCTGGAGAGACGCAGGAGGAGCATCCCTGCTCTATAAGCTTAATAAATCAGCAGCACAAATCTCCCTGGTAGTTTGTTACAATGTATCAGGGCAGGGAAACTGTATCTGTCTGGAGTCCAGAAGGTGGATGCAATTGTAGCAAACCCTCAGCTGCCAGAGAGGAGAGCAGAGAAAGCGCAGAATGGGGATCACTCCTGACAGGAGTCCATGTCCACCATCGGGAGAGAACCCCAGTGCAGGAGACTGGAGACCTCAGAAGGACAGGACATGTTGGGAGTTGTAGTTGCACTAATATTTGGAAAGGACATACACTGAGGTTGTGGCCCCCAGGATGACATAATGGGCGTCCGTTCCTCCAGGGACCCTGCACTTACCTCTTTCACTTCTTCCACAGAGGTAGGTTGGAAGTAGAGTTCGGGGCTTGATCCGTAGGTCTCAGCCCAGTTTTGGAACGTGTATCCTCCCCGACCCAACACCTAAAATCAGACAGAGAAATCACCGGATATTTGCGGACATTGATGAGGATGGCGACTTTAGCTTTAGGGACGTTACACATTACTCGGGGTACTTCCCCTTTAAGAGCGTCCATGATGCAATCTCACTAAGAGACCCTGCTCAGCCATATGAAAGCTCTGCTGGAGATGTCACCATGACAGGTCCAAAGATTAACGAGCAATGCAGAATTACCCTGCCAATCACTGCCTATTGGAAAATCAATGGCTGCATATGTGCCAGGCGGGATAAGTGATGGGGCGATGCCCGACCTCTGCAGAAGATATCATTCAGAGGTTCATTCTGGTCATAAAGCTGGAGAATGACAGAGAACACGGCCGTGTCCATATATTAAACGGCTCCTCTACCCGAGAACTGCTGACGCCTTATAGCTGCGGCAATCAATTGTACGGCGCGGAGCAATCTGTTATACGCCGCGCTGCAAAGACCGGGCTGAGGCTACCGAGAGGGCAAACTGCGGCCTCAATAATATATGGAGAAGAAGGGGCGATCATTGCCGAAATCCCACACCAAGAAGGAGATGGTGGAATGAAGCCTCCTATGTATGACTGTAAGGTGGTAAATGTAAGTGATTACAATATGAGACCGAAAGAAGAGGTGCAACGGAAAGGAGGCTCTAGGACCCTGTTAGGCCGCCTCTAGCCTGGATACATGATGAGATACAGCCTCTAGCCTAGATAAAAGATGAGAAACGGCCTCTAGCCCGGAAACAAGATGAGATACGGCCTCTAGCCTGGATGCAAGATGAGATACGGCATCTATCCTGGATACATGTTGAGATTCGGCCTCTAGCCTGGATACAGGATGAGATATGGCCTCTAGCATGGATACAAGATGAGATACGGCCTCTAGCCTGGATATAGAATGAGATACAGCCTCTAGCCTAGATAAAAGATGAGAAACGGCCTCTAGCCCGGAAACAAGATGAGATACAGCCTCAAGCCTGGATGCAAGATGAGATACGGCATCTATCCTGGATACATGTTGAGATTCGGCCTCTAGTCTGAATACAGGATGAGATATGGCCTCTAGCATGGATACAAGATGAGATACTGCCTCTAGCCTGGATATAGAATGAGATACTGCCTCTAGCCTGGATACAAGATGAGATACTGCCTCTAGCCTGGATATAGAATGAGATACTGCCTCTAGCCTGGATACAAGAAGAGATACGCCCTCTAGCCTCGATACAAGATGAGATACAGCCTCTAGCCTGGATACAAGAAGAGATGCAGCCTCTAGCCTTCATACAATATGAGATACAGCCTATACTCTAGATACAAGATGAGATACAGCCTCTATCCTAGATACAAGATGAGATATGGCCTCTAGCCTGGATACAGGATGAGATCCGTCTTCTCGCTTAGATACAGGATGAGATCCGGCCTCTAGCTTGGATACAAGATGAGATACTGCCTCTATCCTGGATACAAGATGAGATACTGCCTTTATCCTGGATACAATACGAGATACAGCCTCTAGCCTGGATACAAGAAGAGAGACAGACTCTAGCCTTCATACAATATTAGATACGGCCTCTAGTCTAGATACATGATGAGATACAGCCTCTAGCCTTGTTACTAGATGAGATACGGTCTCTAGCCTAAATACACAATGAGATACAGCCTCTAGCTTGGATACAAAATGAGATATGGCCTCCAGCTTTGACACAAGGTGAGATACGGACTCTAGCCTGGATACATGATGATATACAACCTCTATCCTGGATATAAGATGAAATACTGCCTTTAGCCTGGATACAAGAAGACATACAGCCTCTAGTCTCGATACAAGGTGAGATACAGCCTCTGGCCTTGATACAAGATGAGATACGGCCTCTAGCCTGGATACAAGATGAGATATGGACTCTAGCCTGGATACAAGATGAGATACAGTTGGACATGGAGTTATACAGGTTCTATATGGTTTCCTGCAGCACATTTGCCCACCGATATTACAGCTGGGCCTGTAGGTTCTGCACATTCATACATTGGTGAAGCTGGCATCCCAGCTGGTCCCATAAATGCTGGATTGGTGATAAATCTGGCAACCGGGCAGCCAAGAATTTTTTTGTAATCTGAAGGAGACATTCCTTGGAAACCCTTGCTGTGTCTTGGTGAGTATTATCATGCTGGAAAATGCCAGTTAGAAGCCCTGCCATGAGAGGAACACATGTGGTGGCAGGATGTCCTGCACATATCACTGAGCTGTTAGTGTCCCTCATGTCATTACTAGGGGTGACCGACTGTCTTATGCGATGGCTCCCCAGATCATCACACAAGCAGATTGGGCAGTGTGTCAGTCCACAGCAAAGGTAGGATTGAAATGCTCACCATCAGGCCTCCATACTCTAACCTGACTGTCGTCTGATCCCAAACAAAACCTGGATTCGTTGCTAAAGACGGTACCGTACCAGTCCATAGGAGTCCAATTTTCTTGTTCAGAACACCACTGCAAACAACGGGGATGGTGGCAAGCTCTCAATGGGACTGTCAACTGGGAAAAATGTCTGAGTGTATCATAGAGATACAGTATGTCTAGCAGTCAATAATAACCCACAAAGAGGTACACTACCCAAAAGTAGCCTCTGAGAGACGATTTATAAGGCAGAGGGGGAAGTCATTTTATGCCCTCCTGTGGCAAGACCCAGTGTCTAATCAGTCCGCCATGTATCATTTAACTGATCCAGCAAGCTGTTCTGGCAGAGGACAACCTGTTTAAATTTGCAGGTCAACCTACCTTAAAGTGAAATGGAGCTATGGGAAACCTCAAGGCAAGAGCACTTTTTGAGACTGACAATAGAAAGTGACCCCAATGAGGACACCTTTTTACTTGGGACACATAGAGGTTCCAGCATTTAGACCACCACCAGTCAATCTAATAGAATTTTCCTACATTTCCAGTTTGCTATAGCCACTTACCATTGTTGCCCTTCAGATGATTTGGTCTGGTTCTCTTGACTCTTCTGTCAGTTATGGTAAGAGAACGTGTCCTCCTCCTCAGGGGTATTTTATCAGGTAGCATGGGGCTGTTGACTAAGCAAATGTCTCGTAACACTTCAAGGAACCTAAGTTACAGATTCATGAGACATATTACATGCCGGGTAATGGATAACTGTCTGGAAGCAACTGGCCCATGTCTACAGGGATTCCCCAGACTGGTTTTATCTTTCATCAAAATGGCTTTATAATGAGAGTGTGATCTTTGAAAAATAACTAGACCTTCCAATTGAGAGGGAAAAATATTGTGTAAGTCAACATTTGATTACATGTTATGACTCAGGGGCCTTAAGCCTGGGGTTCTACCATATTACAAGGATTGAAGGACCATTTATCGATGACTGCCATCCCTACAGAGGAATTTGGAGAAGTTGCAGGTTGCAACAGTAATAAATATTAGGTCATGTATTTGGAACTGTAAAGGAAATATCAGCATTTCCAGGGAGGTAACCATCAGTGGTGTGCTCCCTGGACCCAGACAGACTCTTGCAAAAAGGGGACTTTCTAAGGATAGTTCCTGCTTCCTCAGAGAATCATCTGTGACCATCAAAGGATCTGAGGTGTATTGTGACATTGTATGTGTGCATTTTTTGCTGGGTATTGCCGCTAGCAACGGATCACATGCGGAGGAATTGCTCCCCCGGTTATAAACACGCTAGAGTGTTTGGGGTTTTTGAGCATTTCCTCCCATTTAGGTCACTTTATTTTAGTGATTTTTCTTCCCCTCACTACAAAACCTTAACTCTCACACTGACTTCCCATCAAGTGCTCCAGTTGTTTTCTCAGGACCAAAATGTTCTCTGTCCATAGCACGAGGGATCTTGTAATAACTATATATACTGTATATAGTCAGTAAAGAAATCTCTATAATGATTGATTGATCTACAGGACTATAAATAGGTCATTCCACCAACACAGAAGAGGGTTCTTCACTGTAAGAGTAGTAACACTATAAAAACTAATGCTCCACCCACTGCACTCGGCATATTGCAGTGTATCAGTTTTGGCAGAAGTGTTCCTTTAAGGGAGATCTACACTCCATTCAACTAAAGTTTTTTTATTTGCCTTGCATAATTGAGGCTCTGTCTGTGTTTCTCCAGGTTCTGACCCTTGGCTCCATTCCTGACTATAATGCCATCTTGTCCTTTGGTCTTTCACAACCTGACTATTCTCCTGGTGGCAACCCTTGGCTCTGTTCCTGGCTACGATCCCGTCTCATAGTTTGGTCTGTCAAATTCTGACTGCTCTCTTGGGGATAACCCTTGTGTCCGTTGCTGACTACTGTACATTCTCATATCATCCTCTGGCCTGTTGCTTCCTTGCTGACCTCTCTCCTGGTGATGCCCATTAGCCCCAGTCCTACTACAATTCATCTTCTCCTTCTTCTTCTTCGTTCTCCGGTCTGTTGTATCCTGAATGTTTTCCAGGTGACAACCCTTCGTTGTTGACTATGTTCCCTTCTCATCCACTGGTCTGTTGAGTGCTGACTGCTCTCATGTTGAGGACCCTTGCCTCTGTTCCAGACTATGCCCCATCTTATCCTCTGGTCTGTCACGTTCTGACTGTTCCCCAACTGACAAACCTTGACTCTGTTCCTGACTACGATCCCATCTTTTCCCGGCTTAATGGGGGAAGAAGACTCTGCACCTCAGTCTGAGCAGCGCCAAGCGTATTATAGCTTTGAGGATCCTTTTGTCTGGTTAGAAGCCTTCAGTTCAGGATGTACTTTTACTCTCCGAGCACGTCCCGCATCCTCCATTTACTTAGCAGATCTTTACAAGGCTAAATTGAAAAGATATCAGTAAGTTTAAGCTGATGGAAAAGACCATGCTGCCTGCCCGCATTTACAAATGGTATTATAGTAGCTAATCCAGATGTAAGCACAGAGCCTCTATTCTGCAGGGGAAATGTAAAATCCTTTGGTTGAATGGAGTGTAGATCCGGATCAGATCACGTGGTATCGGATATTATCACGGTTTAACAGTGTATGGAGACTTGTCAAGAAGAATTCTGTCTGATACATGGAGATTGCTGCAATAAAGTATGGATGCTCTATAGTCAGGATTTCTTGCTTTGGCGCAATGTCTCCCTTAGGCCTCTTTCACGCGAGCGTGACAGATTGGCACAGGATGCGTTCAGTGGTAATTTTTGGGGTGGAAAAGCTCAATGTTTGGTGGAGATTGGATTGTTTGGCTTGTTTGCGTGTTGGGTTTTTGGATTTTACTTTGTAGGATGTCCACTTTCGCCTTAGCATCGACTGACCATGTGTTCTTGCACTGGCTGGTCTTCTGTGGTTTTGGAGAGCGGCCAGCAAAGGTCAATTTGTGACTTTGTATTATGACCTCCGTGCGCGCCCTGTTAAAGGGTTTGTCTCAACTCCTCAAGTTATATTTATTATGTGCATGACATTGATATAAGTAACTTACTAATGTAGATGAATTAGCAGAAATGGCTCTGGTCCCCACTATCTTACTTCTTCGTCCTCTTTATACACTGCTCGTCTCCAGGGGATTACGGCCACCGCGGTGGCCGCGATTGCGCACAGCTAGAAAAAAAGCCGGCCTTTCTGGTGGCCGGAAATTGATGTAGTCAAGGGGCGGGATTATATGATCCCAGCGCCTCATGCCTCCTCCATCAATAACAGCAGAGGTACCGCCCCCCCACTACAGCTCAGGAAGTGCCCCAGGAGCCGTGCACTGAGGACTGAAATAAGGAGGTGAGACAACCCCTTTAAGTTCTTTAATGCAACATCTTTCAAGTGCAACTCTTTAAGTGCACTGTAATGCAAGGTACCAACTAAACAGACCAGTGAGGGTGAAGTAAAAGGGGTTTATTAACAAAATAAACAAAGTCCAGGTAAATTTCACTGGGCAAACATCAGGCAAACAAAAAACAAAGGAAAGCCAGGAGTAGTCCCAATCCGTGCATAAGACTCTGTGCAACTTGCCAGGTAAACGGATGCGTCACGGAAAGTCCCGGGTCCTGGGTCCCACTGGAACGGACAGAGTCCCAGCAAACTTCAGTCAGTAGCTAGCAGTACTGACCTGCACCTGGATAAAGAAGGATAACAGTGGGCACTGACCGACCTGGGAGGCCACCTTTTATGTGCCTGCTAACAAATCCCAGGGAGCCAAGTGTCCACTCCCCATAGGTCATGATCCTGCCCTACACCTGTGTACAAGGCTTTGGTCGGTCATTAGTCAATTAGACCAATGCCGGCCCCCTAATCTACTATTCCCTTCGCTGTTTTGTGATGCGCATAAGAAGCGCATACGCGCGACCGCGTATCCCCTTGCGAACCCGTTTTCAAACGTAAATGCAGATGCACGACAGGCTCTGCGAGAGTGAGCGAGCGTGTCGACATGGACACCGGAATGGAATCCACAACAGGCAGCGGAGACAAGCTCGGCCGCAGTGTACTGCCACTAGCCCGGCCAAGCTGTCTCCGAAAGCCATGCGGTCTTCCCCACATGCGAACGCATCCCCGCGTCGGTTCGCGAAGGGGTCGGAGCTGGTGTATCAATGGAGACACGTGTAACCTGTCCCGCAGCTCCACGAGGACCCTTTTTGGTCACACCGGAGTGCGAGACAGGTGAGGATTTTACATGCACATACCGAATTATTCCAGAATTGAACCAGAAGGGACCAAAGGTAAATACAGAAATAGTTAATGCAAATAATGCAATTACTTTCTCATCTGACCGCTTGCACAAACCTGTTTGGCAACGTAAAACACTTCCTTCCCAAACACACACAGATACCTCCTGCCCTCTCTTATTTTCACCTACTAACACTTTCTCTGCTTCTCCTTATTGCTGGTGATATCTCTCCAAATCCAGGCCCCCCAGCAAATCCCCACAATCACCTCTACTTTCGACACCTAATAACCATTCCTCTGACCCCTGCTCCCTTGGTTCCTCTTCCAGGAGCATTATGGAACGCACGCTCTATCTGTAACAAACTCTCCTACATTCATGACTTCTTTATCTGTCGAAAACTTTCCTTTCTTGGTCTCACAGAAACATGGCTGACACCCTCTGACACGTCCTTCCCTTGCTGCACTCTCTTAGGGCTCATGCACATGACTTTGTGCTGGACGTGGTCGTATTGCAACCCGCATACAGCGAGTCCGCAATACACAGGCACCGGCCGCGTGCATCCCGCATCACGGATCGCGGACCCATTCACTTCAATGGGTCCGCAATCCGGGAGATGCAGAACGGAGGCACGGATTGGAAGCCTATGAAAGCACTACGTAGTGCTTCCGTGGGTTTACTGTACGTGCTTTCGCACCGCAAGAAAGTAGTGCATGCACTACTTTTTTGCGGTGTGGACCATCGGATGCGGATCGCAGACCCTATTCAAGTGAAAGGGGCCGCGATCCGCATGCGGCTGCCCCACGGTCGGTGCCCTTGCATTGCGGACAGGTCATGTGCATGAGCCCTTATAGTGGATTTCATTTCACTCACACCCCCCGCCTGGCAGCAAACATGGGGGAGGAGTTGATCTTCTCCTATCAGACACCTGCTCCTACAGCCCAACTCCACTGCCACCTCCATTACGCTCACCTCATTTGAAGTACACTCTGTTCACATCTACTCTCCCTCCAACCTTCAAGTAGCCGTCATTTACCGCCCCCCAGGCCCAGCCACCATCTTTCTTGACCACTTTAACACCTGGCTGCTACACTTTCTTTCTGCCAACATCCCCACTATCATCATGGGTGACTTCAACAACCCTATTGACACCTGCCACTCAGCTGCCTCTAAACTCCTATCACTCTCTTCCTCCTTTGGCCTCTCACAGTGGTCTTCAGCTCCCACCCACAGAGATGGTCACACTCTGGATCTTATCTTTACCCGCCTCTGCTCCCTATATAACCTTTCTAATTCGCCTCTCCCCCTATCTGACCACAACCTACTCACCTTCTCTTCACTGGTGTCTTCTGCTGCTCCCCTGGTCCACACACCAGCACACCCCCGCAGGAACCTTAAACATCTCGACTTTCGCTTGCTTTCTGACTCTCTTCTGCCACTCTCTACCATTTGTTCCCTCCAAGACCCAGATACTGCCACCACACTATATAACACCACAATAAGTACAGCTCTGGACATTGTTGCCCCCTCACACACAACAAAACCCGAAAAATCAACAGACAACCCTGGCACACCAACCTGACCAAAAAACTCAGACAAGCTTCCAGGGCTGCTGAGCGGCGATGGAAGAAATCCCCTTCTAAAGATCATTTCACTGCATACAAGCAATCCCTCCTCATATTCAAAATCTCACTCGCTGATGCAAAACAGGCCTACTTCTCATCTCTCATATCTTCCCTGGCCCATAGCCCTAAACAACATTTTAACACTTTTAACTCCCTTCTCTATCCCCCAGCGCCCCCACCCTCTCCTCTCATCTCAGCTGAGGACTTTGCCACATACTTCAAACAAAAGATAGTCAACATCAGAGAAAGCTTCAGTGCACAGTCCCCACAGGCCCTCTATACAACTGCTCAGTCCTCTTCTCCCAAAACCCGCTTCTCCACAATTACAGAAGAAAAACCCTCCACTCTACTCTCCAGATCACATCTCACCACCTGTGCACCTGACCCAATCCCATCCCACCTCATCCCTAACCTCACCACAGTGTTTATCCCAGCCCTAACTTATCTCTTCAACCTATCACTAACCTCTAGTGTCTTCCCCTCTGGTTTTAAACATGATACCATTACACCCATCCTCAAAAAGCCTTCACTTGACCCATCTTCTTTGTCCAGTTATCCCCCTTATATCACTTCTTCCATATGCCTCAAAGCTACTTGAGCAACATGTCTATTCTGAACTGTCCTCTCATCTCTCCTCCTGCTCCCTCTTTGACCGGCTACAATCTGGCTTCCGACCCCACCACTCAACTGAGACTGCCCTCACCAAAGTCACCAATGACCTACTAACAGCCAAAAGCAAAAAACATTACTCTGTCCTCCTTCTCCTTGACCTGCCCTCTGCCTTTGACACTGTCGACTACTCCTTTCTGTTACAAACTCTCTCATCTCTTGGCATCACTGACCTGGCCCTCTCCTGAATCACATCATGCCTCACAGAACATTTAGCGTTTCCCACTCTCACACCACCTCCTCGTCTCATTTCCTCTCTGTTGGTGTCCCGCAAGGCTCTATCCTAGGACCCCTGCTATTCTCTATATACACTTTCAGCCTGGGACAGCTCATAGAGTCCCAAGGCTTTCAGTATCACTTTTATGCTGATGACACACAAATCTACCTCTCTGGTCCAGACATCACCACCTTACTATCCAGAATCCCACAATGCCTATCTTCCATATCCTACTTCTTATCCTCTCGCTTTCTATAACTTAACATGGATAAAACAAAATTCATCATCTTTCCCACCATCTTGCTCAACCCCCCCCCCCCCCCCCAACAGACCTATCTATCACGATCAATGGCTGCACACTCCCCCTGGTCAACCAAGTCCGCTGCCTTGGAGTGACCTTGGATTCTGCTCTCTTCTTCTGACCGCACATCCAAGCCCTTTCCACCACCTGCCGCCTCCAACTCAAAAACATCTCCCGCATACGTGCTTTCCTCAACTTTGCGAAGTCTGCGAAAATGTTTGTACATGCCCTCATCATCTCCCGCCTAGACTACTGCAACATTCTCCTCTGTGGCCTTCCATCTAGCACTCTCGCACCCCTCCAATCTATCCTCAACTCTGCTGCCCGACTAATCCACCTCTCACCCTATTATTCCTCTGCCTCACCCCTCTGCCAATCCCTTCACTAGCTCCCCATTGCCCAGCTAATTCAGTTCAAACAAATACATACAAGGCTGTCCACAACCTGTCCCCTCCCTACATCTCTGAGCTACTTTCCCGGTACATCCCCACATGCAATCTCTGATCCTCACAAGACCTCCTTCTCTCCTCTCATCACCTCTTCCCACAATCGCCTTTAAGATTTCTCCTGCGCATCCCCCATACTCTGGAACTCACTACCCCAACATATCAGACTCTCAACGACAGTGGAATCCTTCAAAAGAAACCTAAAAACCCACCTCTTCAGACAAGCCTACAACCAGTGACCCTGCTGCCTCTATACTGCCATGACCAACTTAACCTTTACCTACTGTGTCCTTCTCCCATACCATGTAGATAGTAAGCCCTCACGGGCAGGGCCCTCTCTCCTTCTGTACCAGTTTGTAACTCGTCTTGTTCATGCTTAGTGCAATTGTCTCCATTATGTATGTGCACCCCTTTTCATACAGGTGAAACTTGAAAAATTAGAATATTGTGCAAAACTTCTTTTATTTCAGTAATGCAACTTAAAATAATATTTTTGTGAAAAGGTTTAATCAATATTCTAGGCTCAAAGTGTCACACTCTAGTCAGCTAATTAATCCATATCCCCTGAGCAAAGGGGACCTGAGATTGTGACTTTGGGGTTTTAATTAACTGTAAGCCATAATCATCCAAATTATAACAAATAAAGGCTCGAAATATCTTGCTTTGCATGTAATGGGTCTCACATGTTAGTTTCACCTTTTACATTGCATTACTGAAATAAATGAACTTTGCACGATATTCAAATTTTTCGAGTTTCATCTGTATGTACAGTGCTATGGAATGAATGGCGCTTTAATATTAAATAATAATAATTTTTGCCGCATGTCGGTGGCTGCCTCTGATCGGCTGTTGGGGGAGTTGCGGCCTGCCTTGACTTTCCAGGACACCAACATGCGGCGGAGTGTGTCACCTGAAGAACGTCTAATTATTACTTTAAGGTAAGACTATTTTTTCAGACCCATAGATGAAACTGAATATTGGTACACAAATTCACCACACGTAACCCAAAATATTTCAGCTGATCCATATAAAATAAAAATATACATGGCCATAAAAGTCAAATAGAACCAAGTGACATGTTGTTTAGTTCCATGTATGAATACATAAAATCTACCGGACGCAGATGCTGAGTACAAGTACCGTCCTAAGGAGGCAAACAATGGGTCAAACACTGGTGAACCCAATTAGGATTTGGAATGTTCCGCTTGTTCGCAGTTTATTGCACAGTACAAAGATCACATACACAATGTGAAACCGCAGATATATAGGTCACTGATGTGTTTGTAACAAAGCAGCAATAAAATTGTAGCTTGTCAGCGGTAAAATTGTTACGTCTCTATATCTTGTTATTGCGTATAGTTTTACTGGTGACCTGTAGGGATTGGGGAACCATGATGGACTTGCGATCGCTTTTAGGTCACCTTAATGCAATTCAATAATCAAGTCAGTTTATAATATGTATCATGTATATCACAGCACTTAATTATAAGTACGTTACCACTCCTTAGAGGCAACCGTTTTATTTGTGTCCCAGGTAAGAGTCCTTTCTTGCTGACGGCTGGGCACACTCTGTGCGCTGGTGCAGCGTCCCACGTGATCGGGAGCTGTTGCTTTAGATCACTGCGACAGGTCCCGGACGATCCCTGGCAAAGGATGCTTGCTGTAGAGGAACGGTAGCTGCAGCTTGTTGTTGCGCTGTTCAGAATGAACGTGCATCCAGTTTAGAATGTATAGCTGTAGTTGGTTTTTAACAGTTCCAATTAAATACTGCCATTAGGAGATTCACCAAACGCATTTCGGAGCTTCTAGCTCCTTCCTCAGTGGTGGGCAGCGGGCATTTTATTTTAACCCTTTTTAAAGGAAAGTTAACTGATTGAAAGCAGAGATATACACATGGCTGTATAGATAAAAGACCTGGACTGGATTAATCCAATAAGATTGTATATACCATACACCAATATTAAAAATCCTTCAATTGTTCACATCAAATCACTGTCGGTTGGATTGCAGCAGATAATGCTTCCAGTCGCTTAAGCACCACCCTGTCTTCCACTAAATTCAGTCTCAGTAGCCAAGAGTCTGCTAAACCCAATCCTCACCCTGATCCTCCTTCCTCCCACCATGGAGAGTCTGGGCAAACAAGTGATCCCACACTCCTCGCCATTCCTTGATTTGGCCCTCTTGCCATGCATGCTTGAAGAGGGACATTAGATCTTGTGCCCTGATTCCCAAACTCTTGAGCATCCACAGTCACAAGGAGATGACACTGGGAAATGGCAATTAGTGTTTAATGAGGTGGATGATGATGAGACACAGTTGCCAATAACTCAACAGCAATTACTGTCTCAAGAGATTGAGGATGAGGATGAGACACAGTTGTCAATCACTGAGGTTGTGGTTAGGTCAACAAGTCAGGAGGATGAGCAGAGTGAGGAAGTGGAAGTGGATGTGGTGGACGATGAAGTCACTGACCCAACTTGGGAAGGTGGAAAGCAGAGCGAGGACAGCAGTACAGAGGGGGAGGGATCTGCAGCACCGCAACAAGCTGGAAGAGGCAGTGGGGGGCCAAACAGGCCCGCAACTGTTTCACGGAGCACCCCCTTACAGAAATCTCCCTTGCCAAGGGGTAGGTGTTACGCAGTCTGGCGCTTTGCTTTTTTGGGGAACGTGCAAACGACAAAAGAATTGTAATTTGCAACCTGTGCCATATAAAAATGAGCAGGGGTGTGAACACTAGCAACCTCACCACCACCAGCATGATCTGCCACATGCCATCAAAGCACCGAAATAGGTGGGCCGAAAGCCTGGGTCCACAATCTGTGTCTGCGGGTCACACCACTGCCTCCTCTTCCCCGGTGTTACGTTCTGGCCAATCCCCTGTCCAAAACACAGGCCCGTATGCCTCCCGGCCTGCACCTAGATCTTCTCAAGCACCATCAGTGACCACAACCACTTCCGTGTTCCAGCGCAGCATCCAAATGTCCTTACCTCAGGCATTTGAACGCAAGTGCAAATACCCAGCCACCCACCAACAGGCCATAGCACTAAATGCACAGCTTTCCAAATTACTGGCCCTGGAAATGTTGCCATTTAGGCTTGTGGACACTGAGGCCTTCTGCAGCCTGATGTCGGCGACCGTCCGACGTTATGCAGTCCCCAGCTGCCACTATTTTTCAAGGTGTGCCATGCCCGTCTTACACCAACATGTGTCCCGTAACATCACATGTGCCCTGACCAACACAGTTACTGGGAAGGTCCACTTTACCACGGACACATGAGCAAGTGCATTCGGCCAAGGATGCTAAATTTCCCTGACGGCACACTGGGTGAACGCTGTGCAGATCGGGAGCGAGTCGTACCCTGGGATGGCACAGGTGCTACCGAAAAACCAAGGATTGCGGGCCCTACATCGATCAGGGTTTCCGCCAGCACCTACGCTAGGGGCTCCAACCTCCACTTCTCCTCCTCCTCCACTTCCACCTCCAAATTATCTGCTGGTAGCTGGAAGCAGTGTAGCACTGCAGTGGGGAAGCGGCAACAGGCCATGCTGAAGCTTATATGCTTAGGAGACAAACAGCACACCGCCGCAGAGCTGTGGCAGGGTATAAGGGACCAGACTGAGCTGTGGCTTTCGCCACTCAACCTAGAACCATGCATAGTTGTGTCTGATAATGGCCATAAGTTGGTGGCGGCTTTGCATATCCCATGCCTAGCCCACATCTTAAACTTAGTGGTTCAGCGGGTTCTCAAAACCTACCGCAATTTGCCTGAGCTACTGGTGAAGGTTCGGCTTAGGCCGGTCTGTCAACGGTGCAGCAGCGCTTTAAATTGCCAGCTCACTGGCTGTTGTGCATTGTGAGCAGCAGAGGGCAGTAGTGGAATACAAGCTACAACATGGTCGTCGCCTTTCCAGTCATCTTCCGTTATTCACAAGCGAGGAGTGGGCATGGATGTCTGACCTCTGTGAGGTTTTAGGAAACTTTGAGGAATCAACACAGATGGTGAGCGGCGATAGCGCTATTATCAGCGTAACCATCCCACTTCTGTGTCTACTCAATTCTCACTGCTCACAATTAAGGACGACGCTTTGCATGTGGAAGAGGTGGAAATAGGGGAAGACATTACACAGGGTGATAGCCAGTCCACCCTCAGTTCGTCTTCTCAGCGTAAATTAGACGATGAAGAAGAGGAGGGAGAGGAGCAGGAGACGGTTTCCTCCGCTACAGAGTGTAGTACCCATGGAAGTTTAATTCCATCTGTTCAGCCTGGGTGGGCAGAAGAGGAGGAAGAGGATGAGGAGATTGAGTCTGATCCTCCTGATGACGACAGCGAAGTCTCGCCTGTTCGTACTCTGGCACACATGGCTGACTTTATGTTAGGCTGCCTTTCCAGTGACCTACGCGTTTAGGCATTTTAGACAACACAGATTACTGGTTGTTCACACTTCTCGACTCCCGCTCTCATTTCTCTGGTGGAGAGGACAAGCAAAACGGTGCAATACCAGAAGATCCTTGTTGAAAAATTGCTCCAACA
Organism: Bufo gargarizans; assembly: GCF_014858855.1. NCBI lineage: Eukaryota > Metazoa > Chordata > Amphibia > Anura > Bufonidae > Bufo > Bufo gargarizans. Next base: position 48,087,591 of record NC_058083.1, on the reverse strand, counting down.
TTTTCCATCTGACAACGCTGGCGGCAGAGTCCGTAGTTCCTTAGCCAACTGAGGAGGGGAGACGAGGGGAACACACAGCAGTTCCAACAGAGGCAGGGTAACACTCTCCAAAGCCTGGGACAGTTTCATGACACCCCGCCAGCACTCTCACCCTGATGCGCGGCCTAGTGTCACAAGGAGGGAAAAATTGATGGTGAAGGAGTACATAGCAGACCGTGTCAGCGTCTTCAATGATCCCTTAGAGCCTTACAACTACTGGGTGTCCAAGCTTGACATGTGGCACGAACTGGCGCTCTACGCCTTGGAATTGCTGGCCTGCCCTGCCGACAGCGTTTTGTCTGAGCCGGTATTTAGTGCTGCTGGTGGCATAATAACAGATAAGCGCATCCGCCTGTCAACTGAAAATGCTGACAGGTTGACTATTATAAAAATGAACAAGGCCTGGATTGACCATGACTTCTCGACTCCACCAGAGGAAAGCGGCTGAACATAAAGGCACTTTAAATGTAGCTTTTATAGTGTATTGAATACACTGTATTCCCATGCACCACTTCCACCACAAACAAGGGTATATGGTTGAATCTTCCTTTTCTCATCCTCCTCTTCCATCATATCAACATGCTTATTAGTCGCATATAATGTTTTACAGGGTCAGCTCACCTGCAGGCCCTCGCATATAATTTTTTAGAGGGTCAGCTCACCAGCAGGCCCTCACCTTCAATGATTTATAGGGTCAAATCAGCTGCAGGCCCTCGCATATAATATTTTAGAGGGTCAGCTCACCAGCAGGCCCTCACCTACAATGTTTTACAGGGTCAGCTCACCAGCAGGCCCTCGTATATAATTTTTTAGAGGGTCACCTTACTATCAGGCCCTCACCTAAAATGTTTTACAGGGTCAGCTCACCAGCAGGTCCTCACATATAATCTTTTACAGGGTCAGCTCACCAGCAGGCCTGCACCTAAAATCTTTTACAGGGTGAGCTCACCAGCAGGCCCTCGCATATAATGTTTTACAGGGTCAGCTCACCTGCAGGCCCTTGCATATAATTTTTTAGAGGGTCAGCTCACCAGCAGATTGGCACCTAAAATCTTTTACAGGGTAAGCTCACCAGCACTCACCAGCAAGCCCTCGCATATAATGTTTTACAGGGTCAGTTCACCAGCAGGCCCACTAATATAATGTTTTAAGGGTCAGCTCACCTGCAGGCCCTCGCATATAATTTTTTAGAGGGTCAGTTCACCAGCAGGCCCTCACCTACAATCTTTTACAGGGTCATATCACCTGCAGGCCCTCACCTACAATCCTTTAGAGCAGGCATGCTCAACCTACGGCCCACCAGCTGTTGTAAAACTACAACTCCCACAATGCCCTGCTGTAGGCTGATAGCTGTAGGCTGTTCAGGCATGCTGGGAATTGTAGTTTTGCAACAGCTGGAAGGCCGCAGGTTGAGCATGCCTGCTTTAGAGGGTCAGCTCACCAGCAGTCCCTCACCTACAATCTTTTGCAGGGTCAGCTCACCAGCAGGCCCTCACCTAATTATACCTAATAGGTAATTTGCGCGCATTCTGCCTTGCTTGGATGTGGTAGCAGTAGCTGTTTCTCAGGCTCCCTCTCCGGAATCAAATCCTGATTCCCCGTTACCCATATTCACCGTGGTTCGCTCTGAAAATAACATTGAAAGTTGATAGGCCAGACATCCGAATGGATCGTTGTCATCAAGGGGCTGTGCGATCGGGCCCAGGTTATCTAGAGTCACCAAAGCAGCAGCAGGCCCTCGCCTATAATGTTTTAGATGGTCAGATCATCAGGCCCTTGCTCCAAATGTTTTTGAGGGTCACCAACAGGCCATCAATCATTTTACAAGGGTGTGTATGAGGCCCTCCTTTATGTGTAACAAAGGGTGTATTGGAGTGCTGGTTCCTTGTAATTTTTGGCAGCCCTTTCACTTAGTGCATAGGCTTTATGAGTGTAGGAGTCCCACTACCTGAACAATTGTACCACAATGTGAATGAGACATTCCTTTATGTGATATATAGGTTGTATCGGAGTGCCTCTTTCTTGTAACTTTTGGAGGCACTTGCACTTTATATACAAGTAAATATACAGGAAAGAATGTTTCCTAGCAATTTTTCCTCTAAAATCAATTTTATTTTCGGTTTTGTGCGTATTATTGTCAGTCTGTAAAAGTGGCGTACTACTCAGAGAACATCGTTCGCAGCAGCGACCTGGGAGTCCAAGATGCATCCAGACATCCTCCCCATGCTGTTCCAGAACCATTTTGGTGGTGTTTCCATCAATTTCTGACCTTTTCCTATGAACCAGGCACCCTCCCCTCTTCAGAGCAGGGGGTGCCTGGTTTAATGCTCGGGTTCTCCTATTGAATTCCATTATATTTGGGTGCTCGGTAGAGAACCCGAGCTTCCCGATGTTTTGGGCCCGATCCCCCGAGCACTATGGTGCTCGATCAACACTAGTCATATTAATGTATTTTAAATGTTGCAAAATATTAATCTGTTCAATGTGTTTGTCCTACATAAATATCATTATGCACTGTATATAATAAAGAAAACTAACAATAAAATGCACGAAAATTAAAATCTGTTTATTTATACAGAGAGTTGTCAACTTGACATATTTCTAAGGTAACAAATAAAATAAACAATAAAGAAAAAAGAAAAATTACAAATTGAAAAAACGCCCAGGTGGCGATGGTGGACCCTGAAACTGAGTGCCATGGTAGGTGGTTTGCGAAGCGGGCACTGAGTGTTGAGATGGGCCTGGTTGTGATGTGGAAGGGACAGGCTGGGCATATGAGGTCTTGCAATGATAGGTTTGACCATATGGCCAACTTTGTGGGGCATAATGTTTCCTTGGAGGAAGGTATTGTGTCTGTCGCTGATAAACCAGGGGAGTTGGCATTGGCCGGGGGACCAGTCAGGTGCCAATGGGTGCGCCAATTCTCGAGTGCCACAAATTTTTCTGTGGGGTAATTAGGAGGAGTTGCTGCTTCCAGAACAATTCCTATAGCAGCAATATAGGGGCAGAAGAGAAGCATTCCTTAATAGCAGAAAAGGCTCGCAACGCTGATTCAGACCACACTGAGACATCTGTCCCTTTCTTAGTCATGTCCTTTAAGGGTTTTACTGTTGTCGAATAATTCTGAATACATTTTCGATAATAGTTGGTGAACCCCAAAAGCCGCATAAGAGCCTTCAGATTTTTGGATTGACCCCAGTCCAATACAGCACGGACTTTCTCTGGATCCATTCGAAAACCTGAAGATGACAGCATGTAGCACAAAAACTGCACCTCGTGTACAGCAAAAACGCACTTCTCTAATTTTGCTTACAATTTATTTTCTTTTAGCATCTGTATCACCTGTCTAACGTGATCATGATGCATCTCCAAATATGGAGAATAAATTTGAATTTCATTCAAATACACGACCACAAACCTCCCCACAAGGTGATGAAATACGTAATTCACAAAATGCTGGAAAACCGCAGGAGCATTGGTCAACCCGAAAGGCATGACCAGGTTCTTAAAGTGACCCTCAGGAGTATTAAAAGCCGTCTTCCATTCATCCCCTTCCTTGATCCTAACCAGATTATATGCCCCCCTTAATTCCAACTTGGAGAACACCTTGGCACCAATAATCTGGTTAAACGAATCGGGAATGAAAGGAAAAGGGTAAGGATCACAGACTGTAATCCGATTAGGCTCACTGAAATCCAGACATGGCCAAAGACCTCTGTCCTTTAAAAAAAAAAAAAAAAAAAAAGAACCCTGCTGCCACTGGAGACTTGGAAGGTCTTATGTGTCCTTTAGCCAAACTCTCAGTAATATACTCCCTCATGGCCAGTCTTTCAGGTTCAGAAAGGTTATACAACCTAGATTTGGGCACTTTAGCTCCAGGAATAAGGTTGATAGGACAATCATATTCCCGATACGGAGGTAAATCCTGGCATCCACTCTCAGAAAACAAGTCGGCAAGATCAGATATAAAAGAGGGTAATGTCTTAGTAGCTAAAACAGAAAAATATGTATTCAGACAATTGTCAATGCAATAATCACCCCAATCCAAAATCTGTCTAGCTTGTCAATCGATGGTTGGATTGTGCTTGCTTAACCACAGTAAACCTAGAACCAACAGAGCAGGGAGACCCTCCAACACAAAACACGAGATACATTCCTGATGAAAGTCACCCTCTTAATCTGATATCATGCACCATCTGAGATAAACACTTCTGAGCTAGAGGTGCAGAATCAATAGCAAAAACAGAAATGTTTTTTTCTAATGCACTCGGTGACGACCCGTGCATACAGACAAACTGAGCATCAATCAGGTTCAGCCCGGCCCCACTATCGATAAACACCTCAATCCCCACAGTTTTTGACTCTAGCGCCACCTCATCAGCCAGGAGAAATCGGGTACTACCAGTAAAAGACAAATGCACATTTTCTGACTCTCCTCCCACCCTTCTAAGAGTCAGATGGGAATTAAATGTCCCTCTTTTTTCTTTTAGCCATTGAATGTATAGACATACTCTGATAAAATGTCCCTTTTGTCCGCAGAAAATAACACACTCACAGTATGCCTCAAAGCAGGAGTATATTCACCTAAAGTATAAGAGGAGGACAATACATCATGTGATAGTAGGTTCTGAGAGTGGGGGCCCCTAGATCTCTCTCTCAGGCGTCTACCCATGCATATAGCCAGAGACATAGCAGCCTCCAGAGACACTGGGGTTTTATGAAAGGCAAAGGTGTCCTTCAGCCACTCCGATAACCCTTGACAAAACTGGCTACGGAGGGCAGGATTGTTCCACTCCGTATCCGTAGTCCACCTCCTAAACTCAGAGCAATATATCTCAGCGGAACAATCACCCTGACGAAGGCCACGCAGCTTGGTTTCAGCTACAGAGGTCCAATCTGGATCATCATAGATAAGACCCAAAGTTTTGAAAAATGCATCTACCGACCAGAGGGACTGCGATCTGGTCGGCAGAGAAAAAGCCCATGACTGTGCATCCCCCTTAAATGGATTCTGTCACCTCTTTTTACCCTATAGAGATGTGGACATGCACGGCTAGATTGCCGCTAGCATGTCCGCAATATACCTGTCCCATATCTCTGAGTGGTTTTATTGAGTGTAAAAATTGATTATATATATGTAAATCACCCTGAAGCCCAGCCACGCCCCCCTGTGAAGAAGCCCAGCACCGCCTGTATCCAGGAATCTCCTCCTTGCTCACGAAGTCAGATCGCCGTAATCTCACGGTGCAGGAGCTCACCGAGATCCACACACCAGCAATCTACAAGCACAAAAGCTGCAGTTATAAACTGCACAGCATTGTGGGAGAAGAAACTATAAATAAGGAAGGTTAAATGACCACATTAGCAACACCTGGAGGCAAGGGGGTGGCCATTACCAGACGCCTATTGAGTGAGCTTTTGAGATCTGTTCACATTGTGTGGTGCCTAATGTAGCCTAATGATGGAAAACTTTGGGATGAAATGAGATTTGATATGAAGTCACATCATCTATGTAGCTCTACTTGAACCCTAGTCAGATACTGAGCGCCATGGGGGCGGAGCCTAACCGCTAAACAAGACGGAGGTCTGAGTGAGAGCTCCTGCCTTAAAGACCCGTGCCTCTAAGCAATTGACGTCAGAGACATTGTCTAAATGGTCAACATAGGGAAGGAACGACCAAGAGATGCTCCTGGAACCCCTAAACAAAAGAAAAACCAAGCTGAAATGGACCTCGTCATAACACACAATGCGGCGGTAGCGCAATCATTGGAAGCATAGGTTGCCTTGCTAAACTACGCCTACCTGATGACTAAGGATCAGGAAAACAGAAGCCGCCGAAAGAACGTTAGAATGAAAGGGCTGTCCGAGTCGGTGCTACCGGAGGATCTGCCGCCATGAAGCTATTTGCAGACCTCCTGCAGGGCAGAATCTATTGTAATAGAGAGAATCCACCGCTCTCTCCGCCCCACACCATGTCAAGGGGATCCTCCTAGAGACATTACATGTGGGTTGCTGAGCTTCAGAGACTCCGCGGCCATCTTACAAGCTTCCCGTGACAAGAAAGAACTAAGGTACGATGACTCGTTAGTTCTCCTCTTCCAAGATGTAGCCCCCTCAACTTTAGCTAAGCGCTGCACCCTCAAACCGCTTACAGACCATCTGCGCAACCAAAAGTTGTTATATAGATGGCTTTTTCCCTTCGGGCTCACTTTTACTAAAAATGGCCGCCGATGTGTAGTCCGCACGCCCCAAGATCTGGATGCGGTCTGGAGTGTACTAGACATCTCGCTACCTATAGAGCCCTGGCTACCAGTAGACATTAACCTGTACAAATTACCACCGCTACCCTCAGTAGAGCCATGGGAAGCCATTTCCAGACGCAAGGCCTCTAATAGCAAGAGGCGACTAGAATGAATCGTAACTCTCTTTTACTCTTACTATAGTTCTGGAGACAACAGAATCTGAACTATACATGACAATCTCTCGTTCGGTCCATCTGTGCTATCCCTACAGATTCTCCAAGTGCCTTCAAGCATTCCTGAATCCACAAGCTCTCCTACACATTGCAACAGAGGACTGTCCAGAAGATCTTCAGTCATCTAGGAGCTGCAGGTACTGTAATATACAGAAGCATGTATGAGGCACTTTATTTCTCACTAGAACCATATAGGTTCGGGAGGACTGCTTCAGTAATCCTATTTATTCTCCTAAATGTAACACAAGGGAAATCCTATGTTCTGGCTTGTCTACAGATGCCAGAGGTGTTGCTGAAAGTATCTGAGGACTGAGCTTTTGAGATTCTACCGTGTACGTTTCCGACGTTACGTATTTCCTCATCTTCTCCTGTCTTTCTCTCACTTCTGTTGAAGCACAGGTATACCTATTTAGAAGGCACGGGAGTGAGGAACCGGGTTAGGATGATTTACCATCAATACCAGTCCCCGCACACCCTATTACAGTGATCTACTTCCAAGACCACCCAGGTACTATTGGTTTTGGCGCTGTGGTGTCTGCTAAATGACGCAGAGCATGGCGTCACTAGCAACTCAAATTTATCCATATTCATGTTGCAGAATGTTCACTCATGTTCTGATGTTTGTATTATGTTTTATGTTCTTTCCTTTCTGTTGCCTTGGATGACCTCCATGAAGCTTACACTGACTGCTCTAATAGGTCTTCAATAAATGTAACCTCCTTTAATGTAAGGGGCCTTAATACCCCGCAGAAACTGTCACAGATTCTCACTTTATGGAGAAGAAATAAAACTGACATCTGTTTCTTGCAGGAAACTCATATAAAAACAGGTAAAACCCCAAAACTTTCTCACACACATTTCTCACAGTGGTTTCATTGTACATACCAGACAGCAGCTAGAGGTGTCAGCATCGCAATAGGAAAACATGTACCTTTCTCTCCAATAGTAGTACAACAAGACCCAGAGGGCCGATTCCTCTTTGTCAAAGGGAGGATTGGACAAACTCTAGTATCTATGGCAGGTCTATACCCTCCCAACACACATCAACATAGATGGATTAAGTCACTAAATTTAGTGACTTTGCCAAAGGTATCCAAATATTGGAGGAGACCCTAATGTCTCGCTCAATCCCTTACTAGATTCCTCATCTAACACATCAACTAAGTTTCAGAAGACCTTGCCAGGTATCCAAAAGATACTGAGATAAAACCGTCTACTTGATTCCTCGAGAATACTTAACTCTAAGGTCAAGGACTACATGTTCTTTTCAGCAGTCCATCATACATACTGTACCAAAGAATAGATAACATATTATTATCAGAGGCGCACATAGATATGTTGCGCTGCTCAAACATTGGCTTTATTACTGTTTAAGATAAATCCCCAGTGACAACTTCCCTTTCTTTCGCAACCCTACCAACTCGGGAATGGATATGGCGTTTAAACGAGAATCTTTAAAACACGTATAAACACTTGGCAGATATCTCCTGTAAATTAGCTCACTACTTCCAGGATAACAAACCTTCATACACCTCCCAATCCATAGTCTGGGAAACGCACAAGACATACAACTTCCCAACTCAAAAAAGACAGACCGAAAAAGCTCAACTCCCTGTTGTGTCAAATTGCAGCTATAGAATGCATCCCGAAAAAATCCAAATTGACCCTAGCCCAAGAGGAACTCCTCTCTTTAAGACAACAATCGAAGGAACTCCTCAACATAAAATGCGCTAAAGCCTATCAGTATGCCAAGCTTAAACAGTACATGCATGGAGATAAAGGAAACTAACTGATGACTCAACTCATCAAAAAACGTAATGATATACATTACATCCCGGCTCTATTGTCTCATCTACAAAAGAAATAGCAGAAGAATTATGTGCTTATTACACGAAACTGTGCAACCTTGACCCCACCGGAGCTACCTCATCAGAGGGATGTCAAGATGGGGACAGAACAAAACAAATAGATCAGTTTCTCAACGCCCTGAACTTCCCTACACTAAATGCAGAAGAATGCTCATCCCTATTAGCCCCGATTACAGAGAAAGAGGTTAAAAAGATTATCAAATCCATACCCATGGGCAAGGCCCCAGGACCAGATGGTCTTCCAGCGGGATACTATAAAAAGCTACTTCCCATACTAGCCCCCCATTTAACCAGCTGGTGTCAAGCCTTAGCCAAGGGAGAACCTGCCCCTCAAAGAGGCACTGGAAGCTACCATTACTATTATCCCTAAAGAAGGCAAAGATAGCAAGGAATGTGGTGATTATAGACCCGTCTCGATGCTCACTCTAGATATAAAAATATGGGTCAAATTGTTGGCGTCTAGACTTAATGCCCTCACCCCCAAAATTATCCACCAAGAGCAGACTGGCTTTGTTATGGGCCGAGAGGAAATTTCCAATCCTGCAGACTAATTAATGCTGTCGCTTTGGCTCAGAGACGGACCCTACCCCTTGTACTTCTCAGTAATGATGCAGAAAAGGCCTGCGATAGGGTAGATTGGCTTTATATGCAGCGTACCCTACACAGATTTGGAATACTGACTTCTTATGTATATCCAAGCAGTAATGTCATTGTATGGTCAGCCCAGTGCCAGAGTGTGAGTTAATGGAACACTGTCGGGACCCTTTGATATCTCTAATGGGACACGCCAGGGATGCCCACTCTCCCATTCTCTGTTCATACTGGTAATGGAAACGCTACTACAGGCCTTTCATGATGATTCTCTTATAAAAGGCTTGAAAATAGGTAAAGTGGAACATAAATGTGCCACAGGCATTCCCCCGGATTCTAGACCTCTTTAATACATTTGGCTCTTTATCCCAATTTTAGATAAATTACTCAAAATCTGAGGCTATGGGCATTTCCCTCTCGGCTCCAATAGTCCACTCCCTTAAATCTTCCTTCCCTTTTAAATGAAATCCTGATTCTCTGTCATATCTTGGAATAGTGCTTACCAATGACCCTACTAAGCTACATAAATCCAATTATCTCCCCCTCTAAAAAAGATAAAAACACAGTTAAATACTCTGGCTCTGACATGGATATCTTGGATAGGACATCAAAACCTGCTACAAACTTATATCATGCCAAAACTATTATACTTGTTGCAAATGGTTCTCATCCACCTTCCACAATCCTTCTTCTCGCAGGTTAGATCTATTTTCATAGATCTAACCATAGCCCCCCACAGTATACAGGCCCCCCACAGTATACAGCCCCCCACAGTATACAGGCCCCCCACAGTATACAGTTCCACACAGTATACAGTCCCACACAGTATACAGACCCCCCACAGTATACAGCTCCCCACAGTATACAGGCCCCCACACAGTATACAGCACCCCACTATACAGTAGTTTACAGTATATTAGCATAACAGCCCCTGTCACCTTTTTCTGATGTAATCTTCACAAAAAAAGCTCCACAGTTGAGGCAAACTTCTCCTGCAACACTCCTGGTAGGACCTGTGATGACCTCATAGCCATGTGACCAGTAATATTGCTAGGTTACTGGTCACATGGTGATGATGTCATCTAAGGTCCTAAATCACAGCTCTAGTCTCACAGTATGCTGCCTGGACTCAGTGCCGGCAGGCATGGCATGGCAGCACCCCCTGTGTAGCTGACAGCCTGACACCCGATGCAGCTGCCCCTTTTGCCACTTGGTAAAGATGGTCCTGAGCACAGTATTGCATGAACTCTGAGTTGAGGACCCCCTGTCCATGATGTCCATATGTCTTAGTAAGGCATATGAAAGGTATTTGCTTCAGTGAGAGAACCCCTTTAAGAGCACAGTTCTTCTCTTTTAGTATACAAATGGCCCTGAATGGACATCCCGATGACAGTCTACACCGTCCTCTGATAAACTGTCTCATTTGGAAGCACAAAGGATGGAAAGCAGCACAAAGATTCAGTACTTTCTGTAGAAATCGCCACGCTCCATGTCTTCTCTCGGTCATACTTCATCTGTGCACGATTCCTCGTACTCAGCACCTTCTGGCCTGGGGTCTACAAATCCAGGAAACTTAGTGACATCAATTACTTGGAACTGTGCAGCAGAGTGGAGCAAGACAGATGATATAAAATCAATCTAAAAGCCTGGAAACATAAAACACCCAGTAAGACCCTTAATATTATACTGTGCGACACAAAATGAATCACAGGGATCCGGAGACATCAATATGAGCAGCAAACAGGTAGCAAAAAAAAAAAACAACACAATGTAATCTACCTAATGCTTCACAGGGATTAGAGCTGCATTCACACCCAGCATAACACACATGGATGGGACTCTGGTGGTCATTTTAGTTGCTAAAAAATGTAAGAAAAAGTTATATTTTTTCTTGGCACCTGTTTTTGTGACATTTTTGTAAAGGATCTCCTGACACCCCGACCGGGTACCTCCATTAATAGATTCTCCCAGTGCCCCCCGAGGACTCCAAGCACTCTGCTCGACACCGATACCACCAGAGAAACCAGGAACAGGAACAGCTCTTACAAGAGCTAATAGTATAGCCAGGGGAGTATACACGTATAGCAATCCTCATACACATGAGACGAGGCTCTATGTTGAATGTAAAACAGCAACTCTTTAATGGGTTATTTTTCAGCCTTTTATGCAGGTCTCCTAGCAAGGGACACTCCCCCTGGGGCCCTTGTAGAAGACTGACAGTTTATATTTTAGCCAATCACATGCATTTACAGTATTGAAACCTTCCTAGCAATTGTACACAAAACCCCCTTCCCTCTGTCTGAAACACAATCAACAAAATACAATGAGCATTGTCTTTGACGCAATTAACTAACACACTGGCATTGTCTGAGACGCAATTAACTAACAGACTGGCATTGTCTGAGACGCAATTAACTAACACACTGGCATTGTCTGAGACGCATATAACTAACACACTGGCATTGTCTGAGACACAATCAGCAAAATACAATTACCAAGCATAATGGGCTAAGTTAAACACTCACAGACAGAACACACACATTTTTCCCAAAACACAGAAAACACCTCAAAACCCCACATATCCCCATAAGGTATACATCCATGGATAGCTCTGATCTGGGTGAACAACATATCCAAAAATCACCCAGATCCGAGCAGGGGGTTCCCGAATTCCATGGAAGTCACATTTGGCTGGCCGCAAGCATGGCTTTCCTGCCCAAAACAGTTCCACAGATTAAAGCTGTGCGGGCGGTTTGTCTTCTCCTTCAAAGTTAGTATGGGCCATAATCCTGGGGCAAGAGGCTGGAAAACAGGCCCCTCCAAAACCCAGTGGCGAGCTTGGTTTCGCCACAATTTTGTTCCAGCATTTTTTGCACAGTGTGGCTTACCACTAGTCATTTCTTCATGGTGTTTTCCTCTATAAAGAAGATGGTGTCAAAATGTCAGAAAAAAAATGCAAAAACTCCAGCATTCTGCTCCTGTGAGAAAAAGTAAGCAAAAAAACAAACCGCTTTATGAACAAAACCGCCAGGAGCAAAGAAACACTTATGTGTCCTGCACTTTATGTTTCCCATAGATCATCCGGTAATATCTGAAGATGGCATTTTAACTGCAAAAAACACGACCCCCCCAAAAAATAAAGTAAACTAGAAAGACCAAAAGAGACAGCAAAAACGCACATGTGAAAGCAGCCTTAGGGCTTATGCACATGACCGTATGTATTTTGTGGTCTGCAAAATACGGATCCGCAAAATAAATGGATGACATCTGTGTGACGTCTGTTTTTTTTCTCTGCGCATCCATTGTAACAATGCCTGTCCTTGTCCGCAAAACAGACAAGAATAGGACATGTTCTATTTTTTTGCATAACGGACTTGCAGACATACAGAATGCACACAGAATCATTTGCATTTTTTGTGGCCCTATTGAAACGAATGTTCCGCATACGGGCTGCAAAAAAACGGAACGGACATGGACAAAAAATATGTTTGTGTACATGAGCCCATAGGCAACAGAACCAGACACTGAAGAGATGTAAAATGCAAAAATAATTGGTGAGTAAAATTAAGAAAGTATTTCAAAAAGTTATTATATTCATTTTACAAGGTGCCCATACTTCATATTTATTTACCACTGGAGTAACGCACTTTGTACAAGTAGCAAAGGAAAGTTGGGGAAGTGAAATCAGCTCACAACAATGTTTAATAATAAGGCAGAAGTAACGCTGATAATAACACAAAATATATTGACTAATTATTATACTCAATAATAAAAATCTAAATGAATAACGCACCCAGATAGAAACGTCAGATTGCTGCAAAAAGCGGCATGCAGTTATGTCTCAGGCAGGTATGTAAAGGATTACAGGTGTGGTCTGATTACACACTGGTACAGTGGCTGGGTTCTGCTTGGTGTGGCCCCAATGGCTGGGTTTTGCTTGGTGTGGCCTCAGTTGCCGGGTTTGGCTTGGTGTGGCCTCAGTGGCCGCGTTTGGCTTGATGCGGCCCCAGTGGCCAGGTTTGGCTTGATGCGGCCCCAGTGGCCGCGTTTAGCTTGATGCGGCCCCAGCGGCCACAGTTGGCTTGGTGTGGCCCTAGTGGCCGGGTTTGGCTTGGTGTGGCTCCAGTCCCTGGAATTGGCTTGGTGTGGCCCCAGTGGCTGGGTTTTTCTTGGTGTGGCCTCAGTTGCCAGGTTTGGCTTGGTGTGGCCTCAGTGGCCGCGTTTGTCTTGATGCGGCAAGAGTGGCTGCGTATGGCTTGGTGTTGCCCCAGTGGCCGCGTTTGGCTTGGTGTGGCCCCAGTGGCCACGTTTGGCTTGATGTGGCCCCAACACTACAAGGTGTCACTACGTGTTGCTGCTCTCTGGCAGGGATGGTGTCAGGAATTGCATATCTTCAAATAGCAAATATGACCAGTGTAGGGGTCCTAGAGTAGGAGATCCTTATTATGTGTATTATGCCAGCTCTAGTGGGTGGGGTGCCCAGACTCCCTGTGATGCCCACATTATACCAAACGTGATTATTACAGTGATTAATATGTGCAATGTACCAGGAACAAGTTACAGCTTATGGTATATTATTCATTCTCTGGTATTCAAGCTGAAAAGCTCCTGGACCCCGGCTGTAGGAGGGAAGCCATGTCTCAGGTGTTGCCGCCATGTCTCAGATGTTGCCGCTATGTCTCAGGTGTTATGTATTTCCATAGGGCTTGAGTGTAAAATGAAGGATCATCACATAACCACTGCCAGTCTTAGCAGTCAGGTGCTAATTCGTTTTCTCCTCCAAGGAGGATGTGTATTCCACCCACGTTTCCAGATTGGGTGACAACATACAGAAAATATTACAGAATGGTGGCACCAAAGTCTACGGAATCAAATGACATATACATAAAGTCATTCACAGATATTAGAGACTACAAGGTAGGCATGGTAAGGCACCAAGCACCCAGATGGGAAAAATGTCCAGACAGTCAGGGTTTGCAGTCAACTAGTGTGCTTCTGGAGGAACTCACGGGCAAAACATGACAGGCACGGCACTGAGCTAGCGTCTCCAGTCTCCTCCATGTCAGAAGAAGGTTCCGTGCTGAGGAAAAGTCTGAAGGCTGATATCCTGGTCAAAGGGCTGGTGACGCAGGGTCTGCAGCTCATACATGTGACCTACAAGTGTGCAGGATCATCACAGACAAGCGCAGCCACCTGTCCACAGCCAATGAGGACAAGCTCAAGTTCACTAAAATGAACCAGGTATGGATCCCTCAGGACTAGCGCACTTTCTGTTTGCATTCTCTTTTCTATTTCCCAATGTTTTGAGGTCTTCCCAAATTTAGCGGGAAAAAATTAACTGTGTTCGCTACCTCCTCCTTCACTTCCAACAATACCGTCTCCTCAACCTCCTACTCCACTTTGACCTCCGGTACCTCGTTCAAGACCTACCTATGTACAAGAATATAACTACTAGAATACTGCTCTTATGTACAAGAATATAACTGCTATAATACTGCTCCTATGTACAAGAATATAACTACTATGGGGGCGGAGCTTGGCTGCCTTCCTGAATGGCTGCCTGTTGCTGAGCTCCTCCGGCTAGCTGGTGATTAACCCCATTAAAAGCACTTTTTTACCTGCGCAAATGGGCAAAACGGGGAGAGACCGCAGCAAGGACCCTTTAGAGACCACCCGGGTCCGCTCCAAGCAGCCAGACATGGAGCAATACCTGAAAAAGCAGCCCAAGGCCCGTGGAGCTGAGACCCCCAAGATGGCGCCGGCTGCCTCTCAGCATTCTGAGGGAGAAGACTATTCTGAAGCAGGAAGCGCTTCTGACATCTCGGATTACAAAGCCCGAAAACGGAGTGGAACTCTATCTAAGACAGCACTTCGGGAGGTCCTGGACGCCGCTCTGGCTCCCCTGAGACAAGACCTAGCAGAGATCAAGGTAGACCTGCGCAGCATGGGGCAGCGGGTGGCGGACTTAGAAAATTCGCATGATGCGATTATTCGCCACGAGGGTGAAATATGCGCAGTATTAAATTCGCAAAAAGACTTCCTTAATGATGCTTTGCTGCGCATCGAGGATCAAGAAAATCGCAGCCGCAGGCGAAATATTCGCATCCGGGGCCTGCCTGAATCATTCGCATCGGAAGCTCTGGAAAAAATCGCATGCGAAATTTTTGCGAATCTTTTGGGAACGGACAGAGCTGCGAAAATCACAATTGAGAGGATACACAGAGCTTTGAGACCTAAACCTAAAGGCTCTGAGCCGCCGAGAGATGTTGTTTGTGGCCTTCTAAGTTTTGTGGACACTGCGGCTCTGCTGAAAGCAAGTAGAGAAGCAGACAGCCTGGGATTTGAAGGCACACCGATCTTGTTTTTTCAAGACCTGGCTCCTACTACGCTGGCGAAACGCCGAATTCTCCGGCCACTCCTAGGAGCTCTCAAGGCCTCTGCCATCCAGTTCAGATGGCTTTACCCATTCGGCCTGGCCGTTATGAAGAACGGGAGACAGATTACTATACGCTCCCCTCAGGATCTAAACGCTGCCTGGGTTCACCTGGGTATTTCACCGCTGGAGATACCGTCCTGGATGCCTGCCGATCAGGGAGTGCCGATACCCTCGCCTCCAAGCTCGGACCAGTGGAATACTGCCACCTCGGGTAAAGCTACCAGACCTAACCGGGAACGCCCTCTCCCCGCCACTTCCGAGTTTCCTCCGCACCGCTGAGATGATATGTCGCATATGGGACACTAATCAACTCTACAGCCCAATAAAAGGGCACTGCCTTCGCTGATCACCCGGCCTGTGACCCCTGATGTCACCCAGATGGCGTCCCTTGTTACAGCACGAAAGAGACTTTCCCTTTTCGTTCTCTTTGGGACCTTGTTTATGCTACGTTTTATGGTTCACATTACTTTTCCCCCCCTCCCCCCGAGAAGCTGGGGTTTAACCAGCGTCTAACCCGGTTTACGACCCTACCCCCTGATGGCCTCCTTCTGGCCCCTAAGGGCTCCACGAGACCCCCCGCCCGGTAGATCCCGGCTGTCCGCCGTCATGCAAATGGATCGTTTCACCATCGGGCGCCCTGTGGAGCTTTCATTTTTCTGTGTTTTATGCTGGTTTTTGCATTTAACTTTCCGTTATTTTATTTGCAGAAGTTTTGTTCATTTTGTCTGTGTCTTCCCTTCTCCTACCGTGTCTTTCCCTCCTTCTTCCACGCTTGATTGGTCTACCACTGATGACATGCAACGTACCCAACCACCGCCCGGAGATGGCTGAAGTCATAGTTTCCTCTTTCAACGTGAGAGGTCTGAATGAGCCATGTAAGAGGTCGCAAATCCTATCTCTACTGCAGAAAGACAAAGTCTCCATAGCATTCTTCCAAGAGACCCACTTCCGGTCGGGTAAGATACCTAATCTTCCACCCAAAAAATTCTCACAATGGTACCACAGCACACATGGCTCGGCTAGCAGAGGTGTTAGCATCGCCATTCACAAGCAACTACCCTTCGTAGTCTCGGCTTCTTCCTCAGACCCAGATGGTCGGTACTTGTTTGTGAAGGGCGTAATTGCTGACACTCAGATCACACTAGCTAACGTCTACGCTCCAAATAGGGGACAGGTCCAATGGCTGATTCAGACCCTCACGCTCCTATCCTCCTTCAAGGAGGGCATTGTAATTTTAGGGGGAGATTTTAATGTATCCCTTGATCCTAGCTTAGACTCCTCCTCCGGGAAGTCAGCTATTACGCACATACGTTTGAGGCGTTTGAAATTGGCCCTGAAAAAATTAGGTGTGTTTGACACATGGCGCACTCTAAACCCCTCTGGTAGGGATTATACCTTCTTTTCCCATGCCAAGTCCTCATACCATAGACTGGATCCCTTCTTCTTATCCTCCAAACATGCCCAACTGCTCCTACACGCCAAAATAGGTAATATTACTTTGTCAGATCACTCCCCAATTTTTATACATTTCACCTTGACCTCTCTTCCAAAAAGGGAATGGAATTGGCGCCTCAATGACACCCTCATCTTAGATCAAGCCAACTCCCAGAAGCTAGCTTCCTCTCTGACAGAGTTCTTCCAGCGGAATAACGCAGGTCCCACACCTCCCTCACCACCGATTGTATGGGAGACCCATAAAGCGGTGATCCGAGGTGAACTTATCGCCCTCGGCTCCCACGTTAAAAAACAACGCTCTCAAGCCATTGCCACCCTTATGTCCCAAATTGAGTCGCTCGAACTTACGCACAAACAATCACAGGCACTTAGTTGTGCCACTGAACTTAGTGATGCTAGAACTAAGCTTAAGAACTTACTAAATGTTACATCAGCCAAACTGCTCTTACGCTCTAGATTTAAATCGTACGCTCATGGCGATAAGGGGAACAAACTTATGGCAGCGCTGGTTAAAAAACAACATTCTGATTCTTTTATCTCTGCTCTCAAAGATGCTAAAGGAACTCACCTGAAGTCCACCCCTGACATTGCGATGGCCTTTAGCACCTTTTATACGGAGCTTTACAATCTTCCACCCCCCTCGAATCAGTCGCTCAATACCCTCACGGACGCCACGGAAAAATTTCTTTCCTCCCTACATCTCCCTAATATCACCCAATCCCAGTCAACTCAACTAGTAGCCCCAATAACAGATGCTGAAGCGCGGAAAGTACTGGCCTCTATTCCTTCAGGGAAGAGCCCTGGACCTGATGGCTTCTCCATTACGTACTATAAAAATTTTCAAGAGGTCCTAGTCCCCCACTTCCGCTCCATGTGTAACCACCTACTGAACGGTGGCCACCTCCCCCCCCCAATCGCTTTCGGCCCACATTACGATTATTCATAAAGAGAACAAAGATCCTCTAAATTGTGGTAGTTATCGCCCAATCTCCCTCCTTAACACGGACGTAAAGTGGTGGGCTAAGATATTGGCTCAGCGAATTCAGCGGATTCTCCCCGATATCATCCATAGGGAGCAGGTTGGGTTTGTCTCTGGCAGACAGGGGAACGAAAATACCGTCCGCCTCCTTCACCTCATGAATTGGGCACGGAG
The DNA here is from genome assembly GCF_014858855.1 of Bufo gargarizans. Taxonomy (NCBI): domain Eukaryota; kingdom Metazoa; phylum Chordata; class Amphibia; order Anura; family Bufonidae; genus Bufo; species Bufo gargarizans. Next base: position 48,069,574 of record NC_058083.1, on the reverse strand, counting down.
CACTTCAACTCCGCTAGCCTTGCTCAGTACAGACGCGGAAAAGGCCTTTGACAGGGTCAGTTGGCAGTACATGTCTGCGGCACTGTCAAAATTTGGCTTCCCTGATCAGTTTATCGCGGCTATTTTCTCTTTATACTCGTCCCCCTCTGCCAGAGTCAAAGTCAACGGCACTCTTTCCCCTGCCTTTGCCATATCCAATGGCACTAGACAGGGATGCCCCCTCTCCCCGTCCCTTTTTGTCATAGTTATGGAAACGCTGCTATGCAAGATTAGACAGGACCCCGCAATTGAAGGCATCAAGATGGGCTCTTGTATGCATACCACCGCGGCATTTGCCGATGATCTATTGATTATGACCACCAACCCCACGATTTCTTTCCCACGGCTCCATTATCTGTTTGAAGAGTTCGGGTGGATATCTAACTTCAAGATTAATTATAGCAAATCCATGGCCCTGAATGTTTCATGCAAATCATATGTAGTCAAGGACCTTAAACGCGCCACCTCCTTTGCTTGGGCCCCCCGTGATATTAAGTTTCTAGGGATACGAATCTCGGCTAACCAAGATGACCTATTTAGTCTGAACTATGGCCCCCTACTCAAAGATATTAGAACACATCTACAGTCCCTTAAACTCCCCTTCATCTCCTGGATGGGAAGGAAGAACTTCCTTAAAGCCTTCATTGTACCCAAACTTCTATATTTAATTCAGACACTACCAATTTGGCTACCCCGCTCCTTTTTTATGGAAATACGCCATGTGTTCTCTTTGTTCATGTGGGCGGGCAAGTCCTCCAGGATAGCGTACTCAATATTGACAAGAGAAAAGAGATTTGGGGGCTTTGGTATGCCCGACATCCAAACTTATTACACAGCGTCGCTCCTGAACAGGTGCTTTTCTCTCCTCTCACGCCAACCCCCGAATCTTTGCGTACAACTGGAACGTGCTCTTCTCACCTACAAAGAAGGACTTATCCTATGGGGAATCCGCACATGCACCCCGAATAACGCGTTTGCCTCTCCCATTTGGAAAGGTATGTTGGTGGAATGGGCCAAACTGTATAAATCCCGAGACATCAGATTCCCTAATATCCACCTCCCCCTACATCTACTACAGAACTATATCCACCCCGATATACTCAGACCCTCCGGAGTCTGGAGCATACTATCTGACCTTACCTTACAAGATATAGCTTCCACGTCTGGGGACTTGGCATGGGACAAGATTCAGGTTCTGCCAAAGGTTAAAGCCCTCTCCTTCCTTTCTATTGGGGCCTTTAGCCGAGATGTTAAAGCCCTCAAGCTACCTCCCCCCACTGATGATACACCTACTTGGCTAGAAAAGAAGCTTTGTGTTCCCGAGTTACCGAAAAAGCCCCTCTCGACACTCTACAGGGAGCTGCTCTCTTCTGCTCCTCCAGCACTGCACTTTATGTCTGCCTGGGAAAAGGAGCTCACAATCCAACTGACTGAGCCGGAGAAGGCCTTTATCTTAGCCCATTCACATGGCTTCAACCGGTGCATCAAAATTCAGGAGAATTCCTACAAGTTACTGACCCGCTGGTACAAAACGCCAGAATTCCTACATAGGCTCAACCCTGACGTTCCGTCGCAGTGCTGGAGGTGTGGAACAGAAGTTGGCTCTTTGTCACATATATGGTGGTCTTGTACTAAAATTCGCCCCTTTTGGTCTCAAATAGAGAACACAATTAACCGGATATGCGCCTCTAAGGTACGTCTGGATGCAAAACTAGTACTCCTCTGGTGTCCCAACGATTCCCTTACTCCTGCCAAAGCTGACCTCCCGACCATGCTTCTTACTGCAGCGCGTTTGTTGATACCCCTCCTCTGGAAGAATGACTCACCACCCTCTATGTTAATGTGGACCGAGAAAACAGATCAACTGTTTAGATTTGAGGAATTAGCCCATTGGGAAACTCGCACACGTTCCAAATTTCTCAAACTGTGGCGACCATGGGAGAAATACCGCAACCCCGAGTGAATTGGAAGAACTCCCTCTCCTCCTCTACCCACCCAATTCTACCCCTCCTCCCAACCCCCCACCCTCCAATCTTGTCTGTGTCTTTTCTTTCATTCGTTGTTACTAAATTGTTTATACTCACTATGTTAGTAGATCTGACATGGTCTGTGAGAATATTGGCACCCATTATGCTGCTGCCATCTGCGAATGGCTTTATATTGATGCATGATTTTTTGTCCAGACCATATGCACTCTCAATAAAAAGAGTTTTGGTTAAGAATATAACTACTATAATACTGTCTCCTATATACAAGAATATAACTACTATAATACTGCCTCCTATGTACAAGAATATAACTACTATAATACTGCCTCCTATGTACAAGAATATGACTACTATAATACTGCTCCTATGTACAAGAATATAACTACTATAATACTTCCTCCTATGTAGTAGAATATAACTACTATAATACTGCTCCTATGTACAAGAATATAACTACTATAATACTGCTCCTATGTAGAAGAATATAACTACTATAATACTGTTCCTATGTAGAAGAATATAACTACTATATTACTGCCTCCTATGTACAAGAATATAACTACTATTCTGCTGGTGGAGTCACTGTGTAAAGTATGTAGATATGTCAGATAATAGGAATGGATATCTTACGCTGACTGAGGCTGAGGATTCTGGGAGATACCGGGCGTACCAAAGATCAGTCAGTAATGTGAATTATTAGTTAAAGTGAAACAGTGCTCTGGTATTTCATTAAACCAATTTTGACAATTACAAGTGACTGCTGAAGCACATCGTCATGAGTCCTTGTAATGTGGCTGCTACTTCCGGCCCAATTTACTTTTATATGCAAACAACACTGTTATGACCTTTTATAATGTCCTATAAACGTATTGAATATTACAGGGGATAAATAATTGACGTCGCATTTTTTATTTATTTTTTTCAAACAACAGGCTTACATTTTTCTGTGGCCCACTTGTCAGCTTTGCTGTCCAGATTGTGACAGAATACGCTGAGTCATTTCATAATCAGGATTGGTGAGACTTCACTGTACTAGAGAGGGCAGAAATAAGACAGTAACGCTATGCTAACTGAAAAGACCCATAAGTGTCAGTGTCATTATCTTGTATCCCAAGTGTCAGTGTCATTATCCTGTACCCCGAGTGTCAGTGTCATTATCCTGTACCCCGAGTTTCAGTGTCATTATCCTGTACCCCAAGTGTCAGTGTATCATTATCCTGTACCCCAAGTGTCAGTGTCATTATCCTGTACCCCAAGTGTCAGTGTCATTATCCTGTACCCCCAGTGTCAGTGTCATTATCCTGTACCCCAAGTGTCAGTGTCATTATCCTGTACCCCAAGTGTCAGTGTATCATTATCCTGTACCCCAAGTGTCAGTGTCATTATCCTGTACCCCGAGTGTCAGTGTCATTATCCTGTACCCCAAGTGTCAGTGTCATTATCCTAGACCCCCATGTGTCAGTGTCATTATCCCGTCCCCAAAGTGTCAGTGACATTATCCTGTACCCCAAGTGTCAGTGTCATTATCCTGTACCCCGAGTGTCAGTGTCATTATCCTAGACCCCCATGTGTCAGTGTCATTATCCTGTACCCCAAGTGTCATTATCCTGTACCCCAAGTGTCAGTGTCATTATCCTGTACCCCAAGTGTCAGTGTTTTGTTGCCCTGACACCCCACCCCAATCACATACCCTGTCTAATGTCATATGATAAATTAGTCATAATTCTGCTCTATATTAGAGTCTTGTTGGGGGGGGGGACACTTTGCAGTTTTCCTATTGCTCGTCTTCTGCTATTCTCCATGAGGCAGACACTTATCTTGTATTTCTGTGTGTATTACTACTGCCCAATAATTTTTTTATTGCTGGGTTCACATAATTAATGGAGGGTTCGTTATTTCCCTTTCTCTCTATGAAGTCTGCTGCCTTCACTGGGAAGCAGAAGGACCGATGAGCAGAGAAAGGTCGCCGTCCTTGGTTATATTCTTGTCCTCATGATTAATTGCAATAGAGTTTATTTTTATTCATCTGTTGTATTATAATGATAAATAAAATCGAAACACCCTGACCCAGAAATAATGGAGCATCAGTGGCTTGTCAGTGCGGACAACCAGAGAATCAACCGAGAAAGTTTTCCCATTCAGGGGGCTCTGCTCTTGTTTTTAAGTCTCTTTAATTGTCCATTGCAATTATTTAACTTTTAGGACTCAGAGTCGTAGTAATATAAATGCAGAACTCTCTTAAAGAGACAGCATCATCAGAAAATGAGTATTCTTGACTTCTTACATCACTGTCTACTAAAAAATATTCCTGATATCCCGCAGTTTTCATCTTGGTCACTAAGCCTTATAATAGGCTGACACTTTACCACAGAATCCACTATTCACTATAGGGGTTGCCACAACTTATGTACTCACCATCCCTGCACAATGACCAAGGAGTGTGTTACAAAGCATGACCTCAACACCCTTCCATAGCAGTCAATCATCTCCAGACTACAGGTTCCTTTGGTTCAAGTGGATGCTGTACAGCAAATTATGTCTCGGACATATAGGAGGTCATTTACGAACTGTTATACACCAGTTTTCTAGTTGTCTTAAATGCCGGTCTTAAACAAATGACCCCCATAAAGTCTATTGGTGGTCAACAACTGGTTAATAAGACACAACAGGCTTCAAAAACACCCAGTCTTGTTTAGTGGAACCAGGCTAGTGGAACTCTCCTTTGGTGTTGCACCAACTTCCCTGGTCAACAACCAATCTGCCCTGGAGTCTGTCTTTCAGTGGTATAAGTCCACTAATGCTCAAGGGTCTAAGGACTAGGAAGTTAAGTCAGATACTCCTGCTCCAGGCTATCCTTCTGCTGTGGGTGTTACTATTGCTCCAATCCTCACTGGACCCTAAGGTAGTGCACCAATTTGCAAGAGCCGCTCACCTTCACAAGCTAGCTCACTACCATGCAGTATGTGGCTGGTTCTCTCTCCACTAGTGGCTGTGGCACTTTTCTCTGTGTAATGCACTCTGTGTACTGCATGTGACCACGAGGTCTTCTGAGGCACCTCTGCCACAGCCCGCCCCCCAGGGCCGATCATGTCCCAGGTTTTTAGGAGTTTTTGAGTGGTGCTGTAACCTTAATAGTTTGTGTGTTACGGTGCCCCTACCTGGATATCATTGCTCCCTAGGGTTAGGCGCCGTATTATTCAAAGGAGCTGTAGTTGGGGAAATAAGTCGAGTCCAGAATTGGTCAAATTCAACAGTTTTACTTGAATAAACTTGCATCCAGACAACACTTGATCTATCTCTTGGCTCCAGCAGGTTTTAGAGTTCACTGGCAGGTGAACTTGAACACTTTGCTTAATCTTTCTCTGCTGTGCTAATCTCTGGCTTCCGTCTGGTTACTGGACTTTCTAGCAGCTCTGGTACCTTTGAGTGCGGTGCCTTTGGCCGTTGACCCCCTCATAATCTTTGAACTTCCTGGAGCCATGGTGCTCTACGAGCTGCTTCCCTTGCTGGAGGGGGGGGGGGGTGCTCTCCTTCTAACTTTCAACTGCACTCTAGCTTCTGGCAACCACTCCCTTGGTAGGAAGCAGGTCTAGCCCACGCCTGCCCAAAAGGGGGGAGCATGGAATGGTAAGTTCCTTTCTGACTAAAGGTACTCTCTGCCAGATACACTGCCACCTGCTGGACAACCAGGTACAGTGCATGTAATACAATACATAAGTTACATAGTAATATTATTCCAAGACACAGATGACATTATTGGTCAGCCTAACAGAGACAGTAGCAGGGTGTAGGAATGGTAGTTCCCGCTCCGGGGAACTACACCTCTACTTGCTCCCCCTGGAATGTGTTCTGTAATAGTAAGTCCTGTATATACCACAGCAGACACTTCTATGGGGGCCTATTACATCTAAGGAGAGCAATATGTGCCAATATAACAAAAAAAGACCTGTACTGTACTCCTTACCTGTATTTCATCCTACAGGCTTTCTGTTCCCTGTTACATCATGGTGTCCACATGATGTCCAACAACCGGCGGCTATAGTCTCTGCGACACCTATTTTCCCGCACTAGCAATTAGCAGACTCCACCCCCCTCTGTTATTAAAATACATTTCCAGGAACACATGCAAAATCAAGGCAATTATTTAAAGAAAATGTGAGTCATGGGAATAAAATTACAATTTTTTCTAACTGATGCACTATGGGGGTGATCGGGACATAATGGTTGGTCATCTCCTTTAAATCTGTCCAGCCTTTTATTACGCTCTTACCGGACTTTTATTATACTAATGCAGCATTTTTGTGTCCAGGCCGTTCCCTGTACTCATTAGGTGCTGGCATGTTCTGCAGACGGCAGGTATCTGCTGGAGCAGCGCATTTTAGCTATAGATTTGATATTAATGGATACTCAGTCTTCTTGTTCGAGCATATAATAATCCCATAATGGGATGTAATGCCTCAGAGGAGAATGTGAGCGAAATGAGCGATGCTCTGAGAGGACATTGTACCCGGGTGTAAGTCATCGATACAGTGAACCCTGGATCGGCTTTATTAGTGTAAATGCACACTGGATGGATTTGCTGCAGATTTTTAGTGCAAATCCAAATGGAAAATCCACAAATCTCATTCCTACGCTAATTTAATGAGCTAATCTGACTTGCACGCTGTCACGGATGGTGTACAGGAAACAAGACAAAGCAACATGCATATATGACTCACTGGATCCAAAGCTAAGGAACCAAAAGGGAGACCCCTGCACAAGACCTGAGACTTTCCCTGGCTGCTCAGCCTATGCAAAGATCCCAAAGGTGGATGGTTGCATATCCACATACCTCGACTATATAACCCCTGAACACCCTACAATAGTGAGGGGACACGACCACCGGCTCCCTACACCAGACACGGAGGGAGTCAGGGTCACCTGGGATCCAGCAAACAGAAAATAACAGATAAATGTACAGCACTTAACTTTGTAGCAGACTGGGAAACAGGACCAGCATGCACACACACTCCAGGAAGAAGTATAAGCCGCCCAGTAATGCATTATGGGGCGGAATTTAAAGGGATGCAATCAGTCCAACTACATGACAGCTGAGAGAGGCTAACGAGATGAGGAACTGAACATCACAACAAAGAAAACTCAAGGAGGAGGTTCTGAAAGGCTTCTGTCAGAGCTTCTCAGCTGTCTGGTTGTGACAGGAGCTGCATACATTTCCTGCACTGATAATTGCGGCATATTTTTGGGGTACTTTTTATTATTATAAGGCAGTCTAAATCTTCAAATCATCTGCAAAAATCTACCAATCTGTTACCCTGGGTTCAGAATTGAGCGTACTGAACGTACGCTCTGTATGCGCGATTGTATGGGCGTTTGCAATCGCGCATACAGAGACAAGCGAACGCCCATTGTCGCGCGTTCCCGCTGAAGTCTATGTACGGGAACGCGCGACAAGACGTCCCAAAAAAGCTCCTGTACTTCTTGGGGCGTCGGGCGTTTTACAGCGCGATCGTACGCACTGTAAAACGCTCAGGTGAGAACCATTCCCATAGGGAATCATTGGTTCTTGCCTGTTGAGCGTTTTACAGCGCGTAGGAACGCGCTGTAAAATGCTCAGGTCTGAACCCAGCCTTAATGGATTATTGTCCTTAAACGGGTGTGAATCAACTTGCTATATAGTTAAACGGCGCTCGTTACACTGATCCTTAATATTGTACACTATATTTCATGGGTGGTCTTACAATATAAAGCTGTATTCTCACCCGAGCAATGCCATATAGCATGGAGGAGCAGTCTGTTATACAGCCAATAAAATGGGAAGCATGAAAATAGCAGTCTGCTGTCGCACAGCTGTGTAGCATGAGGAGGTAGTCTCCTATACAGCAGACCAAACATGACTGTGTACTGAGGAGCAGTCTGTTATACAGCCAATGAAATGTGTAGCATGAGGAGGTAGTCTCCCGTAAAAGCAGAATAAAAGGAGTATTCTAACTTACATTTCTTAAAACAAGGTTTTGGAGCATGGAGCATCAGATGAAACAAGTCTGTGTAACACACAGAGGCAGTCTAATACACAGCAGACAAAATAAGCTTATGTAACATGGAGATGCAGAAGCATGTGTAACAGATATAAAGGCTCTGTAGCATTGTAAGAAGTCTACTATACAGCAGATAGACCAATCATGTGCAGCTGGAGGATCAATCGCATATACAGTTTCAGCATGAATAGGGAACCTCACTTACTGTAGATAAATTAAGTCTGTGTAGCATGGAGACGCAGTCTACTATATAGAAGATAATACAAAGCTGATGCATAAGAGAAAATTGATTGTAGAGCAGATATGGTAAGTGGATACAGCACGAGGAGGTGGTGTATTGTACAGCAGAAAAACAAGGTTGTGCAGAATGCAGATGCAGTCTACTGTACAGCAGATAAATCAAGCATATGTAGCTGGAGAAATAATCTAATATACAGTTTTAGGGTACAAAAAGGGGATTTAATTTATTGTAGATACAATAAGTCTATGTAGCATGGTAAATCAGTATTCTGTACAGTAGATAATACAAGGCTGTGTAGCATAGAGAGATAATCTATTGTAGAATAGACATAGCGAGCTTATACAGCATGAGGAGTTGGTCTACTGTACAGCAGATAACCCAAGCATATACAGCTGGAGAACTGGTCGAATATAAAGTGGATAAAACAAGGATGTAGGGAATGAAGAGGGAATTTAGTTTGTTGTGGAAAAAATGTCTGTGGAGCATAGAAAAGCAGTCTACTATGCAGCAGATAATACAAAGCTGTGCAGAACGTAGAGGCAGTCTACTATACAGCAGATAAAACAATGTTGAGCAGAATGTAGAGGCAGTCTACCGTACAGCAGATATAGCAATGCTGTGCAGAATGTAGAGGCAGTCTACTGTACAGCAGATATAGCAATGCTGTGCAGAATGTAGAGGCAGTCTACTGTACAGCAGATAACATTTTGTGCAGAATGTAGAGGCAATCTACTGTACAGCAGATCAAAACAATGTTGTGCAAAATGTAGAGGCAGTCTACTATACAACAGAAAAAACAATGTTATACAGATTGTAGAGGCAGTCTACTGTACAGCAGATATAGCAATGCTGTGCAGAATTTAGAGGCAGTCTACTGTACAGCAGATATAGCAATGTGGTGCAGAACGTAGAGGAAGTCTACTTTACAGCAGATATAGCAATGCTGTGTAGAATGTAAAGGCAGTCTACTGTACAGCAGATAAAACAAAGCTGTGTAGCACAAATAGACAGTCTACCATATAAAAGATATAATAATATATAATATACAATGAAGAAGCAGTCTACTGTACATCAGATTGAACAAGGTCCTTAAAGAGAGTCTTTCACCTAAGGCCTCTTTCACACTTGCGTTGTCCGGATCCGGCGTGTACTCCACTTGCCGGAATTACACGCCGGATCCGGAAAAACGCAAGTGTACTGAAAGCATTTGAAGACGGATCCGTCTTCAAAATGCTTTCAGTGTTACTATGGCAGCCAGGACGCTATTAAAGTCCTGGTTGCCATAGTAGGAGCGGGGAGCGGGGGGGGGGGCAGTATACTTACAGTCCGTGCGGCTCCCGGGGCGCTCCAGAGTGACGTCAGAGCGCCTCATGCGCATGGATCATGTGATCCATGCGATCACGTCATCCATGCGCTTGGGGCGCCCTGATGTCACTCTGGAGCGCCCCGGGAGCCGCACGGACGGTAAGTATGCTGCTCCCCGCTCCCCACTACACTTTACCATGGCTGCCAGGACTTTAGCGTCCCGGCAACCATGGTAACCATTGAGAAAAAGCTAAACGTCGCATCCGGCAATGCGCCGAAACGACGTTTAGCTTAAGGCCGGATCCAGATCAATGCCTTTCAATGGGCATTCATTCCGGATCCGGCCTTGCGGCAAGTGTTCCGGATTTTTGGCCGGAGCAAAAAGCGCAGCATGCTGCGCTATTTGCTGCGGCCAAAAAACGTTCCGTTCCGGAACGGAAGACATCCTGATGCATCCTGAAGGACGGACTGTCCATTCAGAATGCATTAGGATAATCCTGATCAGGATTCTTCCGGCATAGAGCCCCGACGACGGAACTCTATGCCGGAAGAAAAGAACGCAGATGTGAAAGAGCCCTAAAATGACCATTATACACCACAAACATCATGATATCCATTACATTCCCCATATTATAATCTTACCTTTCATATTGCTGTCCGTCGCCTATTCTCTCTTAAAAACGCTTTTATTCCATATGCTAATTAGGTTCTGAAGGTGCCCAGGGGCGGCGTTTATGCGGCCGGTGCCCAGGCTCCACGGCGCTGATCAAATCAAACCCCTCCCCTTTCACCCCTCTGGCCCGCCCTCGGTTCTTGAGATACCATCCTCCAGTCAGAGGATGCGCCGGCCCGTACATCCCGATATTTTGGCAGTTTACTTCCGCCGGCTAGATCGGGCCGGCGCATGCGGATTAAACGCTCTGCTGCCTCTGCCCTAGTGGGTAATGGAGTGCGCAGGTGCCGGATCTGTCATTGACTGGAGGATGGTATCTGAAGAACCGAGGGCGGGCCAGAGGGGTGAAAGAGGAGGGGTTTGATTTGATCAGCGCCGTGGAGCCTGGGCACCGGCTGCATAAACGCCGCCCCTGGGCACCTTCAGAACCTAATTAGCATATGGATTAAAAGCGTTTTTAAGAGAGAATAGGCGACGGACAGCAATATGAAAGGTAAGATTATAATATGGGGAATGTAATGGATATCATGATGTTTGTCGTGTATAATGGTCATTTTAGGTGAAAGACTCCCTTTAAGCATAAAGACGAAAGTTTGCAGCCAACCTACTGCACTAAATCAAGCAATGCTATCCTAAACCAATAAACTGCAGGGGGCGCTGCAAGATCTCCTGGATAATAAAGGTCTTGTAGAAGGAGCAACCAATTAACCGCACTCTCACCTCCACGGTGTCACACATTGTAATAAGCCTTATGACCAACAATCACAAAGTTTGAAAACCGCAGTCTCATTATTATGAGTAATCTCTGGAGGACGCAATTCGCTGCGAATTAAATTAATAACATAAGGTAACGGCGCGGAGCAATCAGCTTACAATGTTAATTATGGAGGCGGCTTATCTTATCAAAACAAATGCAGTTTATCTTCATTCACAGGGACGTGCGCGCAGCCGGGGTGAGCGTCCTTCCTGCAGCGCAACGGGCATATCATCGACATTAAGTGGCTGTACAAAATCAGATTCTCCTAAAAGAATCCAACAGTCACAAATGTGAGGATTTATCACATTCACCGCATAACAAGCCGCTGATGATACTCCCGGGCATTCATTAAAATCCGGTAATTAGCAATGACTGCAACGGGATCCTGTTCATACATAATATGTGACATGGGGAATATGCTGTAAGTACACCTCTGTGAGGAATCACTGCACACCACTGGTAGGAAGGCAGAAGCACCAGGAAAACATGGGCAGAGAACAGGACCACATGGGACATGAGTAAACTCCCCAAGAGTATCATCTACAGATCTGTACACAGTGACTGCACCAGCAGAATAGTGAGTGCAGCTCTGGAGTATAATACAGGATGTAACTCAGGATCAGTACAGGATAAGTAATGTAATGTATGTACACAGTGACTGCACCAGCAGAATAGTGAGTGCAGCTCTGGAGTATAATACAGGATGTAACTCAGGATCAGTACAGGATAAGTAATGTACTGTATGTACACAGTGACTCCACCAGCAGAATAGTGAGTGCAGCTCTGGAGTATAATACAGGATGTAACTCAGGACCAGTACAGGATAAGTAATGTACTGTATGTACACAGTGACTCCACCAGCAGAATAGTGAGTGCAGCTCTGGAGTATAATACAGGATGTAACTTAGGATCAGTACAAGATAAGTAATGTAATGTATGTACACAGTGACTGCACCAGCAGAATAGTGAGTGCAGCTCTGGAGTATAATACAGGATGTAATTCAGGATCAGTACAAGATAAGTAATGTAATGTATGTACACAGTGACTGCACCAGCAGAATAGTGAGTGCAGCTCTGGAGTATAATACAGGATGTAACTCAGGATCAGTACAGGATAAGTAATGTAATGTATGTACATTGTGACTGCACCAGCAGAATAGTGAGTGCAGCTCTGGAGTATAATACAGGATGTAACTCAGGATCAGTACAGGATAAGTAATGTATGTACACAGTGACTCCACCAGCAGAATAGTGAGTGCAGCTCTGGAGTATAATACAGGATGCAACTCAGGATCAGTACAGGATAAGTAATGTAATGTATGTACACAGTGACTCCACCAGCAGAATAGTGAGTGCAGCTCTGGAGTATAATACAGGATGTAACTCAGGATCAGTACAGGATAAGCAATGTAATGTATGTACACAGTGACTGCACCAGCAGAATAGTGAGTGCAGCTCTGGAGTATAATACAGGATGTAACTCAGGATCAGTACAGGATAAGTAATGTAATGTATGTACACAGTGACTCCACCAGCAGAATAGTGAGTGCAGCTCTGGAGTATAATACAGGATGTAACTCAGGATCAGTACAGGATAAGTAATGTAATGTATGTACACAGTGACTCCACCAGCAGAATAGTGAGTGCAGCTCTGGAGTATAATACAGGATGTAACTCAAAAACAGTGCCAGTCAGCGTGCCCCATAATAGTTATATTCACCGCTGTCCCCACAATTGTAGTGTCCCCAGACAGTACATTAACAGTGACAGTGTCCTTTATTGTTCCTGCCATACTTTCTTCATAAATGATCATCCCAAAAAGTAAGATTTTCTGGCAATGCATAAGGTATATCCACCACAATTTATTATTGTCACAAATGGCTGTGATCCTTTAGTACAGAGACAAAATATCTGAGGCAAGTCTCCAAAAATGTCCCTGTGTCTGTTAAAGTAATAAATGGTAATTGTTCTCTACTGGATACAGTTTACAAAGAGAATCATCACCACTATAGAATTCAGCATGGAGAATAATAAATCATAATTAAAATCAGTTGTCAGGAGCTTCATATTTAACTAATGAGACTTGCCTATATAAATGAATATGAAAAACAACTGTCATACTTCTATCTCCTATGTACAAGAATATAACTACTATAATACTGCTCCTATGTACAAGAATATAACTACTATAATACTGCTCCTATGTACAAGAATATAACTACTATAATACTGCTCCTATGTACAAGAATATAACTACTATAATACTGCTCCTATGTACAAGAATATTACTACTATAATACTGCTCCTATGTACAAGAATATAACTACTATAATACTGTCCCCTATGTACAAGAATATAACTACTAAAATACTGCTCCTATGTACAAGAATATAGCTACTATAATACTGCTCCTATGTACAAGAATATAACTACTATAATACTGTCCCCTATGTACAAGAATATAACTACTATAATACTGCTCCTATGTACAATAATATAACTACTATAATACTGCTCCAATGTACAAGAATATAACTACTATAATACTACTCCTATGTACAAGAATATAACTACTATAATACTGCTCCTATGTACAAGAATATAACTACTATAATACTGCTCCTATGTACAGGAATATAACTACTATAATACTGCTCCTATGTACAAGAATATAACTACTATAATACTGTCCCCTATGTACAAGAATATAACTACTATAATACTGCTCCTATGTACAATAATATAACTACTATAATACTGCTCCAATGTACAAGAATATAACTACTATAATACTACTCCTATGTACAAGAATATAACTACTATAATACTGCTCCTATGTACAAGAATATAACTACTATAATACTGCTCCTATGTACAGGAATATAACTACTATAATACTGCTCCTATGTACAAGAATATAACTACTATAATACTGCTCCTGTGTACAAGAATATAACTACTATAATACTGCTCCTATGTACAAGAATATAACTACTATAATACTGCTCCTATGTACAAGAATATAACTACTATAATACTGCTCCTATGTACAAGAATATAACTACTATAATACTGCTCCTATGTACAAGAATGTAACTACTATAATACTGCTCCTATGTACAAGAATATAACTACTATAATACTGCTCCTATGTACAAGAATATAACTACTATAATATCACCTCTGTATACTAATATATAAATGCTATAATACTGCAGAGATAGGAAAAAATAGTGTTCTGCTAATAGTTTTACATTTATTGAAGCATCTTAATATCCCTCAGCGCACTTCATAGACAAAGCAGTTCTAATGCATTTCCACCCTTGAAAATAGTCTCTTCTCTTCCCTCAAATGCGTAAGAAATGTCTTATCTGATGCATTCTAAGATGCTTCAATAAACTTACAGCTTTTAGGAGAACGCTAGACTTTTTTTTCTTATCTCTGCTGTCTTTGTAACGTCCTACAGATCAGAGTTTTCAAGACTGATTGGGTGATTATACAGTATTTGCTCTCTTTACTATACCTCTGCCGCCTTATAACGGTATAATATTTGATTGATTATTGCTGTATTTGACATTAGGACTTCTGAGACCTGTGGAGGTCATGTTTCTTTCCTTTTTCTCTCTGGCACTTTCCATGTTGAGGCTTGTATTTTATAGCGTCTCTCATCCATGTCCCACCCGAGAGTTGCCACTGTGAAGCGTAGGTTTTAGGTGGAGTAGACAGGATCCTTCCTCTGTCTAGTCTCCGGGGTTTATAATAATCCTGCTTGAGATGGGGCAGTTATCTTACGTGTCTAAACAATGGTCTTATCAGATGTCAGTTCTCCTTCCACATTCACACTGCCTTTATTCTGAATTTTGAGTTGCGATGTAGGAAAGAACCTCAGAGATGTTCTCTGTTCTCTAGGTATTGAAGAGTTATCCTCAGGGTTAGGTCACCAGACTCACCACTATCACAATGTTTAGGGTCCGACACTCAGCACCCCCCACAGATAAACTGTTTTTGGCAACCACAGAGAGAACACAGTTGTCACCGCCAAAGTTGACACCTCGGAGCTCTGTGTAGTGACCACGTCAACGTATTGTAGCTCAGTTCCCGTTCAACTAAATGGCAACGAGCCTCCTTCTCCTTTTATGTCGTGCCATGTTATTGCCTCCAGGGTCTTTAATTTTCTTCTGCTTGTTTTCTATATGGAAAGAAAATTTCCATCCCCTATGAAATCCTAGACATTTTATCCGCTGTAATTAATGCTTACGAGGACCACGGTTTCTTCTCTGTAATTTGCATTAATTAAATATCTCTTTACGGTAATCAGACAGGCTCGAAAGGAGCAGAAATATCTTACATTAATGATTTCAGCTCCGTCTCACTGTGAGCGCGCGTTTCGACCTGAGATGTCAGTAAAAGCTTTCTGAATGCTTCTAAACGGAAATCCTTGGATACATTACAACGCTGCCGATCGTGCACACCAATAAAAATAATGTATTTCTGGAGAGGTAATTAACTTGGCTCATGCACACAATCACTTTACCTTAATGTACAAGCATAAGACATCTCAGCACAAACACAAGGTACTGTGATATAAAACATGACTCAAATCGGAGGAATGTACAACCGTAATGTTATAAAGTGGCTGCAGAGGAACAAACCGTATACATCCGCCATACTGCAGCCCTTTATATAACTGTCACGGATGATGTTGCAGATAGCTGGAACTTATGAATAAACGTCCGACTGGCTTGATCCCAAACTAAGGAGCATATAGGTGACCCTATAAAACCCTAAGAGCTCTCCCTGACTGCAATTTTAGGCATTTACCTGACAAAAAAGAAATTGTGATGATGTGGCTGGAGGTACATTATGCAGTCAATGGATAAAAATTTTACTGTAGGCCACTGGACTACAGGCCCCAATTAGGCATTCACCGGACAGAAAACAGCAAGTGATTATGTGGCCAGAGGTAAATTACATGGTCAATGGTTATCAATTTTACTGCAGGCCAGTACAAATACAGGTCAAATACATATGTTTAAAAGAACAAAAAACATAAAATTGGATTAAAAACATGGCTAACGAAATCCCCCCCTCTTGAAAAAAAACCCTAATGATAATAAGTGAAATTCAAAAACACGTGGTTGTCACTGTTGTTGAATTCCTCCGAGGCCGCAACAATTATTCATTCAGTGTACAGAAAAGAACAAGTATGTGGCTGGAGGTAGATTACATGGTCATTAGATATCAATTTTACAGCAGCAAAACAAATGCTGCACTACCCAAATGCACTATATGGAAAGTATATTATTGGTATATAACACCCCTGCTTCAATTAGATTTTTTGGGGGGCAACTGGTATTTCACACCAGTAGAAATTATTTGTTCCAATAGCGTTTGGCACTATGTGTGGCTGCGGTATCGCAGTAGAACCGCACACAACTGCTGCACAATACAAATGCACTATAATATACTTTCTATGTTAGAAGGTATGCTATAGGTATATCACACCCCCCTGTGTATCACACCTATCGATAGCACACCTATACCAGTCCTTAAAAGGACTTTTGTGGCCCTATTAGCTAGCGTCTGGTGTCCCTAACAGTCTGTCCCTGCTCCACACTGCAACCTCTCCCTACACTGGCAAAAGACTGGATGTCCATGTGCTGAAACGTCTCAATTGGCTGTCCTGTACCACCTAATAGATGTTTCATGGGTCAAAGTTCTTCACAGTGTGAAAGAATATGGCTCCGGTGGACATCGCCATATGTTTGCCCGTTCGGCGAACCGCGAACGAGCAAAGTTCACCGCGAAACGACCGCTGGGCGAACCGCAAGGCCTTCTCTACTTAAGACTTAGATATAAGCTGGCCATACACATGTCCACCACCACTGATTCTATAGACTTGCAGAATTGACTAACCATGTGTTTTTTTCAATATGGAGATATATATATAAGCTGGTTAAAATCCATTATACCAACTCCATCTTTACCTCTGATAACTAGGGACATAGGAGGCTCCATACATGACTCGCCAATCATACCAAAGTGTTGGGCCAAGTTAACTTTTATCTAATATTTGAGGCCAGTGAAATGGATGTGGTCCTTTTTTGGCTGCTCACAATTGTAACATCCAGCAAGTTTCCTGGAGTCCTTGCAAACTTTCTCGGAAGGACGGAGGTGGTTAATATGTATTCCAAGACTGAGATTCCTACTTTCCAATCTAGGCTGGTAGGAAGCAAAAGCATTACAAGGATGGAGTTCTTGCCCACCACAAGTTCCAGTGAAGTTGTGAAGCTCATGTGGTGGTAACAGAAAAAGAAGCCACCAGATGGAAGGGAAAAGTGGACCATGCTGGAGGTGAGAATGACCTGAAAAAGTGAATCTAGAGAGGGCAGAGACCCAATGCTGAACTCTTTCTTTCCAACATATCATAGAGCAAACACCTGTCCATTTACTGGCAGCCTCTAATGTTGCCATTTTATGTGGATAGATATACAGTAGAAGTAGATGTGGTCCTGACAACAGCAGTATGTCCAGGTTTTGTTCTACAAGGCTGTCTTCCCCATGTACAAATTTCTGGTATGGAAATTGAGAGTTAGGATAGTATTGTGTGTAGAGAGGCTGTAAGGTTGGTACTGTAGCAAAGAAAGAATTCAGGGTCCCAGCTGGGACAACACAATTATGGCACTGCTTTATGCTGACCTATAGGCAGAGGATTCAACCCCTTTTCAAAGGAAAGTCATTTTTTTATTGGTACTATTAACAGGAGCTTCACAGAAGAGAATAACTACAGTGTGGGGGCACAAATATTACAACTGCACGAGGGTGCAAAGTGGGCACTATTACTGTGTAAGAGGCATTAATATAATTGAGAGACCTATGGGTTGTGACTCTTTGTAGAGGTGGGAAAACAGTGGGGAAGGTTTTCAGAGATGAGTCACAGCCAGAAGAAGTCTTCATGGTGGTCTGGGCCAAATGGAGAAACAAAGGAAACAAGCTGTCTACAATCAGAAAGGGCATCATTTATAAATCACTGGTTTTAACTGTACTGTAAATATAATGTATATATACATGGGGGGGGGGGGGTATATAGCTTTAAATACAATTCCACTGGGGCCTGCATATCCAAGCAAAAAGCTGATTAACCGAGGTCCAGATTTTGCTCTGGGGCCCCTAAGATTAAGATACACACCTGCATACAGCTTCCCTTAGGTGGAGTTAATCTCTGTGTCCTTATACCGCCACACAATTGTAATTGGGACACTAGCTCCACAACGTTTTCTTCTCTCCGTGTAACAGATAATTGCATCCGTCAGCTCTACTTCTCCACGCTACTTGTTCTTTGATAATTGAAAATTAGTTGCGTGTTAATCCTTGGAAAGAAAGGAAAGAGCACAAAGGAGGCAGCTAACTGGATCAATTTCAGAACATCTTCAGAGGGAAAATATCTCTGCACTCCTCTTTGATGAAGCTCAGAGCACATGGTTCATTAATGGAACGTTCAGCATTTGCAATGTAGTGGGGTCCAGTTTTTACGTTTATTTAAAGAGGAACCATCGTCTCTCCTGTCTGTTTTAATATACATGTATCCTGTGAGAAATAACCAAGTTGGAGCATTGGCTCTCTTCAGCTCCTCTTGGTTATTTCCAACAGTTCCTCTTGGATATCTGTGACAGTTAGGTGTGCAGTCGGGAAATCACCTCCATGTGTGAGCGTGATTCTCTCTTCTGGCCACTGTTCGTCTTGCAGGAGCACAAGTAATTATACTGATTTCTAATGTTGTGTGTTTCTGCATGACCTTATTGTTTGTGATTTATGTCACTATGATTCTGTAGAAGTAAGGTCAAGCAGAGGCACATAGCATTATAAATCATGATAATGCTGTGCGCTCCTGCAAGTCCAGAATGGAGGGTCATACTCATACACGGAGCCTGATTCCCGCACTGCACACTCTCATCTGAAAGAGGCCCTACTCTTAGTTATTGCCAACATTTCCTCTTGGCTATGGCCAACAGTTCCTCTATCTGGCTGTGGCTCTTCTCTATCTCCAAACAGTTCCTCTTGGATATCTCCAGCAGTGGGTCTTTGCTATCTCTAACAGTTCCTCTTGGCTATCTCCACCAGTTCCTCTTGGCTATCTCCGACAGTCCTTTTTGTCTATTTCTGATAGTTTCTCTTGGCTATCTGCGACAGTTCCTTTTGGCTATATCCAGAATTAGCTCTTGTCTATCTCAGATGGTTCCTCTTGGTTATCCCAAACAGTTCTTCTTGGTCATATCCAATGGTTCCTCTTCGCTATCCCTAACAGTTTTCTTGGCTATCTCTTGGTTATCTCTGACAGATCCATAGAGAATGAATGGAGTGACAGCACGCATGCTTGACCTTCTGCTCCATTCATGTGGATGCATGGGACCTCTATTGGGGGACTCAATCATGACATTTACAAAGCAAAGGGCTTAATGGTCCATTTCACAACTTCATGCTGACACTGCAGAGCCTGTTTGGAAAAAAGACCTGGCGGGCGTAGAAAGTCAAGGGGGTTGCCTGTAGATTTTACATTACCTAAGTGCCCCTTTGGCTAAGTAAACACCCTTGCACCTCTTCGGAAACTACCTGTTTGCGCAAAAGCCCTGTTAGTTGACATGTAGCACAACATATAATGTACATGTTATACTCCTGTCCTGTGCTATACCATAAAAACAAGTACTCAGTATCCCAAGATGTATCAGTGGTTGCCAGCTAGGTGGCCACCGAGAAGCGATGACAACAGTAGCTTCTAGGTTCAATCCATTCCTTCTAATTACATTGGGCATACATGTCACCATTGCATCAAGGGAATAACTTGTGATTTACTGACGTGACCTGACACCATTAACCTCGCCGCTCTTACAGTCACCCACAATATAGGTAAAATATAGACCTCCTAGTCTACCGGCCTCCCCCCAGCAGGATTTCAGACTATTACATTATCAATAGAAATGTTTGATCTTGGTGATGCCATGATATATAGGCCGGATCTATAAGATATAGAGAAGCATGTGGTTGCAGGAATAATAATAAAAATCCTCATTATACAGGTGGGAACAGTCCGTTGTATACAGCAGCCACCAGCCTAATAAAAGAGAGCGATCAGATAGTTCCTATTACAATTCACAGAAAAACAGAAGGTATCTGAAAGCCTTGTTAGTACAGATGTTTGGAGCTGCTGCATACACACTGTATTGTAAGAGGTGTTTCATACTCACAACCATATTAAAGGGGTTCTCTGCTTCTTATAAACTGCTTCTTAAGCTGTGCCCTAAAAATAAGCCGATTACAGGATGTCCAGCTGCCAAAACCCCCAGTGATCATCCATAATCTGCAAGAGAACCTGAAAGAAAGTGTTTCATTGTACTGCAGCACTTCCGCAGGAGAAATGGAGTATTACATGATGCCTGTTTAAAGCAGTGGACTGTGAGTGTAATGCATAGACATTCCGGGCCTCCAAGGAGAGGCAAACCCTTTTGAGAATGGTGGCAATCAGTGGGAGAGAAGCCAGAGGAATGACTGTCCGTAGCATACAAGGAAGACTGAGATCCGCCAGAACGGGAGCTGCTCTTATTGAACGGTCCTCCATTCTGACTCATAGAGTGGGTACTCTTGATGGTGTTCCTATGCTCTATTATCTTCGTATGGTCGCTCCTTTAAAATGTTGCTCCATCATTATCAGAGGGTAATGTTTCAATGAAAGGCAACATCTCTGTTACAAAGGAGTTAGGTAACACAGGATCCACCATTAACCATAGGTGATGGACAAAGCTCCTCCTCCCTCTCCATGCACAGTAATCTCTATCGTATAGAAGCCAGTAGGTTATTTGCTAACTTTTCTCTTATGAATAAGAGAAAATAAAGCAGTTAATGCTCTTTAATGTAGATAACATCACATGCTGGGTCACATAAACAGGTTATTAAGGATCTAGGTGGTACAGACCCATAATAAGATGCTTAAAACATTTCCATGGTTCCCTTAACATACCGTCCACGAGCCGAGAAGAATCCCTATGGGCTTGTGACATGTGGGGTCCTTTGTTAAGACATGACAGCAGTAACTAGATCTCCATCATTTTGATGGTCAGTTTTAGACTCCATGACTATAACAGGAATAGACTTTGATGCACATATATTGCCATCGTGAAGCGCTGATCCGTGCTCAGGAATAAATGCTGATTTGTAGGTATCCTCAGGCCAGTTTTGCTGTCCAGGCACATAGTATTAATCACTTAGCGGATGGAAAGGTTATGGGTCATGTTGGTCAGCACTCAGCTACCTGTGAATGATTACTCCAATTTCTCGGATAACTATGTGGGTCCAGTGGAGCATTGCATAAGATGTTAATGCCAAAGTCCAGGGACGGTAAAAGAAAAAAAGAAGAACGAGAAAGTGCAGTCTTAATGGAATATCCAGTTTTTAACCTTTCACAGTAAACCGTAGTTAGCAGAGATCTTATGCTGGTGGTGGATAATCATTTCCACTGGACAAGTATTATAATAGTGAGGTTATGACCTAATTTAGATATAATATTTGAGATTGCTAACAAAGTTGTGAAATGGGGAGACCCACTGTTTGAACCATATAAAATACCCTGGGACAGGTTGCCGATGGATGTTATAAACACTTATGACCTAGTCCAACAATAGAATCAACCCTTATAAAAATAAGTACTTTTATTGAAAAAAACACATATGACATACTCCACTATACTGTTTGAGGTAGATCCTCCAATGGCTGGGTGAGCTGATAATGGGTGGGGAAACTATCCCTACGCTGATACCCTCAGCTACACCTCAGCCCAGGGACGCCCCCTGATGGTGGGGACTCCCTGTCCTCGAGCCTAGACTACCACCTCCTAATGTTCCCTCAATATGTGACAGGTGGTGGATGCTGGCTATGTGATGGACTACCAAACAGACAGACCAACATGTAGAGAAGGGTGCCCTATGTATACAGCCCTGTTGATGTGGTAACACATCAAGAGGTACAAGGTGCACCGAGTAATCTAAAAACACCCAAAGAATAAGTGTGATAATTACAGCGGTAATTTGAAGAACCCCCTCACTTATGGGTGAAACTGCACGATAATGGATATAAAGACTGTATATATTGAGTAACTGCACTAAATATTGTTAGTGTTTGCCTGGAGGTAAGGGGTTCATAGGAATGTAAACTTCTAACCTGGGCTGATTCAGAGGTCAGTGGGGGGGTCACACCTAGTAGGACCCCACTCTGTGTAGAGTTAGTTAATAAATTGAAGTGCCCAGAAACACCTCGGTGAATACATATAAAAAGCTTCAGTCACTTGTATAGAGAGGACCAGCCGCACTGCATGGTAGTTAGCTAGCAACTAGAGGTGAATGACGCTCGCTAACTAGTGTACTGCTGTAATGACCAAGATAAAGGTTGGAGAAGCAACACCAGCAGCAGAGTGGATCATTGAGCAGGGCCAAGTGCAGGGGTGTAACTACCATAGCGGCAGACCATGCGACTGCTATGGGACCCATGGCAAGAGGGGGCCCAGTCTTAGTTGGGATTATCTCCTCTTTTACTGGAGGTGAAAACTTGGTCAGGACTCTACCCCCTAAAGGAACAACTTTTCGCAAATGAGGCAGTGGAAAAATGGCCCAAGGGTCATTGTAAGGGGTTCAGGGAGAAACTTTTACATCCTGTGTTGGGGGCCTGGTTTGATCCTTGCTATAGGGCCCTTACTTCTCTATGTGACAAGTGACAATAATGTTTCCGAGCCATCAAAACCAAGAGCGTTCAGAGGATGGACCTATGATAGGCCGAGACAGGAGGAATGGACCAGCCAACTTGCCACCCAGAGAGTGGTGCACACAAGTGTAGAGACAGAGAGTGAGTGCAGATAGCTGCAGCTGATAGTAAGTCTTGTGGAGAGGGTCTTTTGCCTGCGGATATACTGTACCGGATAGAGTGTGCATGCGAGGAGACCAGCCCCGGCCTATATGAAGCAGCATTGAACCATCTTTATTAATATTACTGATGTGGTCATCAGAGTTGTCATCACCGGTTGAAATTCATGCAACACCAGGACCAGAACTTGCTGCAGGGGGAGAATTTTAACCTGTTGCCACCAATAGAGGCTTTGTATCCACAATGACGTTTACTTCTAAAGACACTACTGTAACCAGGAAACCAGGTTTCTTTTCTAAGACCCTTGTAACCCCCCATGTGAGCTCAGTGAAAACTTTATTACAACCGTGTTGACCTGATTCCTTCTGCCATCTTTGAGTGGAGAGCCATGCATATCACTCTGTGGCCAAAATAGGATCTGACCCCACTTACAGGCGTTACTATTAGAGATGAGCGAATCAAAGTTGACGAAGTGGAATTTCGCTCCGAATTTCATGAAAAATTGGATTCACACTGAATATGAATTTCCTCACGCTTCGTGGTAGCGAATCGCATTTTTTCATAAAATGGCTGCTGCACATGTTAGGACATTGAGCAAAGAACTCTGGGAACGAGTGATCACCCACAATCCCATGCATGCAGCCAATCAGCAGCCAGCCCTGTGATGTCACAGCCCTAGCGGCAACCATCTTGGATTCTGGCATTTTCCAGTGTACTTAGTGCAGGGAGAGACGTCACCAGGCGCTAGGGACAGTGCTAGGAAAGACTTCATTGTGCTGAAAAATTAGAGATTTTCCTAAGTCATGACGTAAAGTCATGATTTTATTAAAGACATGGAGGCGAGTATTTGCTTAACTCTTTCTTTACTGAAAAACAGCAGCAAAGACAATTGTAGAAAAAACCATAAGAATATCCATGGTAACAGCTCCACCCCTTCTACCCCTATATAAGGGACATCACTGGCTGGACACTTCCTCTTTCTTTGCAGTCTTCAACGGCGAAAACTGGACTCTGGAACGGACAGTAACAACCGGAACAGCAGCCGTAGAACAGTCAAACGGAACCTCTGGAAGGTGAACATCAGACGATGGATGACCCAAGTGCATCAACCTGGAGGGAAGAGAAAAAACAAACATCATGGCAGCAACTCACCCAACTGCATTGCTTCCGAACAAGTACAGCAGCCCAAGTACTTCACATGCCGTAACAGACAGATAAATAATATGGAACAGTATAAAGACTCTAAAAACCCAGCAGGGAGGGTGAAACAGCAATGGGCGGGAAATACTCGCCTCCGTGTCTTTAATAAAATCATGACTTTACGTCATGACTTAGGAAAATCTCTAATTTTATTACAAGACACGGAGGCTCATATTTGCAAGTTTAAAGCTGGGCAATAACTGAAGCAAACACGTGAGGATCTGGCCTGAAATAGAATTCCCGAAAGGTAGAGACTCGGGACCAATCTGCCAACCGCATGACATCCTCCAAACGGGCACCAGCCACCGACAAAGAAGTAGCCGCTGCTCCCCGCATCGAATGCGCGGTGAAGATGGAAGTATCAACACCAGAGAGGGAAAAAGTGACGGAGTCTTCCCCCAACCTGCTGGGAACTCAGGGGCGGCACACAAGGAGGACTTACCATATGGGCGCCTTGAGCCCGGAGTGCCACGGAAACCTCTGGAACGGGAAGGACCTCCGCGGGACGGAAAGAAGGTGGGTTGGTACCTGGAGTCCTGCAGCGACTGTCGATAAGTAAAGGAGCCACGGCCCGTGCCTTTGGGCTGAAAGTTGGAGCGGCCGGACAATCGGCCCCTAGGATTGCCGGCCCTGGAGGAAAAACGCGCCTGAAAGACGCGGCGCATAGAGCTCTGCGCTTTATCAAGGGCCGTAAAGGCGCCAACATACTTCCCCAACTCTTTTATGAAGGGGTCCCCAAACAATAGGCCTTGCGCCTCTTTCCCGGATTCAGTCAGGGATAAATTTGCCAATTTAGGCTCGATTTTCATTAAAATGGCCTTTCTTCTTTCAATGGCTATAGAAGTATTAACATTGCCAGCTAGGCAAATCGCTCTTTGGGCCCAACCGCTAAGATCCTCAGGATCTACCTGGGTGCCCGCTGCCTTAGCAGATTCGGCTAGGTCAAAAATTTTGGCCAGCGGACCTGTCATATCCAGTAATTTATCCTGACAGGCCTTTAATGCAGAGTCTAAGCCTTTACGCGGGTTGAACCCCGTTTTGGCTAGAAATTGCACCACTTTTGGGTCCACACTAGGTGTCTCACAAATTTTGTGGGGGATCAGGGGACGTGGGCACTCTGCCCGAAGCTTACTGCGAGCTTCCTTGGAGAGGGGAGTACGAATCCTTGCTTCCAAATATTGCGCCACATGAGTGGCGGGAAGCCATTCTGAGGACCTAGGATGGTGTAACTGGTCCGGATTAAATAGGGGGTCACCCATGGGATCCAGAATAATGTCCTTGCCGGACTCTAAAGGGTCTATATCGGTCCCCGCTGATTTAGACGGGTCCTCCTCAATAGCAGGATCCACTGCCACATCATGTAAATTATCTTCCCCAGAGTAAAGGGGGTAATCATCATACGCCTCCTCAACGGACTCTGCGTCCGAATCAGATACCTGCTCCGGTAAGGACCGGGCGGTCTTCCATGCACGTGCCCTTTCTGCCGGGCGTGAATTAGCTCTTTTGCGCGATTTGACTGCGCATTCATTGGATGGGCCAGAACCCACATTCACATTTGTTCTGGAGGCAGGAGGGGGCATTACAGGGTTAGTCTGAGCCCTTAGGGCCTGGGATATGGTGTGTGATAAGGACTCTGAAACTGTCCCAATAGCAGCAACTATTGCATCAGAAATAGACTGCTGGAGATTAGCAGCCTGCAATTCCTGAACAGGGGCATCATTAACCCTATGAGGGGGGGAAGGTGAGACCTGACTGGATCTTCTCACCGGTACCGAACTGGCAGGGGACACAGGGACCAAAGACATTCTTGAGATATGTACCTGAGGAGTAGGTCACCCCAACAGATAGAGGAAAAAACGCTGTTAAGAGCAGGAACCCGACGAGCGATGCGGACAGCACTGTGGAGCAATGAGCCGACGAGGAGCGCAGGAGCAAGAGCCCTCCCCTTTCACAGAAAGACCAATAGGAAGAGAGGGAGGAGAAAGATGGCGTCCGAGAATCTCGCCAAGAAACGCGAGATCTCGGCGTTAAAATGGCCGAAATAAGACTAAGGGCTATGGAAAAAAACGGCACCGAACAGCCGGAGACCGACCCGGTGTCACAGGGGTGAAACGGGAGGGACCGCAAGCGGCACGATTAACCCCTACATGTCGAGACAGACCGACAGGGTACACAATAAGGAAATGGCCCTGAAAGATACCACTAGGACCCCTGTTCCAAAAGGAACTGGGGTAAAGGATATAATCCAAACACAATCTCCAAAAGGGTACCCCTCAGAAACTAAAAAGGAGAAATCAATAAGACAAATAACATGAAAGAAATTTTAGACCACTTATCTGAGCTGGAGCAGCAAAGAAAGAGGAAGTGTCCAGCCAGTGATGTCCCTTATATAGGGGTAGAAGGGGTGGAGCTGTTACCATGGATATTCTTATGGTTTTTTCTTCAATTGTCTTTGCTGCTGTTTTTCAGTAAAGAAAGAGTTAAGCAAATATGAGCCTCCGTGTCTTGTAATAAAATCGATTTGCAAGTTCCGGGAAAGATTATTCAAGCTGTAGGGAAAGGATAGGGAGGAATCTACACTATAAAAGAGAAACAGGGTCCGATAGGGGAGTGTACAGCCTGGGTAATAGGAGCGATACTACTACACCTTGCTGCACTGACTGGGGATCCAAATTGCCATTATACTGCTGCTTTTAGGTTTGCACTGATGATACCTCTGTAATTCCAGCAAACATTGCTTGTTATTGGGGTGCAAGTGATGTGTTGCAGGGTGTATTTATAGGAAATATACGTACGTCATACTAACCATTCTGCGGTGCATTTATATTGTTCTACAGTTTCTTTTGGGGTGTATTAGTTTTAAAAAAAAGTACATCTTATTTGCCGTTCTGCGGTGCAGTTGCTTTGTACTACAACCTTTTTTTAGGTGTTTTAATAGTATAAAAAGTATGTATTATTTGCCGTTCTGCAGTGCAGTTACATTGTACTACTACAGCCTTTTTTCGGGTGTATAAGGGAAAAAAACAAGTAAGTTTTCTTTGCCACTCTGCGGTGCAGTTACATTGTTGTACAGCTTTTTTGGGGTGTATTAATTTCCTTTTAATTTAATTATTTTATCTAACAGTATGTCATGTGCGTGTCATACAGACTCACAGTACTGTTTTACTACCACAACAGACTCCCTATGCGTTGTGGGGTTTGGCTCTGGTAGACAGGATTAGCGGACGCAGTATAGAGGCAACAACAAGTTCTTTGGATCAAACAGTTCAGTGTTTGATTCAGACTTTAGGCAAGTGACAAAACAAGCAGTCATAATCAAACAAAAAGTCACCTTGCGGTGTTGATGGTAATTCACACCATGCAGCAATTCTGCCTCAAAGAGTCCTTGGCCATAGCAGCACCAACCTGTTTTCACGCCAAACAGGTAGCAAGCCTTCAACCAGACCCAAGGCTCCCAGATACCAACACAGAGACCTCGCTTCTAAGCCCAGCTGCCTATTTAAGGACAGCCAGGTGCTGCCAAAACCCGGACCAACATTTAGAATCCGGTCCGGTAATTGACCTCATGTGGCTGTAAATCAGCCCAGCAGCACATGCAGGGAGGAAAATACCTGTTTTCCCAGGTAAAACCTCTCACTGTGTGACAGCTTGGTACTGCAAGGCACAGTGTTCTACACCACTATACAGGCTCTGCAGCCAGTAAATAGCTGTTTTTTAACGCGATTCGCCATGAATAAATTCGGATTGAATCAAATCTTTTCGGAAAATTCGATGAACGGACCGAATCGAATTTTTGAGAAATTTGCTCATCTCTAGTTACTATCATCATAGAGTAGTCCACTGCAGTGTACCAATTGCCACAGTTGAGTCTGTGTACATTTTTTAACATACATATCTGCACCATGAAGAGACAAAGGCATCCACTATAGACCCTGCTGACTTGGTTGTTTGAGCTTCTCATAAAAGTATTTGTTGGAGCCAGGAGAGAGGGCGGCCATGATTGTTTTGACCCTTTTGCTATCTGGTAGTGACATCCTATGTCCATGGCAGACCCAATGCCAAGGTGGTAACAAAAGATAGTTATAATATATATATTAGATATAGGATGGGGGTAATGCATGATATCTGATCATGGTAATATAACATATGGGTAGCATGTTGGTTCATTGGTATTGCCTATGCTATCTTATGTTCTCCCTGTGTTTGAGTGGGGTTGCCAGACATGCCCCTAGGACATATATCGGCATTTACTGCCGTTTTTTGTACATCTGTTATAAAGCACTTGAGTCCAAGCAATCTCAAGGAACCTATTAATAAAAATTCATCATGGACAATGAGCGGGATATTAACAATTACCAGCTCCATCCAAAAATATTAGACTTAAAGAGTCACTGTACTTTCACACAATTTCATTTCATTCAGTAGAGAATGGTGTAAATAGCAAATTTCTAAATTACTTCTTTAAAAAATCTGCCTGCATCCATCTGAAAAAACATGTAAAGTCTCACTGCCTGTTGTCAGACAAGATCCATCCCTGGTAACACAGACTCAGAAGAGTGGAGTGGGGTCGTCTCAGCTAGCTGATATCCTGAGCCTGATAAAGGAATTGCTTGTACTCTGCTTCTGAATTCATAGGGCCTCCTGAATGCCCGTAAGTGCAATGTCTACCTCCTTATCTGTTTTGCGAGCTCCGGAACTGAAAGCAAGCATATCAGGAAGTAAACAAAAGGACATCATAGAACAGTGCTGGCAGACTTCCATAGAATGAAGATGTCCGTTGCTTCTGAGTGAAATGCATCTAGCTGTGCAGCTGAAACAGGGAATAATATGGCTGAAAGAAAAATTAGGGAAGCTCAAACATAACTCTTCCTTCACAGTTATGATTGTACAAAGAAGCACAGCCACTAGGCAAACTTTTTTGAAAACTGAGGTACACTTTAATGGCGTAAGTCTCCGTGAATTAGGCAAGAAAACCCAGTCTGTTCACAAAGGAGAAATCTTCATTTCCATGACTGCTGACTTGGTTGTTTGAGTTTCTCGTAAAAGTATTTGTTGGAGCCAGCTAAGTAATGAACAAATGTTTGGAACAGAACTTAGTGATTACGAGAACAGGATCTTCATTATTTCCAAAAACATCAACCATCCAAGGCAACAGAGAACTCCAGAATGCAAGGAACAGGCAAGCAATAAGTATAAGGAGGCTGCCAACATCTACATCAGGAGTGGTAGACAATAGACACGTCTCGCCTAAATCTAATTTGAAGCAATTCACAAAATGTAGTTTGCTTTATATGGAAACATTTGGAAGATGCTCTATTAAAGTGGTTCATCGAGAGTAAAATATTGCTGACATTTCCTAAGGATCCCTTAAATAATGTCGGACCGCACATGGCCAGAACTATAATAGAAATGCCTTCTTTTGTCCGTGGCTACGGACAACAATAGGACATGTTCTATATTTTTTTTTTGCAGTGCCGGGAACGGAAGTGCAGATGCGGACAGCACATGGTTTGCAGTCTGCATCTTTTGCGGCCCCTTTGAAAAGGAATGGGTCCGCACCCTTTCCGTTCATTGTGCGGACGTGTGAATGGACCCTAAAATGGGACTGTGGCCAATAGACATGAAGTCACAAGAGTGCCACCATACCTTCTAACAACTGACGACCTGGGGTTCTGGCAGTTAGACCTTCACTTATCTGATATTGATGACATAAAAGCTAGATAGGTTGGTTGAATTACAAACACAATCAAATGTCTGTAGTCAATAACCTTAGAGACACATAAGTCAGTACCGGAGCTGTATACACAAAACGGTGGAAGGATTTTAAACCAAACTCTATGCGAAGCTGTTTCCTTCACTTGGATAAAAGGGAAGAAGATGGTCGATAAGAACTGTCTCTCCTGGAGAAGTCACAGAATGAGTTTAGATAAAGTTGGATTCTTCAGATGAGACACTTTCAGTGGAAAAATTGATTCCACTCAGTTAATTGATGCTGACATTTTAATATGAGAGGCGGAGAAAAGAGCGGTAATAATGCATGTAATCAGCATTTACCTAATTATAGGGCTAAAAATATCCAGCGTGGTGGGAGCAAGCGAGAGAAAGCGGAAACACAGAAGTAACCGCGGAGAACTTCCACTGCTTTACCTTCCACCATACCGGTCTGCTGACTACGAGGAAAGGTAAATGTCCCTTTATAGTCTCATCATCCGACAAATACTAATAGAAGAGGAAACGATAATACAGTATATCTTGTACAAGGCACAGAAAGCATAGAACTGACAATTAAAAATAGCACAAGGTCATATAGGGGAAAAGATACAAAAAATGTATCAAACTAGCTGGATATAAAAGTATTTAACTCTCAGATATCCATATGAATATTCAGCTGGGAGCATTAAGATAATAGTTATATAATAGTTCAATTCTTGTACAAAGGAGAAGTATAATAGCAGTTATATTCTTGTACATATAAGGCAGTATTATAGCAGTTATATTCGTGTACATAGGAGCAGTATTATAGTAGTTATATTCTTGTACATATGAGCAGTATTATAGTAGTTATATTCTTGTACATAGGAGCAGTATTATAGTAGTTATATTCTTGTACATATAAGGCAGTATTATAGCAGTTATATTCTTGTACATAGGAGCAGTATTATAGTAGTTATATTCTTGTACATAGGAGGCAGTATTATAGTAGTTATATTCTTGTACATAGGAGCAGTATTATAGTAGTTATATTCTTGTACATAGGAGCAGTATTATAGTAGTTATATTCTTGTACATAGGAGCAGTATTATAGTAGTTATATTCTTGTACATAGGAGCAGTATTATAGTAGTTATATTCTTGTACATAGGAGCAGTATTATAGTAGTTATATTCTTGTACATAGGAGCAGTATTATAGTAGTTATATTCTTGTACATAGGAGGCAGTATTACAGTAGTTATATTCTTGTACATAGGGGCAGTATTATAGTAGTTATATTCTTTTTGTACATAGGAGGCAGTATTATAGTAGTTATATTCTTGTACATAGGAGCAGTATTATAGTAGTTATATTCTTGTACATAGGGGCAGTATTATAGTAGTTATATTCTTGTATATAGGAGCCAGTATTATAGTAGTTATATTCTTGTACATAGGAGCAGTATTATAGTAGTTATATTCTTGTACATAGGAGGCAGTATTATAGTAGTTATATTCTTGTACATAGGAGCAGTATTATAGTAGTTATACTCTTGTACATAGGAGCAGTATTATAGTAGTTATATTCTTGTACATAGGAGCAGTATTATAGTAGTTATATTCTTGTACATAGGAGCAGTATTATAGTAGTTATATTCTTGTACATAGGGGGCAGTATTATAGTAGTTATATTCTTTGTCAAATTTCTTTTTATTGAGCAATAACAAATCGGGTGGAGGGATCCGCCCCCTTACCACCTTTGCACATACAAGGTAGCAGCAACTCACATGAATGCATATACAAAGCAGATGAATGCAACATATACATGTGAACCCTTAACAATGTACACTGATTTTAACATCTGGAAGTTTACAGTTCTGATGAAAACCCGCAAATCTTAGTAAAGCTACATTATACATTGTAAGTTACCACCAAGTGCTATCAAGTAAAGGACTGACTGTGCAAAAGGCGCAGAAAAAAAAAAAAAAAACTTTATTCAATAGATATCTGCTAAGTGTAGGTTGTGCAGATCATATCCGTCCCTATGTTAGCTAATTAGGAACAACCTTAGGCAGGTCTAAACCCAAACTAGGATAGGGAAGGAGGGGAGGGGGGGGGGGGGGAGAATGTTGGAAGGGAAAACGGGGTGTGCAGGCCCCAAATGAGGCCCTCCTGTACACGCATAATAATGACGCTTCTCGTTCAAGTATTCCGATCTAAACCTCGTACTAGCAGGCGTAATCGATGTCGATTGGCATAGCGGTGAGACCACAGGGGAACACAGGGTATGTCAGGTTATGTCAGGTTAACTTGCCCCACTAATGCTCGGTGAGTCCGTGCCACCCACTCTATTGTTACGAAATGACAACCATGGTCCCCAAACTTTCAGAAATTTCTCGTGTTGTCTGGCCTCCCACCCCGCCAGCTCCTCCAGTCTGCATATCTGATCTACTTTCTGCTCCCAATGTGAGAGTGTCGGTGAGTCTTCGCTGAGCCATCTCTGTGGTATGAGTAGCCTTGCTGCCTGTATCAAATGCGTTGCCAAGTTCCTTTTGGAAGGTGTGAAGGTCGGTGTGGGAAGCCAGAGAAGCACCAGTTCAGGCGATAGCTGAATACAAGCATTCAGTACTTTATTTATAGTAGTTATATTCTTGTACATAGGAGCAGTATTATAGTAGTTATATTCTTGTACATAGGAGGCAGTATTATAGTAGTTCTATTCTTGTACATAGGAGGCAGTATTATAGTAGTTATATTCTTGTACATAGGAGCAGTATTATAGTAGTTATATTCTTGTACATAGTGAGCAGTATTATAGTAGTTACTTTCTTGTACATAGGAGCAGTATTATAGTAGTTATATTCATGTACATAGGAGCAGTATTATAGTAGTTATATTCTTGTACATAGGAGCAGTATTATAGTAGTTATATTCTTGTACATAGTGAGCAGTATTATAGTAGTTACTTTCTTGTACATAGGAGCAGTATTATAGTAGTTATATTCATGTACATAGGAGCAGTATTATAGTAGTTATATTCTTGTACATATAAGGCAGTATTATAGCAGTTATATTCTTGTACATAGGAGCAGTATTATAGTAGTTATATTCTTGTACATAGGAGAAGTATTATAGTAGTTATCTTCTTGTACATAGGAGCAGTATTATAGTAGTTATACTCTTGTACATAGGAGGCAGTATTATAGTAGTTATAGTCTTGTACATAGGAGCAGTATTATAGAAGTTATATTCTTGTACATAGGGAGCAGTATTATAGTAGCTATATTCTTGTACATAGGAGGCAGTATTATAGTAGTTATATTATTGTACATAGGAGCAGTATTATAGTAGTTATATTCTTGTACATAGGAGCAGTATTATAGTAGTTATATTCTTGTACATAGGAGCAGTATTATAGTAGTTATATTCCTGTACATAGGAGCAGTATTATAGTAGTTATATTCCTGTACATAGGAGCAGTATTATAGTAGTTATATTCCTGTACATAGGAGCAGTATTATAGTAGTTATATTCCTGTACATAGGAGCAGTATTATAGTAGTTATATTCTTTGACAATTTTCTTTTTATTGAAAATAGAGTCAGCAAGGCATGCCACAACTGGACAAATGTCATATACATCAAAGTACAGCGTATTCAGTACAAGCAGAGTAAGACAGCAGAATCACAGCTTGAAGGCGTATATCCCAATGTTAACCAAATATCTAATAAGTAAAATCAGCATGTTCATAAGTTCGAACTTCGCCCTTCAAGAATAAGCAAATACGGCTCAGTACGCCTATAGTGTTGCGGAGTGGTAGTCGGCTCTAAAAACAGTAGAGTGTAGGGAAAGAGGGGGGTGGGAAGTAAAGGAAGTTAGGGCCAGGACTTAGGGGAGAGGACAAGAGGGAAAGAGGGGAGGGAGGGAACCATAGGGAGGAAAACAAGAACTAAAACCCATCCATGTTACCTAGACATATGAAGCATATCAAGTGTTTCTCGACCGTGTTATCTGTCACAATAAACGCCGAAGTGAGACTGATCGCTACCTATATGAAAAATTGCGAAAAGAACATAGATAGCATGTTGCCGGCACAAGTAAAGAACTATCGAAGCGCTTCCGAACCTACTACTTGCGCAAAATGTAAGTTACTCGACTCCCCTAAACATGAACCAAGGGGTCCACATTTTCATGTATTTGTTGTGATTCCTGTCCTCCCAACTCGCGAGCTCCTCCATACGACATATGTGATCCACTTTATTCAGCCAAGCCTCTACAGTGGGGGGTTCAGTGCATAGCCACTGTTGTGGGATGAGCAGTCTGGCCGCCTGAAGCAGATGTGTAGTCAGACACTTTCTGGAGGGCGAGAAAGAGGGAGTTGGGAGCCACAGGAGCACAAGCGAAGGAGGTACCTCAACTGTGACTCGTGTTATGCTCTGGATGGTGGACAGAACCCTCTCCCAAAAAGGGCGAATCTTCGGACAAAACCAGAAAATGTGGGATAATGTACCTGTGCCTTCCAGACACCTCCAACATTTATCATCTTGTCTCATACCTCTAATATACAGTTGCTTCGGAGTCTGATACCATTGGGTAAGGACCTTATATGAATGTTCCTGGATCCTAGTACATCTGGAGAACCCGTGTGAGTGTGCGTGCATACGCATCACATCTGTCTCGCTCAATTCTAAATTCAATTCAGTGGCCCAGATCCTCGCATATTGCGGCATTCCAGGAGAGCGGGGACTAACCAAGGCCAAATAACACAAGGAAATCAGCTTGCGAGGGACGGTCTCGGACACCAGCAGTTTCTCATACCATGACTGCGTTGGGCTATGTCTATTATTCCCTATAATTGGTTTGGAGACAGAGTTGAGCTCAATCTGCTCTAGGAAATTGCATGATTGCGTTAGAGAATGCAGGGATGTTCCCCAGCCAGAGTCCCTGAGGACGTTAAGGAATTCCTCTGTCTTAAATTTACGCAATTTAAGCCATATTGGAGCGACTTGTTTTGCTTTCTGGCGTGTGGCAAAAGGGAGAAGATCTGCTGGCATGGAAGGGGAGGGATTATTCAGAAGATTGTGCGATTTATTTAGTTGTTGAATTACCGAAGCCGTACCCCCTAGTAACACTTGTGACCTGAGGTTGGAAGTATTGAGACCCCAGAGACCTGCCCTCTGTACCGGTGAGAGTTGGGCAAGCTCCATTTCACTACCCCAAACTTGGCATTTAGTGGCATGTAGTTGAATCCACCTTTTCAAGTGTATTGCTTGAAAGTAAAGATGAGCATCTGGTAGTCCAAATCCTCCTGTGTTCCTCCTCTGTATCAGTCTGTTGTGGGCTATCCTAGCAGCCTTCCCGCCCCACAAAAATGTTCTAAACAGTTTTCTGACCTTACAGAAAAAGGACATGGGGAGAAGAATGGGCAGCATTTGAAG
Organism: Bufo gargarizans; assembly: GCF_014858855.1. Lineage (NCBI taxonomy): Eukaryota > Metazoa > Chordata > Amphibia > Anura > Bufonidae > Bufo > Bufo gargarizans. Next base: position 48,034,305 of record NC_058083.1, on the reverse strand, counting down.
AACATACAGGAGTCTGGGCATGATGAAAGCTTTTAAAAGATTCTTCCTGCCCATCCAGGACACGTAGGGGACTTTGAGTGAGTGGAGTTGTGTCTGCATATCTTTCAATAAGGGGCTATAGTTTAGAGGAAAAATCTGATCCAGACCAGCAGGAAGTTTGACCCCTAGGTAAGAAAGGTGAGAGGTCTGCCATATGAACGGCGTTGTTTCCTTCAATTTGGAAACCACATTTTTCGGCGCCGAGACATTCATAGCCTCCGACTTCGTGTAGTTGGCTTTGAAATTAGAGATTCTCCCATATTGTTTAAAAAGGGATAGAAGATGCGGAAAGGCCTCGACAGGGTTGGTGAGCATTACCAAGAGGTCATCCGCATATGCGGCGGTGACGAATTCTGATGAGTTATCGTGGGCCTTAATGCCTTTTATGCCGGGGTGTTCCCTAATTGCTTGCAATAACGTCTCCATCACCATAATGTATAATGTGGGAGATAAAGGACAACCCTGACGAGTTCCGTTTGTGATTGGGAATGGTTGAGACAAAGTTCCATTCACCCGGATACAAGCACTGGGGTCGCTGTATAGGGACATAATGGCATCTTGAAACTTCTCAGGGATGCCAAATTTATGTAATGTTTTCCTCATATAGCTCCAGCTCACCCTGTCGAAGGCCTTTTCTGCATCCACACCCAGAAGCACCAATGGGACACCTCTACTTTTGGCCAGTTGCATTGCTGAGATCACTCTACATGAATTTTGACAGCCTTCACGCCCAGGCACAAACCCAGACTGGTCAGGATGGATCAACCTTGGTAATAATGTGGCGAGGCGTGATGCCAACACTTTGGCCCAAATTTTTATATCCACATTAAGGTGGATCGGTCTATAGCTAATGCACTGGTTGGGATCTTTCCCCGCTTTTGGCAAAATTGTGACCGTCGCTTCTAGGGATTGTTTGTGTAGGGTGGTATAGTAGTTATATTCTTGTACATAGGAGCAGTATTATAGTAGTTATATTCTTGTACATAGGAGCAGTATTATAGTAGTTATATTCTTGTACATAGGAGCAGTATTATAGTAGTTATATTCTTGTACATAGAAGGCAGTATTATAGTAGTTATATTCTTGTACATAGGAGCAGTATTATAGTAGTTATATTCTTGTACATAGGAGCAGTATTATAGAAGTTATATTCTTGTACATAGAAGCAGTATTATAGTAGTTATATTCTTGTACATAGGAGCAGTATTATAGTAGTTATATTCTTGTACATAGGAGCAGTATTATAGTAGTTATATTCTTGTACATAGGAGCAGTATTATAGAAGTTATATTCTTGTACATAGGGAGCAGTATTATAGTAGTTATATTCTTGTACATAGGAGGCAGTATTATAGTAGTTATATTCTTGTACATATGAGGCAGTATTATAGCAGTTATATTCTTGTACATAGGAGCAGTATTATAGTAGCTATATTCTTGTACATAGGAGCAGTATTATAGTAGTTATATTTTTGTACATAGGAGCAGTATTATAGTAGTTATATTCTTGTACATAGGGACAGTATTATAGTAGTTATATTCTTGTACATAGGAGCAGTATTATAGTAGTTATATTCTTGTACATAGGAGCAGTATTATAGTAGTTATATTCTTGTACATAGGAGGAAGTATTATAGTAGTTATATTCTTGTACATAGGAGCAGTATAATAGCAGTTATATTCTTGTACATAGGAGCAGTATTATAGTAGTTATATTCTTGTACATAGGAGGCAGTATTATAGTAGTTATATTCTTGTACATATAATGCAGTATTATAGTAGTTATATTCGTGTACATAGGAGCAGTGTTATAGCAGTTATATTCTTGTACATAGGAGCAGTATTATAGTAGCTATATTCTTGTACATAGGAGGCAGTATTATAGTAGTTATATTCTTGTACATAGGAGCAGTATTATAGTAGTTATATTCCTGTACATAGGAGGCAGTATTATAGCAGTTATATTCTTGTACATAGGAGCAGTATTATAGTAGATATATTCTTGTACATAGGAGCAGTATTATAGTAGTTATATTCTTGTACATAGGAGCAGTATTATAGTAGTTATATTCTTGTACATAGGAGCAGTATTATAGTAGTTATATTCTTGTATGTAGGAGCAGTATTATAGTAGTTATATTCTTGTACATAGGAGGAAGTATTAAAGTAGTTATATTCTTGTACATAGGAGCAGTATAATAGCAGTTATATTCTTGTACATAGAAGGCAGTATTATAGTAGTTATATTCTTGTACATATGAGGCAGTATTATAGTAGTTATATTCTTGTACATAGGAGGCAGTATTATAGCAGTTATATTCTTGTACATATAAGGCAGTATTATAGCAGTTATATTCTTGTACATAGGAGCAGCATTATAGTAGCTATATTCTTGCACATAGGAGCAGTATTATAGTAGTTATATTCTTGTACATAGGAGCAGTATTATAGTAGTTATATTCTTGTACATAGGAGCAGTATTATAGTATTTATATTCTTGTACATAGGACCAGTATTATAGTAGTTGTATTCTTGTACATAGGAGCAGTATTATAGTAGTTATATTCTTGTACATAGGAGCAGTATTATAGTAGTTGTATTCTTGTACATAGGAGTAGTATTATAGTAGTTATATTCTTGTACATAGGAGCAGTATTATAGTAGTTATATTCTTGTACATAGGAGCAGTATTATAGTAGATATATTCTTGTACATATAATGCAGTATTATAGTAGTTATATTCTTCTACATATAATGCAGTATTATAGTAGTTATATTCGTGTACATAGGAGCAGTGTTATAGCAGTTATATTCTTGTACATAGGAGCAGTATTATAGTAGCTATATTCTTGTACATAGGAGGCAGTATTATAGTAGTTATATTCTTGTACATAGGAGCAGTATTATAGTAGTTATATTCCTGTACATAGGAGGCAGTATTATAGCAGTTATATTCTTGTACATAGGAGCAGTATTATAGTAGATATATTCTTGTACATAGGAGCAGTATTATAGTAGATATATTCTTGTACATAGGAGCAGTATTATAGTATTTATATTCTTGTACATAGGACCAGTATTATAGTAGTTGTATTCTTGTACATAGGAGCAGTATTATAGTAGTTATATTCTTGTACATAGGAGCAGTATTATAGTAGTTGTATTCTTGTACATAGGAGCAGTATTATAGTAGTTATATTCTTGTACATAGGAGCAGAATTATAGTAGTTATATTCTTGTAAAAAGGAGGCAGTATTATAGTAGTTATATTCTTGTACATAGGAGCAGTATTATAGTAGTTGTATTCTTGTACATAGGAGCAGTATTATAGTAGTTGTATTCTTGTACATAGGAGCAGTATTATAGTAGTTATATTCTTGTATATACAGTAGGAGGCAGTATTATAGTAGTTGTATTCTTGTATAAAGGATGCAGTATTATATTATTTATATTCTTGTACATAGGAACAGTATTATAATAGTTATATTCTTGTATATAAGAGGCAGTATTATAGTAGTTATGTTCTTATATATAGAAGCAGTATTATAGTCGTTATATTCTCGTACATAAGGGACAGTATTATATTAGCAGTCTGGTTATATTTTATTTCTGTACATTAGTAGTGCTATATGAGCAATTTTTATGCCCATAAAGTAATATGTACATTGTATGTTTCAACTATATTTTATATATAATCTACGTAATTTCCAGTATCTATTATTTTCATTTGCATACACAACACAAGGTGAGAAAGTCACTAGTATTTTATGTGTATTATCCATGCACAAAAAATAATTTGCCTTCAGGATAAGTTTTATTGCCGGTTGTTAACAATCTTGTCAGTTGTATTTCATTTGAGTATGGAAAGCAGGCAGGATAATAGCAGTCATTAATCTTATGATAAAACATGGCCATAGCCGCGGGTCATATACAGCCCCACATTGACACCTCCATCTCTCCCCCTGAGTCTTCTTTAGCACAGAGGGAATTATTGACAAGAAACAGGCTTCAAATCATGCTGCAAGAAATGAGCTTCCTCCATTGTGAGGCTGGAGGAACGACAGAGTTCTTCACAAAAGGAACATGGAGAGCGGGATTTAATTATATGCACATTAGGTGGACGTCCTCCAGTGATGCATTGACGATGCATCAGAAGGGATTGATTCTAGTGTTTTATGGAGGGTATGCTGTGAACCATGCAGAGCTATTGGCAATGCATTATACTGTCCGTGTGCAGCCACGGAAATGGAAAATACTCAAAGTAGAAAAACAAAGTCCCTGCCTATACATCTGTATGATGCCAAACATTTCCAAACGTGTGCTCCAAGGGTGACCATAAGTGATCAGACTGGAGGATGAAGGCAGCAATGACCACATAGTATAAGATTTTCATTTTACAAATATTTTAATTTAGCACTTGCTGTAGGGTCTTAAAATTTTGTTAGTTGGCAGCACATTGCTTTTCGAAAACTGGATAATGCAAAGTGAATGTTGGGCAAACGATCATATTAGTGATCATTCATCCCCCTTTCACGTTGCATCGGGCTGATTGATTGTATGCCACTCGTTATTGGCCCAGCATCAGCCTAGTTAAGAAGACCCAAGGGGCATATTCACACAATAGATTACTGATGAGGACTTTGGTGTATTTCACTCGCTGAATATGTGTGAAAAAGGAAGTTTCATGGACAGGGCCGCTTCTGCCACGAGGCAAGATGAGAATCTCGCCTCAGGTGCCAGCTGACCTTCCTCTGAGTAGGGCAGCAGTTTATACTAGGTCACAAGGCCAGAAGCCTATAAGTCAGAAGAACTGTGCAGGTCTTGTTACTGCTGGGGGCACTATAGGGGGTCTTAATGCCTTATGGGAGCAATATTAATATTGAGGTACTGTGGGGGCATTATTATTATTATTGGGCACAATATGGAGTGCACTACTGCTAATGGTGTTGCTATTAGGGACACTATTACTATTGAGGACAGACTGTAAGCAGTCAGGACTCTCTGTATGGCACTATTATTTCTGCAGTATAGGGTTTGTGGGCACTGGGCAGTACAGTGGGTAAAGTATTGGGGGTAGCAGCAGGATGATATTGTTGGAGCACCAGGAGAGGTGGGATGCTGAAAAAATTAGGAAACTAGGATGTCTGTGTGCCCAACTCTACAGAGTCAAGATGCAGCTGATGTCCTCATGGCGGTCTGCTTCCAATGGAGAAGATGAGAAAAGAGGAAGTCTACATTAGAGGTGACGTCACTAGATATAAGAGGTGCAGTATGTGGTGCTGTATTCTCCTGTATGTGTGATAGTGCTGTATGTAATGCTCATCTACAGTCCTGGCCAAAAGTTTTGAGAATGACACAAATATTAGTTTTCACAAAGTTTGCTGCTAAACGGCTTTTAGATCTTTGTTTCAGTTGTTTCTGTGATGTAGTGAAATATAATTACACGCACTTCATACGTTTCAAAGGATTTTATCGACAATTACATGACATTTATGCAAAGAGTCAGTATTTTCAGTGTTGGCCCTTCTTTTTCAGGACCTCTGCAATTCGACTGGGCATGCTCTCAATCACCTTCTGGGCCAATTCCTGACTGATAGCAACCCATTCTTTCATAATCACTTCTTGGAGTTTGTCAGAATTAGTGGGTTTTTGTTTGTCCACCCGCCTCTTGAGGATTGACCACAAGTTCTCAATGGGATTAAGATCTGGGGAGTTTCCAGTCCATGGACCCAAAATGTCAACGTTTTGGTCCCCGAGCCACTTAGTTATCACTTTTGCCTTATGGCACGGTGCTCCATCGTGCTGGAAAATGCATTGTTCTTCACCAAACTGTTGTTGGATTGTTGGAAGAAGTTGCTGTTGGAGGGTGTTTTGGTGCCATTCTTTATTCATGGCTGTGTTTTTGGGCAAAATTGTAAGTGAGCCCACTCCCTTGGATGAGAAGCAACCCCACACATGAATGGTCTCAGGATGCTTTACTGTTGGCATGACACAGGACTGATGGTAGCGCTCACCTTTTCTTCTCCGGACAACCCTTTTTCCTGATGCCCCAAACAATCGGAAAGAGGCTTCATCGGAGAATATGACTTTGCCCCAGTCCTCAGCAGTCCATTCACCATATTTTCTGCAGAAGATCAATCTGTCCCTGATGTTTTTTTGGGAGAGAAGTGGCTTCTTTGCTGCCCTTCTTGACACCAGGCCATCTTCCAAAAGTCATTGCCTCACTTTGCGTGCAGATGCGCTCACACCTGCCTGCTGCCATTCCTGAGCAAGCTCTGCACTGGTGGCACTCCGATCCCGCAGCTGAATCCTCTTTAGGAGACGATCCTGGTGCTTGCTGGACTTTCTTGGACGCCCTGAAGCCTTCTTAACAAGAATTGAACCTCTTTCCTTGAAGTTCTTGATGATCCTATAAATTGTTGATTGAGGTGCAATCTTAGTAGCCACAATATGGCTGCACGCGTTTCTTTGCAGGTCACCGTGGTTAACAATGGAAGAACAATGATTTCAAGCATCACCCTCCTTTTAACAGGTCAAGTCTGCCATTTTAACCCAATCAGCCTGACATAATGATCTCCAGCCTTGTGCTCGTCAACATTCTCACCAGTTAACAAGACGATTACTGAAATGATCTCAGCAGGTCCTTTAATGACAGCAATGAAATGCAGTGGAAAGTTTTTTGGGGGATTAAGTTAATTTTCATGGCAAAGAAGGACTATGCAATTCATCTGATCACTCTTCATAACATTCTGGAGTATATGCAAATTGCTTTATAAAAACTTAAGCAGCAACTTTTCCAATTTCCAATATTTATGTAATTCTGAAAACTTTTGGCCACGACTGTACATATGGCTTTAATACTAGTGCTGGCAGGGAGGGGTTGGATTTTTGCCACAGGCAGCAGAAAGGCTAGAATCGGCCCTGTACATGGACGCCCTATTGATTTTAATGGGAACTTGCTCCATTGTTCATATGGGCAGTGGTGGAAGCAGCATGTGGCTGAAATCTGGGGATCTGCCTTGGATTTCTGTCGTGGATTCTGCGGCAGATTTGCTGGTCTCATCCAGTGAGGTAGATTGTGGTCGGGAAGAGTAGGTTTCATGTGGCATGGACTGGTGGCACTGGTGAAGCAGAAGAACAGATACAGCAGAATTGGAGAGGTGATGCAGGAGAGTGGTGTAGACGAGTCAGGGGCAGAGCAGGGCTAAAGCGGTTGCAGATCTGACGGTGTGGCAAAACCATAGATATAGCAGGGTCGATCGTGTAGCAGAGATGATGAGTTTGCAGAACTGATATAGTAGAGCTGTAGATATAGCAGAGTCGATGGTGCAGCAGAGCTAATGAGTTTGCAAAGAAAGTAATGTAGCAGAACTGGTGATATAACAGAGCTTATGATGTAGTGGAAAAAAAGGTTGTGTAGCGGAGCTGATGATGTAGCGGAGCTGATGATGTAGCGGAGCTGATGATGTAGCCAAGCTGAGGATATAGCAGATTAAAGGGTTTAGCTTCAGGTTTAAATGACCCAACAAGTGGTGTAATTGGCACACACTGGGTTGACTGGGACCAAACGAGGGAGAACCATTACTCACAGTAGAACTAGGACAGGTGAGTAATGGCTGTAGGGTGGATGCATTTTTGAGTTCTAGTAGATGCTGCATATGGTATATTTGCACAACTCTCCAAGAACGTTGGGCACATTACTTTACTTTACCTTGTGCCACCTCATGGCTGAAGTTCTGGTAAGCCAATAATTCCATCCTATTGCCAATGGAAGATGCAGCCATGTAAAGTGACATCAGTGTGGATAAAGTGTCACTGCACCACCGGAATCCAAAGGGCAGATAGTGGGGTACCAGTAACTATTTCAATGGCATGTGTATTAGGCTCTGTGCCATCTGTAGTGGAAGCCCTGATACTGAAGGGTACAATGGATCGAAATGGACCCCACTGCCTGAGAATGCCGAGCAATGACTATATCAATCAAGAAAGTTTCAGCTGGAAAAAAAACAAAACACAAGCTTAACTAAAAACTAAGGCAGTCATTTACTATGTGTTTTTTACGCCACTTTTGGGCAATTTTATTGCAAAGGTATTTTGTGACAAAATCTGTGCCTTGACCCTGCTCACGCCACTTTTGCGAAGTGTCGGGAAAAGGGGATGTGGCATGAGCGGAGCAGATGGCGGGCTGGCTGGCCTGTTTCATAAACTGACATGGAAAATGGCCTAGGGGAGCTGGCGTAGAATAAAGCATGTCGCACGGCCGGGAGCAGCAAGCGCCAAGGTTATGTAGAGGCCTGCTCATTTACATAACATAGGCGCAGTCACCGGCAGCGGGACTAAGATCGGCGTTTATCACCCTCGTTTTTACCCCCCGGACAATCCCTTTACAATGTGAGACCTCTCCTGTAATATCCAAAGATTCACGGAACCGACAATGTAAATATTGACATTACAATAAAAGTAACAAAAAGTAACACATGACCACAAAGATTAAACAAACAATACATTGTCAGATACATTTTCTGCATTTGTTGACCTTGTCTGAACCCCATGTATTTTGCATGAATGGCGCTTCCATAATTGATAAGCCATACTTGAATCAGTCGCCCTGGGTGATACATCTTCTGCTCTGTGATATGTCACTCCTGTCATATGAATAATGGCTTCCTCTCATGTAGACCACACACTGACATTGGATCCCACCGAGCCCGATGCATCATGTCACATGGATGCATAAAATTATCTACTCTTTAAACCAGCGACTTAGACTTGACAATCAATGATTGCTTTTAACTGTTTTAGTAGAAATCATAGCAGAGTAATAGAAATTCAAACTGCACTGAGGTTTAGGGGCTGTGTCATCAGGAAAAATCTCATTTCCCATTAAAGGGCACCTGTCAGTAGGATCAACCCCATCAAACCAGCCATGCTGCCTGGTAGGGTTGGTCCTGCTGATTAAAATGATACCTGTCTTATGGAATTAAGCGTTGGTGTTCCCAAGAAAATAGACTTCTATTCTTTATGTGACTGAGTGCTTCATGGAACTGAGGGGCGGGGCTTAGTCTCTTCCATGTACCTCAGCTCTCCACTGCTGGCCACACCCCTCGAGGGCACTAAACCCCTCACTAGCATAAAGAATAAAAGTCTTTTACTCAGGAACGCTGCAAGTGATTTTCACAAGATAGGTATCATTTTAATCAGCAGGATCAACCCTACCAAGCTGTACTTGTCTTAATAGGGTTCACCTTGATGACAGGTGCTCTTTAAATCCTTCCTGTGATTAACTGACCACCATTGCCTGGCTTCATAGACCCCTGACGATCATTGAAGCACAGTAGTATTAGGGGGCATTCACACGACCGTGCTGCGGACCGCAAACCACGGGTCTGCAAACCACGAGTATAATACAGGGTGTAGCTCAGGATCAGTACAGGATAAGTAATGTAATGTATGTACACAGTGACTGCACCAGCAGAATAGTGAGTGCAGCTCTGGAGTATAATACAGGATGTAACTCAGGATCAGTACAGGATAAGTAATGTAATGTATGTACACAGTGACTGCACCAGCAGAATAGTGAGTGCAGCTCTGGAGTATAATACAGGATGTAACTCAGGATCAGTACAGGATAAGTAATGTAATGTATGTACACAGTGACTGCACCAGCAGAATAGTGAGTGCAGCTCTGGAGTATAATACAGGATGTAACTCAGAATCAGTACAGAATAAGTAATGTAATGTATGTACACAGTGACTCCACCAGCAGAATAGTGAGTGCAGCTCTGGAGTATAATGCAGGATGTAACTCAGGATCAGTACAGGATAAGTAATGTAATGTATGTACACAGTGACTCCACCAGCAGAATAGTGAGTGCAGCTCTGGAGTATAATACAGGATGTAACTCAGGATCAGTAAAGGATAAGTAATGTAATGTATGTACACAGTGACTGCACCAGCAGAATAGTGAGTGCAGCTCTGGGGTATAATACAGGATGTAACTCAGGATCAGTACAGGATAAGTAATGTAATGTATGTACACAGTGACTCCTCCAGCAGAATAGTGAGTGCAGCTCTGGAGTATAATACAGGATGTAACTCAGGATCAGTACAGGATAAGTAATGTAATGTATGTACACAGTGACTCCACCAGCAGAATAGTGAGTGCAGCTCTGGGGTATAATACAGGATGTAACTCAGGATCAGTACAGGATAAGTAATGTAATGTATGTACACAGTGACGTCACCAGCAGAATAGTGAGTGCAGCTCTGGGGTATAATACAGGATGTAACTCAGGATCAGTACAGGATAAGTAATGTAATGTATGTACACAGTGACTGCACCAGCAGAATAGTGAGTGCAGCTCTGGGGTATAATACAGGATGTAACTCAGGATCAGTACAGGATAAGTAATGTAATGTATGTACACAGTGACATCACCAGCAGAATAGTGAGTGCAGCTCTGGAGTATAATACAGGATGCAACTCAGGATCAGTACAGGATAAGTAATGTATGTACACAGTGACTGCACCAGCAGAATAGTGAGTGCAGCTCTGGGGTATAATACAGGATGTAACTCAGGATCAGTACAGGATAAGTAAAGTAATGTATGTACACAGTGACTGCACCAGCAGAATAGTGAGTGCAGCTCCGGAGTATAATACAGGATGTAACCAGGATCAGTACAGGACAAGTAATGTAATGTATGTACACAGTGATTTGTGTAACAGAACATGTAACAGAAGCCTTCTGTTTGTCGGTTGAGATATTTTGTTTAATTATGTCGAACCCCCAAAGTTTATGGACAAAATAAAGTTGCGAACTGGTAAGTATTAAAAGACATTTCAACTCTCGAAATGAAACGAGACCTCCAGGAAATACTTTAACCCCTTCTCTGATCTGAGTGATTTTTGGATATGATGGTCACCCAGATCAGGGCTATCAGGGGATGTCACATTTGTCTGGATATTGTAGATTTTGGGGTACCTTTTAATGCTTTATAAAAAAAAAAGTGGTTTTACCGCCTGGAGATGATTGGGTTAAATACATAGCCTGAACTAATTATCTCCCAGGCAGAGGGGAGGCATTGTGTGTCCTGTATGGGAGTGTCCCAGATTGTGTGATTGTCACCCAGTTCTCCATCAGGTCCAGAGGGGAGGTCCCCTTGCATGGGGACTTGCATATAAGGCCAGGTGTGGCACCAATAAAGACCCTCAACTCGCAGCCTCGTCTTGTGTTGTAGGGAACAGCTACAGTGGATATAAAAAGTCTACACACCCCTGTTAAAATGTCTGGTTTCCTCCTTTAACCCCTTAAGGACGTAGGGCGTACCGTTACGCCCTATTTCCCAAGTCCTTAAGGACTCAGGGCGTACCGGTACATCCTAACTTTGAATTGCGATTCCGGCGCCGCGGGGGTTAATCGGAACGGGATGCCGGCTGAAATCATTCAGCCGGCATCCTGTCACAACACCAGGGGGGGGTCATGTGACGCCAGGGGGGGTCATGTTTCAAAAATGAAATCATTGTGTAAAACTTACATAAATAAAAATAAAGTATACATATTAGGTATTGCCGCGACCCCCCGTATCGGCGATCGCCGCAAACCGCAGGTCAATTCAGACTTGCGGTTTGCTGCGCTTTCTGCAGTTTCTGATCCCCGCGGTCCCTGACCGCGGGGATCAGAAACTTTAGTGTGCCTAGACTATTAATTTTGCACATAGATCTGTTCAGACAAAGTGTAAGTAAAATACAGTACAATACACTATATAGTGTACTGTACTGTATTATACAGCAATCAGACCCATTGGATCTTCAAGAACCAGATGGGTCTGGGTCAAATTTTTTTTTAAAAAAGTGAAAAAAGTTAAGATTAAAAAAAATAATACACTACACATATTAGGTATCGCCGCGTCCGTAACGACCTGATCTATAAAACGGTTGTGTTACTTTCCCCGCACATTGAACGCCATAAAAATAAAAAAATAAAAACTATGAGAAAATTAAAATTTTGCCCACCTTACTTCCCAAAAGGTAATAAAAGTGATCAAAAAAGTCGCATGTACGCCAAAATAGTACCAATCAAACCGTCATCTCATCCCGCAAATATCATACCCTACCCAAGATAATCGCCCAAAAAAAAAAAAAAACTATGGCTCTTAGACTATGGAAACACTAAAACATGATTTTTTTTGTTTCAAAAATGAAATCATTGTGTAAAACTTACATAAATAATAATAAAGTATACATATTAGGTATTGACGCATCCGTATCGACCGGCTCTATAAAAATATCACATGACCTAACCCCTCAGGTGACCATCGTAAAAAAAATAAAAATAAAAACGATGTAAAAAAAGCTATTTTTTGTCATCTTACGTCACAAAAAGTGTAATAGCAAGCGATCAAAAAGTCATATGCACCCCAAAATAGTGAGAATCAAACCGTCATCTCATCCCGCAAAAAATGAGACCCTACCTAAGATAATCGCTCAAAAACTGAAAAAAACTATGGCTCTTAGACTATGGAGACACTAAAACATTTTTATGGTTTTAAAAATGAAGTCATTGTATAAAACTTACATAAATAAAAAAAATTGTATATATATTAGGTATCACCGCGTCCGTGACAACCCTGCTCTATAAAATTACCACATGATCTAGCCTGTCAGATGAATGTTGTAAATAAGAAAAAAAAAAAACGTGCCAAAAAAGCTATTTCTTGTTACCTTGCTGCACAAAAAGTGTAATATAGAGCAACAATAAATCATATGTACCCTAAACTAGTACCAACAAAACTGCCACCCTATCCCGTAGTTTCTAAAATGGGGTCATTTTTTTGGAGTTTCTACTCTAGGGGTGCATCAGGGGGGCTTCAAATTGGACATGGTGTCAAAAAAAACTGTCCAGCAAAATGTGCCTTCCAAAAACCGTATGGCATTCCTTTCCTTCTGCGCCCTGCCGTGTGCCCGTACAGCAGTTTACGACCACATATACCCCAGAATCAGGGCCATAAATAATGAGTTTTGTTTGGCTGTTAACCCTTGCTTTGTAACTGGAAAAAAAATATTAAAATGGAAAATCTGCCAAAAAAGTGAAATTTTGAAATTGTATCTCTATTTTCCATTAAATCTTGTGCAACACCTAAAGGGTTAACAAAGTTTGTAAAATCAGTTTTGAATACCTTGAGGGGTGTAGTTTCTTAGATGGGGTCACTTTTATGGAGTTTCTACTCTAGGGGTGCATCAGGGGGGCTTCAAATGGGACATGGTGTCAAAAAAACAGTCCAGCAAAATCTGGCTTCCAAAAACCATACGGCGCACCTTTCCCTCTACGCCCTACTGTGTGCCCGTACAGTAGTTTACGGCCACATATGGGGTGTTTCTGTAAACGGCAGAGTCAGGGCAATAAAGATACAGTCTTGTTTGGCTGTTAACCCTTGCTTTGTTAGTGGAAAAAATGGGTTAAAATGGAAAATTAGGCAAAAAAATAAAATTCTCAAATTTCATCCCCATTTGCCAATAACTCTTGTGCAACACCTAAAGGGTTAACGAAGTTTGTAAAATCAGTTTTGAATACCTTGAGGGGTGTAGTTTATAGAATGGGGTCATTTTTGGGCGGTTTCTATTATGTAAGCCTCGCAAAGTGACTTCAGACCTGTAGTGGTCCCTAAAAATTGGGTTTTTGTAAATTTCTGAAAAATTTCAAGATTTGCTTCTAAACTTCTAAGCCTTGTAACATCCCCAAAAAATAAAATATCATTCCCAAAATAATTCAAACATGAAGTAGACATATGGGGAATGTAAAGTCATCACAATTTTGGGGGGTATTACTATGTATTGCAGAAGTAGAGAAACTTTGGTAAATTAGGTATTTTTTTACGCAAAACTTTTTATTTTTTTTAGTTCATTTTACCAGTGTCATGAAGTACAATATGTGACGAAAAAACTATCTCAGAATGGCCTGGATAAGTCAAAGTGTTTTAAAGTTATGAGCACTTAAAGTGACACTGGTCAGATTTGCAAAAAATGACCAAGTCCTTAAGGTGAAATAGGGCTGAGTCCTTAAGGGGTTAATGTGACCTATAAACTGTACAACTCAATTGAAAAACAAACTGAAATCTTTTAGGTGGAGGGAAGAAATTTTTTTTTTAATAATGTGGTTTCATAAGTGTGCACACCATCTTATAACTGGGGATGTAGCTGTGTTCAGAATTAAGCAATCACATTCAACATCATGTTAAATAGGAGTCAGCATACACCGGACATCATTTAAAGTGCCTCCGATTAACCCCATGGTCCACAGAGAACTTCCAAAGCATCAGAGGATCTCATTGTTAGAAGGTATCAGTCAGGAGAAGGGTACAAAATAATTTCCAAGGCATTAGATATACCATGGAGCACAGTGAAGACAGTCATCATCAAGTGGAGAAAATATGGCACCACAGTGACATTACCAAGAACTGGACGTCCCTCCAAAATTGATGAAAAGACGAGAACAAAAACTGGTCTGGGAGGCGACCAAGAGGCCTACAGCAACATTAAAAGAGCTGCAGGAATATCTGGCAAGTACTGGCTGTGTGGTCCATGTGACAACAATCTCCCGTATTCTTCAAATGTCTGGGCTATGGGGTAGAGTGGCAAGACGAAAGCCTTTTCTTACGAAGAAAAACATCCAAGCCAGGCTACATTTTGCAAAAACACATCTGAAGTCTCCCAAAAGCATGTGGGAAAAGGTGTTATGGTCTGATGAAACCAAGGTTGAACTTTTTGGCCATAATTCCAAAAGATATGTTTGGTGCAAAAACAACTCTGCACACCACCAAAAGAACACCATACCCACAGTGAAGCATGGTGGTGGCAGCATCATGCCAAGGGGCTGTTTTTCTTCAGCTGGAACTTGAGCCTTAGTTAAGCTAGAGGGAATTATGAACAGTTCCAAATACCAAACAATATTGTCACAAAACCTTCAGGCTTCTGCTAGAAAGCTGAACATGAAGAGGAACTTCATCTTTCAGCATGACGACGACCCAAAGCATACATCCAAATCAACAAAGGAATGGCTTCACCAGAAGAAGATCAAAGTTTTGGAATGACCCAGCCAGAGCCCAGACCTGAATCTGATTGAAAATCTGTGGGGTGATCTGAAGAGGGCTGTGCCCAGGAGGTGCCCTCGCAATCTGACAGATTTGAAGTGTTTTTGCAAAGAAGAATGGGCAAATCTTGCCAAGTCAAAATGTGCCATGCTGATAGACTCATACCCAAAAGACTGAGTGCTGTAATAAAATCAAAAGCTGCTTCAACAAAGTATTAGTTTAAGGGTGTGCACACTTATCCAACCATATTTATTTATTTTTTTATATTTTTTCTTTCCTCTACCTAAAAGATTTCAGTTTGTTTTTCAATTGAGTTGTACAGTTTATAGGTCACATTAAAGGAGGAAAAAGTTCTGAAATGATTTATCTTTGTCTCATTTTTTTACATCACAGAAACCTGACATTTTAACAGGGGCGTGTAGACTTTTTATATCCACTGTATATCACTACTAGCTATTATTTTTTTATAGAAATGTCCACTTGACAATCCTAAACTTTCTATGGAAAGGGAAGTCATTAAATCTGCAGATGAATAATGGCACACCATAAATAATCCCGCTGAATAGCCATAGAAAAGCATGACTAAGTAGCAAGCAATGGAATGCATACGCTGCAGCATGGGACATTAATTACGCCAGAGCAATTAAGGAAATTAAACTTTGAAGATCTACTTTTGATGAATATTTTTGTAGCGCCTCCTTTTTACTGGAAACTCCTCTGGAGCGGACCCTTGGGCCCAGTACACTTAATCAAGGAGCGGATTTCAATTTGCAAGAAGCATGGCTTCAATGCTGCGCTCGGCAGACAATTCTAGCAAGGGCGAAGCATTCAGAAGGACAAGTGTCATTTGATCTAGGCGATCAAACAAGCACAATTGTCAAGTGCCCTGTAGAACGAACCCCCTACAGATCCTCGAGGGTTAATTAGACATTCATTTTTCTTAATTCAATTCATCTATTATGGTAGCTGATTTCCAGGGAAATCTTCGAGATCCTGATGGCGGGGCTGCAAGGCTGATAAAGAGGGACTCTGGTTATGGCTCAGATGTTTTAATTTTCTATTATTCTGATGGATTCACTTTATTATGGGTAAACTCCATGTAATCATGGACTTTAGTAATGGAAAAGGAATGTCACGTACTTACCTGTCTGGACTGCCGTGGCAAGACCTCCAGCTTCGGTGCGACAATGCTGGGAGACACGTACCGCAAGGCCACGCTGGTGACACAACAACGTCATTAGTAACAGTATACAATGCTCTTTCTCCCCACAGCGGGCGTGTGCTGGAGGAGACTAGCTGTGGGCTCATTGCTCAGCTGCTCTATTCCTATGTGCTGTGTTCTGACTAATGGAGCGCCAAGTCATGGACCTATCAGGTTCTGATCCTGGGACTCGGTGTTCGATTTTAAACCTCTTTCAGGCCTTAAACCAGTTCCAGTGATAGTCATTGACTCCCTAGCTGTGGTCCTAATTCTGTGTGCATTTGGATCGCTTCTATTATTGACCTCAGCTTGCCTATGACCACTCTCTGTCTCGTGTTATGGTTCTGACGTCGGCTTGGCTATTTGACTACCCCCGTCTTGCAATTTGGTACTGTATTGTCCTCTCGGTTCCATCCCATTGTTTTATCTCTGTGTGTGCATGTCTTGCACTTTAGCAGAGTAGGGAACGTCGACCAGTTGCGGACTTGCTGCCTAGGGCTTGCCCTGCAAGTAGTCAGGGAAATTGGGCAGGGTTCCAGCTAGGGCTCACTGTCTGTGTGTTCCTGCCTACTGTGATTACGAGGAATGCATTAAAAGGATTTCCTCTACAGGACAACCTATCTGAACTATTTTATTAGGGCATATAGACATCACAAGGAGGAGTGACATCCTTGGGATCGTCCTCTGTTAGAACATATAGCTGATTGGAAAATACAGTTCTTCCACTGGCAAACTCAGCCCAACCATTCATCCAGTCCCAACAAGGGACAGAATAGGAGCCTACTGTATCCTGGGACTGCACTCAATTACAACCACAGACAAATATATGATGGTGATCTTGTGACATAATATTTCTAAATCATGTTATAAAAAAAAAGCAGACACATCTCAGATATGTTACGCAAGGGACACATCTGTAAATACAGAATCCTGCTAAGGGGATACAATATTTTTTCTATGTTTCAGTGCCTCCCATGGTTAGAGACTTTTTTCTTTCGCATATAACCACTGAAAACCTTTCCTTTTCTATTTCACACAGATAAGAGCAATGTGATGTTCCCTGTCCTCATATATAAGACAGCGCAATAAATCAAAAACAATTTAGGAAGAGACTATAAAGAGCAGAGAACTCACTCATCACAGATCCCGGACTTCACATTTCACTAACCATGTATCCGAAATTACAGGAGAAGAATGAAGCAGGCCGTGTGACAGAGGAGCAAAGCAAGGGACAGACCCACATAACTTGACTGTAAAGTTACAAGCAATCATGTCTCAGCGGTGGCTTCAGTCCAGACGTTTCAAGTGGAAATTTTTATTTATGGTTTTTGCAAAATAAGGAAAATGTCTCCTAAAATAATTTCCACTAAATAGATTTCATTGTGTAATATCTTAATAGTCTGTCAGGAGCTTACCTAAAAACGTTTCTGTGCACAGCTGTTCCAGGAGGATTGACATGCAGACCAGCCAAGCTGTTCGGCCGATCAGTGAGTCTGGCCACCAGGCCATTCAGGTTCTGGCTTGGCGTCCAATTCCAGAGCTAGAATGGGTATTTAAGTCAGGCACTTTCTACTTGTCAGTGTCTGTGATTTTGTTTTCCTGACTCAAGTTTGTTCTTTGTGCTCAGAACATGTGCAGCTGCTTTTCTGTTGGCCCTTCCTCTGTAAATTGACCTGGCCTTGTTTCTGGATGAACCCATTGTCTACTGATTAGGCTTCTACTTATTCTCTTGGCTTTGACTCCTCAGCTTGTTTCTGGATTAAACCCTTGTCTTTCGTTTCAGCTTCTACTATCTCTTCTGGCTTTGACACTGACTTGTTCTACTCTCCTGTTACTTCTTGGCATCTTATAGGTCTGCTACCTGTGAGCTCACACTTGTTTGATGCCACCTTACTCCACAGATGTAACCTGAGTCCCTTGCACCCAAATCTGACTGGCCTTATGGCCGGCTAGAGCTAGACAGATCTTGGTGAAGGAAGATTGCTAGCAGTGGTTCCAGATGGTGACCCTGTATTTCTTTCTAATCTCTGTATTCGTAACATAGTCTTACCAGTGTAGGATATCATAGAGTGGGGTCCTCTATGAATTACTGTCAATGGTAGCCAGTTCCTGGAGTTGGCTGCTCCAATTTGGACAATGCCTATTTTTAAGAGAAATCCCTTGAAAATTAGTAAATAAGAAAGAGTTATTTTGCTTGGGACCTCCAGCGATCATCTGTGGTCTGTGAGCAATCCTGGCAGAAGTGTTCAGTTGCCCTGCAGCACCACCACAGGGGAAATGAAGTATTACACAGTGCCAATTCATGTCAAGGCTGGACAGGTCCTTTAGCAAGAGCCATGCTCTTTACAACCCTTCTCCACCTCGTTGGTGAGAGTGGAGAGAGGTTATTAACCCAAAATTCTATAACAGGGTAAATAAAATGAGCCCTCTATTGCTGCAAACAGATGTTCCATTGTGACATAATTTATTTTAATTTTTAGGCAAATCAGGTGATTGGAGCACCGAGGAGCTGGCCTAACCCCTCAGAGCCCCATTTTATTCTTCTCCTCCCCTCTGTAGCCACCCCCCCCCCTCATGGTCTGATTGACAGGGTCAGGCATCTTCACTGTTCAGATGTCTGGCCACAAAGTCTCATGTTTGTGCTGGCAAGACTTCATCGGCACATGCACAGTTGTTCTCAGGAGGCTCCAACACTGAGATATGCACTGCGCAAGCGCAGATGACTCAGATCTCCTCCTGGAAGAGAAGACTGTCAGCTTTTCTTCTATATTGGCAAAGCAAATCATGGTGACATATGCTCTTTAATGATTTACTGTATGATGTTTTATTAGTCATTATGGGGATTTTCACCTTTTTTTCTATTATTTATTTTAATCACTTATATAGCGCTTTATAGACATTTTCATCACTTGTTGCCCCCGATGCAGCTTACAATCTAACCTTTAAAGCGGGATTTATGATTATGTGTCAATAAATCAATAGACATTTTAATATGCTTTGTGTTTTAGCCCTTTCAAAATTTTCAAGATATGTGTTTGCTGTCAGTGAATGAGAGCACTCTTGTTTAGACAACATCCACATCTGTGATCCAATAGGAGAGTTTGATAAAAATACCAGAAAAGTGCAGAATGCTGCCCAAGTTTGTCCAGTAAAATGACGGACACCATGACAGAGACCTGATGGGCCCAGTGGGGTTAGGTCGGGCCCTTGGCGTCCGTCATGTGACGATCCGGCATTGTCATTATGTTCATTTTCCTGTTCGAATAACAGAGCATAAGAATGAAAACACAATCACTAATGTAAATGTAGCCATGCACACGACCGTATGTATTTTGCGGTCCGCAGAAAATACAGATGACGTCCGTGTGTATTCTGTATTTTCCAGAATGGAACAGCCGGCCCCTAATAGAACAGTCCTATCCTTGTCCGTAATGCGGACATGTTCTATTTTTTTTGCAGACCCATTGAAATAAATGGCTCCGCATATGGTCTGCAAAAAAACAGACACGGAAAGAAAATACGTTTGTGTGCACGAGCCCTTATATTTACAGGCTGCAAATGTATCCTGTGCAGACAATGCTCTGTGACTACAGACTGATACATTGTAACAGAAACCGTGCAGCCGCTGCTGATGTGCTGAGCTCCATTGTCCACACTGGATACAATTGTATCACTTCTCAGCTGAGAGCAGGACTAGCTGTGGACAGGTTTACTGCCTGTAAACTAGAGTGTTCTCATTCACTAACAGCAAGCAATTATATTGAAAATGCTGAGTAATTGAAAGAAACGTTGTTAGAAAATTGTAGTACTTTCCTTCATACAGGCAAGATCAGTGGACAGTCCATGGAACCTCAGTGACCATGAACGCAACGCCATGGCTGGTGGGCAGGTGACAGGGACAACCCTACTCCCACTTTATTATCAGCATTATTTGTACTGCTGAAGGGGTTAAAATGGCTGTGTCTGACTTAAGAGCTGGCCATCCATTCTGGTGTCGGGTTGGGGGATTAATGTCCCTTGTAATGTACACCGATCAGGATTGGACTAGAAGGCCTCCACAATTGTGCCGTATTAAAAGGGCATCTGTCAGCAGTTTTGTACCTAGGACACCGGCTGATCTCTTACATGTGCACTTGGCAGCTGAAGGCATCTGTGTTGGTCCCATGCAGGGGCGCAGCTAAAGGCTCATGGGCCCTGGTTCAAGAGTTCAGTTTGGGCCCCCCTTCACTCTGCGTTGGTGCACCTAGCTTTTCCGCTGCCCGAGGCAAATATTGAAATGGCCCCCCCATGCCAAATTCTCAACCTAACCCCTTCCCTCCAATCCTACTGTTAAAGGGGTTGTCCTCTTTTTACTACTGATGACCTATCCTCAGAATAGGTTATCAATATCAGATCAGTCGAGGTCCTCCGGCCCCCCCGACAATCAGCTGTTTGAAGAGAGGGCAGCGCTCATATGAGAGGTGCTTTCTCTGCTCTGTTCACCTGCTCGCCGTAGCATTTGCAGTGATGAGCCGGTAAACAGAGCAGAGAAGGCAGCGCTCGTACAAAAAAAAAAGTGGACAACCCCTTTAAAGACATACTTGGAAAACATTACATACAGCGCTACAGAACATACAGGGTCATACAGCGCCACATATGTACCGCTTACATCCAGTGACTTCTCTTCTCTGATGTAGATATTCTCTTTCCTCTTCTTCTCCTGTCAGACCAGACCGCCATGGTGACTTCTTTCAGCCGCGCCTCGTCTCTGCATAGTTTAACAAACAGACATCTTACTTTCCTACTTTTCCATCATCCTCCCCACCTTCTCAACACCCCAAATACTGTGTCCACTGTGCTCCCCAATACTTTCCTGCAGAAACAGTCCCCCTGAAAATACTGGTACCACACAGATAGTGCGTCAGTACAAAAACACCCCTTTATATTGTGTGCTAGTACAAAAAAATCCCCCTTCCTTTCAGATCAGACTCCCATATAAAACCCTAAATGAGATCCCCCCCCCATCTCAGACCAAACCCCCTTTAGACCTCTATGTCAGACCCCATATAAGACCCAAGTTTTAAACCTCAGATCAGACCCCCATTAGACCTCCATATAAAGCCCCGACCCAATATCAGACCTCAGATAAGACCCCCATTAGACCTCTAGACCCCCATATCAGACCTCCAGACCCACATTAGACCTCCAGACTCCTACTAGACCTCCAAACCCCCAATCAGACCTCCAGACCCCCAATCAGACCCCTATTAGACCTCCAGACCCCCAATCAGCCCCCAGTCAGACCTCCAGACCCCCCCATTATACCACTCCAGACCCCCATTAGACCTCTCCAGACCCCCATTAGACCTCTGCAGACCCCCAGTCAACCTTCCTGACCCACCCAGTCAGACCTCCAGACCCCCCCAGTCAGACCAGACCCCCATAGACCACTCCAGACCCCACCCATTAGACCTCTATATCAGACCTCAGATCAGACTGTAAAATAATAAAGTAACTTACCTCTCCTGCCGCCACTCTCCCTGTCCTGGCTATCTTCTCTTCTCAGGGCCCGCGCTGCAGTCACCTGACCTCCTGCAGGGTCAGGTCAGAGTGCGCTCTGTACGCCCTGACGCTGCAGGCAGCCAGGACACAGCAGCGCGGGCCCTGGGAAGAGCGAGCAGGAGGAGGGGTAAGTACTGTACAGCGCTCACAGCGCTTCTCTCCCCCTCCTCCTGCAGACTAGTGAGCACTTCCATTATGGAAGTGCTCGCTCGTATTCCCTTTCTAAGAATGCATCTCACAAAGGGAAAAGTACAGCACCGCTGCGACCCCTATAGTTACGCCAGTGGTCCCATGTTCATATGTGCCCTCATTGCTGATATATGCAAATGAGCCTCTAAGAGCAACAGGGGTGTTACCATTACACCAAGAGGCTCTGCTTTTTTTTTTTCATCTTCTTCTTTTCGGTAGACAAACATTTTAGAAGAAAACTGTTATTGTCGACCTAGAGAACCTATTGTTTTCCATTCCCATTGCGGCCAAATTGTTTGAGGTCTCGGAGCTAATGGTCAGTGCCGGGCTCACGCTCCGTGACTCAATGAAGTGGGATCTCATGTTTTATGAAATGCATTAGAAACCAAATGTCTCTGTGCATTAAGTCCCTGTAAAGGATAATTCCGTATATCGGAGCTGACAAGCCCTACACTTGTAAATGCTGAATTATTGAGCATTTGGAGCACTCAGTTCATGAGAAAACAACAGAGACAAAAAATATAAAAAGCCACTTGTACTTTTTGTGTTCCTACTATAGTAAAATACCTACAGTAAAAAAAAATAATGTGCCATTATTGTGTTAGTATACATTAATTTGTGAGGTCTTAGCAACTTCAGATACCTTAGACATATTAGAAATACCATTACAACCATCCTATGTTTAATTGCTACAATGCATCTAAAGGGAAAAATGAATCAGTCTTGCTAAAAAGTCAGTTTTAATCAAGACTTTGATTTTTGTGTCTGCAGCCCCTTTCTGAAGACAGTGCGTCTCCATAGTAACAGACTACAAACAAAACTGTGTAGTCTGATCCTGAAGTACTCTCTCTTTCATTTGCCCCCTAAGTCTCATCAACATACAATACTGTGTCAAGGTTTTAGGCAGGTGTAGAAAAAATGCGGCCAAGTAAGGCCCCATTCACATGACCGTGGGGGCTTCTATGTGTTTCCAGGTCCATGCCTTTGCGCAGCAAAAGATAAAATGTGTCTTATCCTTCTCCCCATGTTGTGGATTGTGGACACATTGAAGTGCAGGGTTTACACAGCCAGTGTCCATGTTTTTCAGACCCGGAGTCTGCAGTCCACAACAAGGGCACGGTGGTCTCATGTTTGTGTGAATGGGGCCTAATAATGCTTTCAAAAATAGAAGTGTTAATAGTTTATTTTTATCAATTAACAAAATGCAAAGTAAATGAATAAAAGAGAAATCTAAATCCAGTCAATATTTGGTGTGACCGCCATTTGCCTTCAAATCAGCATAAATTCTTCTAGATAGATTTGCACAAAGTCGGGGATTTTGTAGGATTATAATCGGGTGTATGATTAGCCAATTATAGCAAACACGTGATAATGATCTTAATTTTAATATGTAGATTGAAACAGAGTCATTTAAAAAAGCTGTGTAGGAGGCTTAAAACTGCGTGAGGAACAGCCAAACTCTGCTACAAAGGTGAGGTTGTGGAAGACAGTTTCTTGTCACAAGCCATACACCATTGCAAGACTGAGCACAGGAACAAGACACAAGGTACACAGAAGAAAACCGATGCTAGGAGGTGCTAGGAGATGTCCTGTGCTGGAAACAGCTGTATCCACAGTGAACAAAAAATCTCCAGCATTCTGTAAAAACTTCACTTCTTTATTGGAAAATCTTTAAAAAAAAACACTTTGTACAACGATGAAATCCCAGACCTACGTGTTTTGGACTTAGTATGACTTAACCATGGTATACTGGTCTTATGCACCAACAATATCTTTTATAGTATCTGTAAACCTCACAGGTGCAGTAAAACAGGAAAATCTGACTTCTTTGTAATGTCTCTGAACCTCACAAGTGTTCAACAAATGTGAAATAAAAGAATTAACCCTATGTTATTTTCACATGATGTTTACTAAATCTTGGTAACATTATGTGCGTTCTTTAAGGATTTTCCAATTAAGAAGTGAAGTTTTCATTTTGAATTCGTTCACAAGGTAACTATGCTGCTTATGGTGGAGGATCCTTGCTAGTTTGGGGCTGCACTTCAGCCAATGTAGTTGGGGGTTTGGTCAGGATTAATGGCGTCCTTAATGACGAAAAATATAGGCAAATACTAATCCATCATGCAATACCGTCAGGGGTCTGTTGGCTTTATTCTGCAGCAGGACAGTGACCCCAAACAAACAACCGATATCATTTAGGAACTATGTTCAGCATAAAGAAGAACAAGGAGTCCTCAAAGTTACGATACGGAAAGCTCAACATCATCCAGTCTTTCTGGGATTACATGACAAGACATGAAGGATTTGAGCAAGTCTACATCCACAGAAGATCTGTGGTTGGTTCTCCAGACCGCCCAGTAGTCAATACCACCCCAGTCTCTTACCAGTGAGGAGCGTTTTTAGGACTTTTTATTCTCTGTGCATGAACTGTAGATTAAAGCACTTTTCTTCAGTGCAAGAAATAGCTTGTATTTATTAAGAGATTCAATGTGTGAAGATCTACCACATGTGAAATAACCTGCCGATCAATGGAGGAGCGATCCTCAGGCTGATGTAGCCCTGTGGGGAACCTGAAGCCACAAAGTGCGTTCGAAGTGTCTAAATTCCTAATGAAATAATCTATGTTTTTGGAGTCTTGGGGGAAACTTGAGATTTGAGAGGAAACCCATGCAAAAACATACAAACTCCATGCAGATGTTGCCCATGGTCGGCTTTGAACACGGGACCCCAGCTCTGCAAGGCAAAAGAGCAACCCACTGAGCCACCATGTAACAATTCTGCCCACTAATAATAATGTAATGTTTCCGCTGAACTGCACATCTACTGAGAATGAGATGACTCTGCTCATTCTGTCCCAGTTTATACAGCAAAGTGAGCCATAGAAAGCAGGAAATGTCAGCACATTATGAGAACTGCAATATATTTGGATTTTATTTTATGAAGTCACATAAGAAACTCACAAGCAGATTATGTATTTTAATAAAAACCTGCTGTCATTGTCTTATATGACATATTCTCTTTAATGGAACTCTGATGGCTGCTGCTCTCAGAAAGAATAGACAATAATTTAGTCAATCATCTGACGACTGTGGCACCCAGAAGACATTTGGTTTTAATTGGAGAAGTAAATGATTCATAGATAATTCCATTTATGAAAGTCATTCTGATGATAAGAATTTTCTCTATGTCTTTTCTGGGCAGCTTCTCTGTGCATGAATAATCTTCTCATCCATTTCTTATCCCGAGCTGTACAAGTCACATCACTCCGTGCATCGACAGCTAGGAAACCTAAGACGAAGGAGAAACGAGCCTGCAAAAGAAGCAGCCAAGTGTGAATGCTACCAATGCCAGGATTCAGAACAGAATGAAGAAATCAGAGGAAACTTGGAATATCATTACTGGTGACAACAAGTCTGACAAGAAGGTTAAAAAAAACACTTGAACATAATAATAAAACACTAATGATAACAACGCTTCCATCTAAGGCAGTGATGGCTAACCTCCGGCACTCCAGCGGTGGTGAAACTACGACTCCCAGCATTCTCCATTCATTTCTATGGAGTTCTGAGAACAGCCAAGCAAGTATACCTTGTATCTTGGGAGTCGTAGTTTTACCACAGCTGGAGTGCCGGAGGTTAGCCATCTCAGATCTAAGGCATTTATGACATATCCACCTCCAAGTTCTGTGCTGGTTGCACCTTTCACACTGTCTAGGCTCATTAAGCATCTGTGTACTGACCTTGGCTTTGTTTCTGGATTAACCCCTCATCTGCTGAATTGGCTTCTACTTATTCTCCTGGCATCCTAACTGTGGCTTGATTTATGAATTAACCCCTTATCTGCTGAATTGGCTTCCACTGATTCTCCTAATTTCCTGAATGTGGTTAGTTTCTGGATTAACCTCATCTGTTGTTTTGGAACTATATGTCTCTACTGGTTCTGACCCTGCTTATCTACTACTCTTTGGTCCCTGGTCATTCTAGTAGGTCTACTTATAGCGAGCTTGCACCAGTTTTCTGCTCCTTACTCTGCAGATGTATCCTCAGCACCAGGCACTGGTGAAGAACCTAGGGGTAGCCTTAGCTTCCTAACAACCAGAAGTGGTTAAGGTAGACTTGAAGCAGTTTCTGAGTTTGCTGGTTGTGGTTCCGGACAGTGACCATAGTGTTTCCTTACACTTATGCCACCACTCACGTCAGTTCTATTGCTGCCATTCACCTGCATCCAATATTGAGCCTGATAGGTCAGAATAGTCTTCCTAGTCAGATAAAGGGGATTTGGTGGCCCTGTCTGCAAAGTATGGCCATGCATGCTGGCTGTGTAAGGGTTCAGGGGTTTTCAAAAAGTAAAGCAAATAGTCATAAAGAAAAATATCCAGTATTCAGATGTATACATTTGGTAAAGACCCCAATTTGTCATGAAACCAATTCAATACAATATTGTGACATGCTAGCAAAACTCTTGACAGGCTGCAATTCACATCACATCCACTGGGTGGCAGGACACAGACCCATATAGCATAGACATCTCCTGACAGAGTATTCCAAATTCATGTTGCTTTGAAAAAGCGCCACAGACATATCAGGACATGTCCAATCCAAGAGGAAAATGAAGGAAGGACACACCTGTATGTTATTTACCACTGCTCATATAGCGCCTACATACTCCAAAGAGCAGTACAGTAGCAGTGCGAACCACCGCCTTTTTCTAAAAACAAATTCCGCATTTCTATAACATTGCGAGGTATGAAAGAAGAAGAATATAAGACTAAGGTGTCTTTAAGACGAACGTTGGTGCTTGAGAAACACTAGAGCACTGAATGCATGGCGGAGACGTGTAATTCTACGGTTTGCTTTTCAAGCCAGTATCTCATACCTGCAAAACGTGCAATTACGCCTTATCAAAAACACTGAATATGCTAAAAACCAATTTCTTTCAAGTGCCGTGAATACCGGCTTCAATCATTTTTCTCTCCCTGCAGGTGATGTAAATCCAAATGACTATCTATGTTTTTTGGGGTAATATCCTTTCTCCGAGGATCTGTAACTGTGCAACTCATTTCCCATTACAGTCATGGAGCTATAAATGAGGCCATATTCACATTTTCTTTTCTCTTTTGTATTGTATTGCTGTCGAAAACAATTACAACGATTGAAGTGACTGTGGTAGAAGAAACTCCTGGAGACCTTGCCTCTTCGAGAGTCTCCTCAATTACGGTAAATAAGCTGATTTCACCGAACTAGAAATGCTTGTACTATTAACAAAAAAAATATAGATACAACAAACAGCAATTTATTAAAGGGCTGTCCAATTCATTGACGAAAAAGAAAAGCTGCAAATACAATATGCAAAAAAAAAAAAAAAACACTACTTATCTCTTCTGATTCCATACCGATCCAAGTCAGATTCCCCGGTGGTCTACTTCGAGTCTTTGTTTACAGGCTGCCAGCAATGACTTGCCGTGCAGAACGGCGGACGGAGTGGGGGGGTCAGTAGTACGGCATGTCAGTGCTGTGCAATGGTGCCAATGGTCACATTCCAGAACGGAAAACAACAACCGACCAGAAAACACCTGAAAGCTACTAAATCCCAAAGATATAGTTTTACAACTCTAACAGTCTAGAGGATCTTCACCAGTTGCTCTGGAGCCTGGCCCACTGCCCACCCTTCAGTGTGAATACAGACCTAAGTACTAATGAAAAAAAGTCTGGCTCACAGTAATTGAATGATTTTCCTAAAATATGACGTAAAGTCATGATTTTATGAAAGACACGGAGGCGAGTATTGCTTAACCCTTTCTTTACTACACATAAATAGCAGCAAAGAATCAAACAACAAAATCCACCAATGGGCATACAGCCCTCCCCCTTAGTCACAGCATAAAGGGAACACCCCTCAAGTCCTTCCTCCTCTTTCTTTGTTTTCATGAGTCCATCAACAAAACCCAACGGGAACAACTGGAACCAGGAGAACTCCAACGGAAAGTCCAACGCGTCTTGAAACACCGACTCGAAGGAAAAACAGCAAACGGAACCGCAGAGGATCCCCTCCACACATCACCGAAGTCGATGGGGTCAACCTTAAAAAGAAACAAACAGATAACTTCCAGCAACGCCAAAGCGTAAAAAACCTATGCACGTCCGGTCGAACCAGAGAAGGCAAGAAAACAGCAATAAGTTAAACATATACACAATAGTATAAATAACATTAATGACAAAAGAAGTCTACAAAATACAATAAACTGATTAGACAAAACCAGGGAGGGACAAATTGTGGGCGGGGCAATACTCGCCTCCGTGTCTTTCATAAAATCATGACTTTACGTCATATTTTAGGAAAATCATTCAATTTTATTTCAAGACACGGAGGCTCATATTGCTAGTTCAAAGTCGATTCACAATAGAGGAGAACACATGCGGATCCGGCCTAAAGTAAAACTCCCTAAACGTGGAGGCGCGCGACCAGTCAGCCAATTTCATGACGTCCTCCAGGCGCGCACCCGACAGAGTCAAGGAAGTCGCAGAAGCGCCGCGAACAGAATGCGCCGTAAAAATCGAAGTGTCGACCCCAGAGAGAGACAAGATCCACTTCACCCAACGAGAGAGAGTCACAGCGGCAACCGGAGCAAAAGGCCGACGGAAGGAAACAAACAACTGAGAAGCGGAGGAGGATCTCAAGGACCGAGTTCTGGACTCGTACTCCCTCAGACAAGCGACAGGACAAAGCGCCACTGAAGAAGGAAAAGAGGGATAAGACACCGACGTGATATTAGTCTTGGTACGCCGAGAAATATTGAATGTCACACCCTCTGGAGTAAACGACCGGGCGTCATGATCCAACGCCCGGACGTCAGAGACCCTCTTACAAGAGATCAGGCAAAAAAGGGTAACCAATTTGGCCGATAACTGGCGAAGGGATAATTCCTCATTAGAATGCCAAGCCAACAGGAAAGATAAAACGGATGAAACGTCCCAAGAGCTAGAAAACCGAGGCCTGGGAGGCCGCGCAAAGCGGGAGCCTTTAAGCAAACGGCACACTAGCGGATGACGCCCAGCAGAACAGCCATCAAACCCCCTATGTCCAGAGGAAATCGCAGATCGAAAAACATTTATGGTACGATAGGCCTTACCCTCGTCATAAAGGGAACTGAGAAACTGAACCACATGGCCTACAGCGGCCGTAGTGGGATCCAGGTTCCGAAGGCTGCACCAGCCAGCCCAAGATCGCCAAGCCGCCCTATAGGCTCTTCTGGTCCCCGGGGCCCACGCGCTCTCCAGAAGGAAGATAGCTGTCGCCGAAAGTCCCTCGGTCTGCCAGGACAACCCGACACTCTGCATGCCAGAAGGCGTAGGGACCCCTCCAGCACCAGCGGATGAGGATGGTTCAGCGGATCCAGAAGAAGCGACGTCCGGAGAGGAAGCAAAAGGGGGGTCTCCACCAGAAGTTTCAGTAGTTGAGGAAACCACGACTGAGCGCTCCAGAAGGGAAGTATCAGTACCAGCTCCGAAACTTGCAGGCGTATCTTGGCCAAAGTCCGAGGAATCATCGAGAATGGTGGGAAGGCATACATCACGTCCCCCGACCAATGTTGGAGAAAGGCATCCACCGCTTCCGCGGCTGGGTCCGGCCTCCAACTGAAGTACCTGGGAAGTTGGGCGTTCCAGCGCGAGGCGAAAAGGTCGATTGAGAACGGGCCCCACCGAGATTCGATGGTAGCAAATATCTCCCCGTCTAACCTCCAGTCGCTGGCGTCCGAGATGTAACGAGAGTTCCAATCGGCCAGCGTGTTGTGTAATCCTGGTAGGTATTCCGCCACCACCGATACGCCATTGGTCAGGCAATAATCCCAGAAATCCTTGGCCAGGTGTGTCAACATTCTCGAGCGGGTACCTCCCATGGAATTGATGTAGCGGACGGCCGAGATATTGTCCATCCGAAGGCGAATGCAAGCCTGGGCCCTCCCGCTGGTGAAGCTGCGGATAGCAAAAGAACCCGCCAGAAGCTCCAGAGCATTGATGTGCAAGTGGGACTCCACCGAGGACCAAGGTCCTCCCGTGGAAACACCCTCGCAATGGGCGCCCCAACCGTGAAGGCTGGCGTCCGACTCTATCACAACATCCGGGCGTGGGCCGAACAGAGCTCTGCCATTCCAGGCAGAGAGGTTGGCAATCCACCACTCCAACTCGTCTCTCGTCTCCGGATCCAGGGAGATAAGGTCCGCATAAGAAGCACCGGCCTGCAGGTGTGCGATCTTGAGACGCTGAAGGGCCCGATAATGGAGGGGAGCCGGAAAGATGGCCTGAATGGAAGATGATAAGAGGCCTATCACTCTGGCCAAATGACGCAGGGAAATTTGTTGCCGAGAAAGAGTGCGACGTAACTCCTTGCGGAACGACCGCACCTTCATAGGAGGGAGACTGAGCGTCAAGGACAGAGAGTCCAACTGGAATCCGAGAAACTCCATGGACTGGGAAGGAACTAGACAAGATTTCTCGCGGTTGATTATGAAGCCCAGAGCTGAAAGGAGATGAATCGACATCTGCAGATGGGACAACAGAGAGGCACGGTCCTCTGCCATAATCAGAATATCGTCTAGATAGATTATGAGTCTCACCCCCCGATAACGGAGCCATGCCACCACCGGACGCATCAGTTTGGTGAAGCACCAGGGGGCCGACGAGAGACCGAAGGGGAGACACGAGAAGCGCCAAACCGTCCCCTGCCAACGGAAGCACAGGAGATCCCTGGAAGGAGGTGCAATCGGAACCGTCAAGTATGCATCCTTGAGATCTAACTTGGCAAGCCAGTCCCCTGGCAGTAGCATGTCCCTTAGGAGATGGATGCCCTCCATCTTGAAATGCCTGTACCTGACGAATGCATTGAGAGCCTTGAGATTGATTACTGGACGGAACTGGCCTCCCTTCTTCTCCACCAGGAAAATACTGCTGATCACCCCTGTGTGCCCGAGAGGGGCCGGTTCTACCGCTCCCTTGAGATACAAGGCTTGCAATTCCACGTCTATGAGGTTCTGAGATTCCAGAGAACGGAACGTGGTCGGGAGTGGGGATGGAACCACTGGAGGGGCGACAAGCTCTATGTGGAAACCCCGAACCGTGGATAACACCCAGGGGTCGTTGGTAATGAGTTCCCAAGCATGAATAAAATGTTGGAGTCTGCCCCCTACACAATTTTCCGAAAAAGGGAGAAGAGGAGGTAAACTTACCAAATGGGCGTCTAAGGTTTGGGTTTCCTCTGTAAGGCCTTCCCCGTCCGGAAGCGCCACGGGAAGGGAAGAAGGACGGTTGGTGTCTCTGGATCGTGGGTAGGCGTGCGGTAAGACGAGAAGGAGCCTCGACCCGAACCACGGGTCTGGAAAGAGGAGCGGCCGGACAGACGGCCCCTGGTACTGCCGGCCCTAGCGGAAACCCTACCACTGAACACCTTACGCATCGAAGTCTGAGCTTTATCCAATGCGGTAAAGGTCCCTACGAACTTGCCCAGCTCTTTAATGAAGGGGTCCCCAAAGAGGAAACCCTGGGCATCCTTACCGGATTCTGACAGAGCCATATTAGTCAGTTTAGGCTCGATTTTTAACAAAATGGCTTTGCGCCGTTCAATACTTAGGGAGGTGTTTGCATTACCTGCCATGCAAATGGCTCTTTGGGCCCAACCACGGAGCTCTACCGGGTCGACCATTTGGCCTTCAGCCTTGGCGGATTCCGCCAAATCAAAAATCTTCGTCAGGGGCCCTAAAATATCCAGCAACTTGTCCTGACAAGCTTTAAGGGCCGAGTCTAGGCCTCTCTTAGGGCTAAATCCTGTTTTGGACAAGAACTGGGCCATCTTTGGGTCCACGACCGGTGTCTCGCATACCTTATTAGGTACCGTCGGGCGAGGGCATTCTGCCCGGAGTTTGTTTCGTGCCTCCTTGCTAAGGGGCTTACGGACCATGGACTCCAGATAGCTGGCAATGTGGGGCACCGGAAGCCACTCCGCGGACCTAGGGTGATGCAGAGAGTCCGGATCAAAAAGTGCCTCCCCTGCTGGATCCAAAAGGGAATCAGACGGACCCGGGTCCGTAAGGGTCGACCTCTATCGGTCGCCGTGGAAACTGATGAAAAGGAGACCGAAGTCCCTTGGGCAGGGTGACACATCCTCGTCAAACTCCACTGAATCATCATAGGATTCAATCAAAGCCTCCTCCTCAGATTCCCCATGAGAATCAGAATCTAGCTCGGGATGGGACCGGGCAGACTTCCAATGCCGTGCTTTTTCTGCCTGGCGCGGACAGGCTCTCTTGCGCGGCCGAAGCGCGCCGTCATTGGATGGAACAAGGCCATCATTCATATCATTTCTGGAGGCAAGGGCTGGTACAGGACTGGGGTTAGGGGCCACCATGGATGAAGTGTTAGCGACTATCACCTGGGATATGGATTGCGTTAACACCGAGGACATTGACCCCATGGCAGAGATAATGGCCTCTGAAATAGACCTCTGCAGGGTCAGGGCTTGGGAATCAGCCGGTACAGGAGAAGCCCCCCCAGTAGATGGAATAATCCCCATAATATGAGGGGGGCAGGGAGAGTCCCCAATAGCGGGGGTCCCATGGGCTGTAGGAGGAGCCTTCTGAGCAGACATGATCCTGCAGGATATAGCTGGGATTGTCTGAGTGAATAATAATAACAATGGCCGGAGCTACCTGACACTAAGCTAAGTAACCCTAATAAAGAAGCTGAGCAGAGTAAGTCACCCTGCAGTAATAGGAGCCGCCGTTCCGAACTGCTGCCGCGGAGACCGCTCACTGAGATGTGGTACAGCGATGCGGCTCACAAGATGACGTCCGAAATCCCGCGAAGTCACGCGAGAGTTCGGACGCAGCAGCAAAGGTGGCGGGAACGAGCGGCAGAGGAAGAGTGATGGCGCCCGAGATCCCGCAGAAAATCGCGAGATCTATGGCGCAGCGGCGTGGCGGAGCCTAAGGGTAAGAACACCGCACCACCTAGGAGAGAAATACAACATGAGCTCCCGCTCCATAGGCAAGCAGGACATAGGAAGCGGAGCCGGAGCGGAGCGTGCGGGGGGGGGGGGGGGGGGAGGAACGGGATACCTGTGAGGAGTAAACCAAGGGTATAGAGAGCAGTCCGAATAGCTCAGACGAACTACAACCACCAGGGGAACAATAATCCCCTTATAACAGCAAAAACAGCAATATAATAAAGACACAAAATACCACCAACCCCTGCAAGCAGGAGGGTGGAATACTTAACTTGCGCTGCAGCAGCAAAGAAAGAGGAGGAAGGACTTGAGGGGTGTTCCCTTTATGCTGTGACTAAGGGGGAGGGCTGTATGCCCATTGGTGGATTTTGTTGTTTGATTCTTTGCTGCTATTTATGTGTAGTAAAGAAAGGGTTAAGCAATATGAGCCTCCGTGTCTTGAAATAAAATTTGCATTTGCGTTCTCATAGTTTGTTACAATGTGTCCATGTTCTAAATTAGATAGGTTGTTATGCCAGTTTGTGGTTAATTCATGTTGCGTGCACACATATTATGTTAGTAAAATGTTTGGTGAGTCCACAATTGATTTCACCAGCATTTGGTGTCTTATATTACTCGCGATCGTGATCAGCCCGCACTGCTTTCTCTTCGACTCGTCTTCTATGGTGATGTTTCAAATGTGCCGCTTCTTGCTGCGCGTCTCCTGGCGCATGCATGCTAGGCCTGCTAGAACGCCACGATACCAATAGATCTCTATACACACCGCCCGTTCAGTAACGGCCACCAGACGTGTTTCGGAACCTATAGTTCCTTCCTCAGTGGTGCAAAAAGAATAATGAATGAGTCCCATTTATGTGAATGTAAAGGCAGTTTTTTATGTATCTGACTTTATATTATGTATAAGGTTTAGTAAAAGTAAATGCAAATTTCTGTGAGCCAGCTTTTTTTTCATTAATACTTAAATCCCAAAGATGTCCGTCTTGGTAATGACCAAATGGCTTGTCATGCTATTAAGATGTCTGCTGATCAACATAAGGCCTCATGCACATGACTGATGCACAATGGGTCCATTGTCTGCATTTTGTAAACATAGTCTATCCTGCTGTGGAACGGATTTACGGATGCGGAAAGAACACAGATGATCCCTGTGCTTTCTGCATCCGTAACCTGTATGTCCGTTCTGCAGAAAGATCGAGCAGGTCCTATACTTGTCCGCAAATTGCGAACCATGGACCTACTGAAGTCAATGGGTCCTCAAAAAATGTGAATGTGTTACCACTCTTGCACCCTGCTACTGTCTTTAATGGTCTAACAAAACGTCATCTTGTGTATTTCTCTCCAGGTCCTATACACTGTGCATTCCTAATCTGTTTGCAACTGTTATGTTCATGTAATGTGCCTGGTTCACCAGCAGGTGGCAGAAAACACGGCAGAGCTATCTTAGATAGAATGAAACCTTCCATGCTATTCTAACCCCTCTCTGGAGAGAAGTGAGCTAGTCCTACTTTCTGCAGGAAGGGTGGAGACCAGTTAGTTCCAGTCTAGTTCACCCCCAGCTAGGGGAAGGATGTGCAGGGGCATGTCTCTGCTGGATGTGCCCACGCCAGGCAGAGCACCTTAAAGGGGTTATCCCATCATAATGATCACTGTTAAATCTGTTAATGATTTGACAGTGATCATTTTTGTAAATATACTTTATTAACAAATTCCCACCGATTAGGATAAAATTCATCCCCACTTACTTTATTGTTGTGACTCGGTCTCCCCTGGTTACGACCACCGCTCTTCTCCAAAAATCCCGATGGTCGCGCTTGCCCAGAAGACTCCTTCTTTTCTCCCGGCCGGGCCGCTCGCTGTCCTGAACGCGCACGCTGCCGCGCATGCGCGACGGTGACTTCTTCCCGGCCAGAATAGTACAGAGCTGCGAACACGCACGCCGGCTCTGTACTATACTGGCCAGAAATAAGTCACCATGGAGCATGCACGGCGGCGTGCGCGTTCAGTCCAGCGCGTGGCCCGGCCAGGAGAAGACTTCGATCAAGATAAGGCCCGCCCCCAGCCAGAATCCAGAAAGTGAACGCGCAGTGGCAGCAGGTAAGTATAAAAACGCTAAGTGGGATAACCCCTTTAAGCTCTGCTGGCCATGGAGGCTAAAGCTTAAAGCCTCAGGAGCCAGGAGGAAAGTTCCCTGGCATAACCTAGAGTCAGTCTACAAAAGAAACTGAGTTATACAACAAGCCAGTCAGAAAAGTTTTCTGAAAGGCTTCCAGCACTTCAGTGTAACAGTTGCCAAGTACATTAATTCGAAGGACCACAGGGCAATTGTCATCTTCCGGGAGCTGGATTACGACTACCCTTTGGTGTGGGAGTTTAGTATCTTCAATCTGTAAGGTAGGTTCCCAATAGCCTATTATAGGCACTGGTTGGTCATTGGTAGCTATGATGTGGAGCCAGGAATCCGGGGTTTGTGTCAGTTGGGCTCCGTTCCGGCATCTTTCGAATGCGAATTGACGGATGGTAGTCACTTGAGATCCAGTATCAATTAAAGCATGAAAC
Organism: Bufo gargarizans; assembly: GCF_014858855.1. Classification (NCBI taxonomy): domain Eukaryota; kingdom Metazoa; phylum Chordata; class Amphibia; order Anura; family Bufonidae; genus Bufo; species Bufo gargarizans. The sequence goes on along the minus strand of NC_058083.1, from coordinate 47,998,694 downwards.
TTCACTCTGTTGATGCCAACTTCAACCACGTGGCGGGTGCCTACATACTTAGGCATAAAGGCTGAATCTTTGGGACCTAGTATTCTTCCTCCCGAGGGGCAGTTCACAACCTCTTTTGTGTGTGTCCATGCTTCTGACAATGCAGGCATACACGCTTCCTGGTGTCTTGATACCCGGGGTCTGGCAACCTACCGGTTGGCCGTCGCTGATCTTCTCGTGGATCTGGTGTAGGATGGTCCCTTAGTGCGGAAGTCCCTTTCTCAGCCTTGGGCTGCTGTTTCAGTCGCTCTAGCTGCTTCCTCATCCTCTCCATATTCTTAGCTAGGAGGGAGACTTGAGCAGTCAGGGCTGCGACGACATCTGATATGGGCACCTGAGCCCTATGCTCAGCTATTTGGCCACAGGCAGCAGGCCGTAGGGCGGGCCATGCCTTCTTGTCTTCGGGGAGTTCAGATTGGTGACTTTCCCCCAGGATGCAGATAGCAAGCTCCTTGAAATCCAAGAAAGGGGTATCCGGGTGCTGAGCTGACAGCATCTTTAGCTGACATTTGAGGGATTCGTCGAGGACACCTTCAATAAACTGCTCTCTGAGGGTTTGATCTTCTCAGCTTCACGGGGATCGATGTGGATAACAGCCCGCAGAACTTCTTGCAGGGACAGGGCAAAGTCTCTGAAAGTCTCCTTTGACTGCTGTCGCTTCCCAAAGAAGCGCATCTTAACCACCTCCGGACCGCCTAACGCACATGTGCGTTCCGGAGGTGGCAGCGCTGCGCACAGTCACGCATATACGCGTCATCTCGCGAGACGCGAGATTTCCTGTGAACGCGCGCACACAGGCGCGCGCGCTCACAGGAACGGAAGGTAAGCGAGTGGATCTCCAGCATGCCAGCGGCGATCGTTCGCTGGCAGGCTGGAGATCCGAATTTTTTAACCCCTAACAGGTATATTAGACGCTGTTTTCATAACAGCGTCTAATATACCTCCTACCTGGTCCTCTGGTGGTCCCTTTTGTTAGGATCGACCACCAGAGGACTCAGGTAGGTCAGTACAGTCGCACCAAACACCACACTACACTACACCCCCCCCCCCCGTCACTTATTAACCCCTTATAAACCCCTGATCACCCATGATCACCCCATATAAACTCCCTGATCACCCCCCTGTCATTGATCACCGCCCTGTCAGGCTCCATTCAGACGTCCGTATGATTTTTACGGATCCACGGATACATGGATCGGATCCGCAAAACGCATACGGACGTCTAAATGGAGCCTTACAGGGGGGTGATCAATGACAGGCGGGTGATCACCCATATACACTCCCTGATCACCCCCTGTCATTGATCACCCCCCTGTCACTGATCACCCCCCTGTAAGGCTCCATTCAGACGTCCGCATGATTTTTACGGATCCATGGATACATGGATCGGATCCGCAAAACACATGCGGACGTCTGAATGGAGCCTTACAGGGGGGTGATCACCCATATACACTCCCTGATCACCCCCTGTCATTGATCACCCCCCTGTAAGGCTCCATTCAGACGTCCGCATGTTTTTTGTGGATCCGATCAATGTATCCATGGATCCGTAAAAAATCATGCGGATGTCTGAATGGAGCCTTACAGGGGGGGTGATCCGTGACAGGGGGGTGATCACCCTGATTACCCTGATCACCCCCTGTCATTGATAACTCCCCTGTAAGGCTCCATTCAGACGTCCGCATGCGTTCTGTGGATCCGATCCATGTATCCATGGATCCGTAAAAAATCATGCGGATGTCTGAATGGAGCCTTACAGGGGGGGTGATCCGTGACAGGGGGGTGATCACCCTGATTACCCTGATCACCCCCTGTCATTGATAACTCCCCTGTAAGGCTCCATTCAGACGTCCGCATGCGTTCTGTGGATCCGATCCATGTATCCATGGATCCGTAAAAAATCATGCGGATGTCTGAATGGAGCCTTACAGGGGGGGTGATCCGTGACAGGGGGGTGATTACCCTGATCACCCCCTGTCATTGATAACCCCCCTGTAAGGCTCCATTCAGACGTCCGCATGTTTTTTGTGGATCCGATCCATGTATCCATGGATCCGTAAAAAATCATGCGGATGTCTGAATGGAGCCTTACAGGGGGGGTGATCCGTGACAGGGGGGTGATCACCCTGATTACCCTGATCACCCCCTGTCATTGATAACCCCCCTGTAAGGCTCCATTCAGACGTCCGCATGTTTTTTGTGGATCCGATCCATGTATCCATGGATCCGTAAAAAATCATGCGGATGTCTGAATGGAGCCTTACAGGGGGGGTGATCCGTGACAGGGGGGTGATCACCCTGATCACCCCCTGTCATTGATAACCCCCCTGTAAGGCTCCATTCAGACGTCCGCATGTGTTTTGCGGATCCGATCCATGGATCCGTAAAAATTATACGGACGTCTGAATGGAGCCTTACCAGGGGGGTGATCAATGACAGGGGGGTGATCCGGGAGTCTATATGGGTGATTACCCCCCTGTCATTGATCACCCCCCTGTCATTGATCACCCCCCCTGTCATTGATCACCCCCCCCTGTAAGGCTCTATTCAGACATTTTTTTTGGCACAAGTTAGCGGAAATTTTTTGTTTGTTTTTGTTTTTTCTTACTAAGTCTCATATTCCACTAACTTGTGTCAAAAAATAAAATCTCCCATGAACTCACCATACCCCTCACGGAATCCAAATGCGTAAACATTTTTAGACATTTATATTCCAGACTTCTTCTCACGCTTTAGGGCCCCTAAAAAGCCAGGGCAGTATAAATACCCCACATGTGACCCCATTTCGGAAAGAAGACACCCCAAGGTATTCGCTGAGGGGCATATTGAGTCCATGAAAGATTGAAATTTTTGTCCTAAGTTAGCGGAAAGTGAGACTTTGTGAGAAAAAAACCAAAAAAATCAATTTCCGCTAACATATGCAAAAAATAAAAAATTTCTAGGAACTCGCCAGGCCCCTCATTGAATACCTTGGGGTGTCTTCTTTCCAAAGTGGGGTCACATGTGGGGTATTTATACTGCCCTGGCTTTTTAGGGGCCCGAAAGTGTGAGAAGAAGTCTGGGATCCAAATGTCTAAAAATGCCCTCCTAAAAGGAATTTGGGCCCCTTTGCGCATCTAGGCTGCAAAAAAGTGTGACACATCTGGTATCGCCGTACTCAGGAGAAGTTGGGGAATGTGTTTTGGGGTGTCATTTTACATATACCCATGCTGGGTGAGAAAAATATCTTGGTCAAATGCCAACTTTGTATAAAAAAATGGGAAAAGTTGTCTTTTGCCAAGATATTTCTCTCATCCAGCATGGGTATATGTAAAATGACACCCCAAAACACATTGCCCAACTTCTCCTGAGTACAGCGATACCAGATGTGTCACACTTTTTTGCTGCCAAGGTGGGCAAAGGGGCACATATTCCAAAGTGCACCTTTCAGATTTTGCAGGCCATTTTTTACAGATTTTGATTGCAAAGTTCTTCTCACACATTTGGGCCCCTAAATTGCCAGGGCAGTATAACTACGCCACAAGTGACCCCATTTTGGAAAGAAGACACCCCAAGGTATTCCGTGAGGGGCATGGCGAGTTCCTAGAATTTTTTATTTTTTGTCGCAAGTTAGTGAAATATGAGACTTTGTAAGGAAAAAAGAGAAAAAAATAAAAATCATCATTTTCCGCTAACTTGTGACAAAAAATAAAAAATTCTAGGAACTCGCCATGCCCCTCACTGAATACCTTGGGGTGTCTTCTTTCCAAAATGGGGTCACTTGTGGCGTAGTTATACTGCCCTGGCAATTTAGGGGCCCAAATGTGTGAGAAGTACCTTGCAATCAAAATGTGTAAAAAATGGCCTGCAAAATCTGAAAGGTGCACTTTGGAATATGGGCCCCTTTGCCCACCTTGGCAGCAAAAAAGTGTGACACATCTGGTATCGCCGTACTCAGGAGAAGTTGGGGAATGTGTTTTGGGGTGCCATTTTACATATAACCATGCTGGGTGAGAGAAATATCTTGGCAAAAGACAACTTTTCCCATTTTTTTATACAAAGTTGTCTTTTGCCAAGATATTTCTCTCACCCAGCATGGGTATATGTAAAATGACCCCCCAAAACACATTCCCCAACTTCTCCTGAGTACGGCAATACCAGATGTGTCACACTTTTTTGCTGCCAAGGTGGGCAAAGGGGCACATATTCCAAAGTGCACCTTTTGGATTTCACCGGTCATTTTTTACACATTTTGATTGCAAAGTTCTTCTCACACATTTGGGCCCCTAAATTGCCAGGGCAGTATAACTACCCCACAAGTGACCCCATTTTGGAAAGAAGACACCCCAAGGTATTCCGTGAGGGGCATGGCGAGTTCCTAGAATTTTTTATTTTTTGTCGCAAGTTAGTGGAATATGAGACTTTGTAAGAAAAAAAATAAAATAAAAAATCATCATCATTTTCCGCTAACTTGTGACAAAAAATAAAAAGTTCTATGAACTCACTATGCCCATCAGCGAATACCTTAGGGTGTCTACTTTCCGAAATGGGGTCATTTGTGGGGTTTTTCTACTGTTTGGGCATTGTAGAACCTCAGGAAACATGACAGGTGCTCAGAAAGTCAGAGCTGTTTCAAAAAGCGGAAATTCACATTTTTGTACCATAGTTTGTAAATGCTATAACTTTTACCCAAACCATTTTTTTTTTGCCCAAACATTTTTTTTTTATCAAAGACATGTAGAACAATAAATTTGGCGAAAAATTTATATATGGATGTCGTTTTTTTTGCAAAATTTTACAGCTGAAAGTGAAAAATGTCATTTTTTTGCAAAAAAATCGTTACATTTTGATTAATAACAAAAAAAGTAAAAATGCCAGCAGCAATGAAATACCACCAAATGAAAGCTCTATTAGTGAGAAGAAAAGGAGGTAAAATTCATTTGTATGGTAAGTTGCATGACCGAGCGATAAACGGTGAAAGGAGTGTAGTGCCGAAGTGTAAAAAGTGCTCTGGTCATGAAGGGGGTTTCACCTAGCGGGGCTGAAGTGGTTAAGCTCGGGGGTGGTCCTAGTTTCAAAGGTGGTACTGAGTCAGCTTAGGATCCGCTCAGCTGTTTTTCGCTCGGGCCGAGGCTAGGACTTGACCTCACGGAGTGCAGCTCCCTGTAACTGGCCAATCAGGATTTCCACTTTATGGTCCTGCGATACTGGAAATAGCTGAACCTCTTATGGACACAGGGCGTACAGGTACACCCTGATGTCTGAGTCCTTAAGGACACAGGGTGTGCATGTACGCCCTGTGTATTTCCGATCACCGCCGCCCGGCAGGCGGTGATCGGAACAGAGTGCCTGCTGAAATCATTCAGCAGGCACTCTGTGACAATGCCGAGGGGGGTCCTGTGACCCCCCCGTATCGGTGATCACAGCAAACCACAGGTCAATTCTGACCTGCGGTTTGCTGCGTTTCCGGGTCATTCGGGTCTCTGGTGACCCGATAACCCGGAATAGGATGGTGATCACCATCCTTAGATCCTGAGAGGTGGCGGTGACATCACCTCTCAGGATCGCATCCTATTGGCTGGATGGATTGGGTTAACTCCCCCCACTCAAAAGTTATTAGGGACAGGTTTAGGGAAAGGTTAGATTAGGCAGGGAGACTGAGGGATAGTTTAGGGGGGAAAAAAGTTATTTTTTTGTGCTTCGGGTATTTTTTTCTGTTAGGTTTAGGGTGGGTTAGGGTAGGGTATAAGTGAACGTGAACAACCGACCCCCCACACACACGCACACTAAATAAAGTTTTACACATACACACTCCCCTATGGCCCACCGGACGTTCTCGACCGAGAAGGCATACGCCCTGCTGGTCTCTGACTCCGAGAGCCCCAGTGAGGACGAGGATGACCTCATTTTCCTCTTGTCATCCGCGTCCTCCTCATCATCTAGTGATGATGATGAGCCCCCAAGGCGGCGGAGATGCCTCCAGGCGGAGACAGGGGACCCCCATGCCAGGAACCCTGTGGCCCACACTAGCATGAGCAGCCCTGGAGCTCGTACCAGTTTTTCGGCCCACCAGATAAGTCCACCTGAGCGCCCTACCGGTGAACTTGTCTGGTGTACCCCAGAGAATTTTGAGCCCGTGATTCCTGACTTTGTTGGCCAACCAGTAATCCAGATTGGGCTTCACTAAATATGACTTTTTTCTTTTTTTTTTTCAGTGACCACTTTGTGAATCTGATGGTGGAGCAAAGAACTTGTTCGCCCAATAGTTCATTGCTCAACACCCGGGCTCCTTTTTGGCTAGGTCCGGTGGCTGGACTCCGATCAGTTCAGCTGAGATGAGGACATTTTGCTGCACATGGGCCTAGTAAAAAAAAACAGTGTCAGGCAGTACTGGAGTGGGGACGTCCTTTGCCAGACCCCACTCTACTGTATGGCCATGACACGTTTCCGTTTTGAGGCCATTCGAAAATGCCTGCATTATGCAGATAATACAGGTTTATTTACACCATGTCCCATTTGAAGGCCCCCTGATGCACCCCTAGAGTAGAAACTCAAAAGTGACCCCATTTTGGAAACTACACCCCTCAAGGTATCCAAAAATGATTTTACAAACTTTGTTAACCCTTTAGATTTTCCACAAGAGTTATTGGCAAATGAAGAATAAATTTCAGAATTTAAATTTTTTGTAACCTTGCCTCACAAAAATGTAATATAGAGCAACCAAAAATCATATGTACCCTAAAAATAGTCCTAACAAAACTGCCACCTTATCCCGTCGTTTCCAAAATGGGGTCACTTTTTTGGAGTTTCTACTCTAGGGGTGCATCAGAGGGGCTTCAAATGGGGCATGGTGTAAATAAACCAGTCTAGCAAAATCTGCCTTCCAGAAACCATATGGTGTTCCTTTCCTTCTGCGCCCTGCCGTGTGCCCGTACAGTAGTTTACGGCCACATATGGGGTGTTTCTATAAATTACAGAATCAGGGCAATAAATATTGAGTTTTGTTTGGCTGTTAACCCTTTCTTTGTTACTGGAAAAAATTGATTCAAATTGAAAATTTGCCAAAAAATGTAAATTCTGAAATTTCATCTCCATTTGCCAATAACTCTTGTGGACCACCTAAAGGGTTAACAAAGTTTGTAAAATCAGTTTTGAATACCTTGAGGGGCGTAGTTTATAAAATGGGGTGATTTGTCGTGGTTTCTATTATGTAAGCCTCACAAAGTGACTTCAGACCTAAAAAGTGGGTTTTGGAAAATTTATGAAAAATTTCAAGATTTGCTTCTAAACGTCTAAGCCTTGTAACGTCCCCAAAAAAATAAAATGGCATTCCCAAAATAATCCAAACATGAAGTAGACATATGGGGAATGTAAATTAATAACTATTTTTGGAGGTATTATTATGTAGAAGTAGAGAAATTGAAACTTGGAAATTTGCTAATTTTTCAAAATTTGGGGTATTTTTTTATAAATAAAACTGCATTTTTTTTTTACTCTATTTTACCAGTGCCATGAAGTACAATATGTGACAAAAAAAACTGTCTCAGAATGGCCTGGATAAGTAAAAGCGTTTTAAAGTTATTCACACATAAAGTGACACTGGTCAGATTTGCAAAAAATGGCCTGGTCATTAAGGTGAAAATTAGCCCAGTCCTTAAGGGGTTAAAGGTGGCCAACATTTTATCACTGAATTCCCTCAGTGAATGAGGTTCTCCTGAATAATGTGGGAGCCAATGTGCCCTAAAGTAGTATGGCATAGTAAGAGGCGTGATGCAGGTGGCTGCTGATTGATCACTTCGGTCCAAGTGGATGCTATCTTCGCTGTCAGACATGGCTTTTGATACCCTGTACCAGACTAGAGGGGTCAGCGTAAGCTAAAATGCAATTTAAGTACACGTTGCTATGGGCAACAGCAGCAGAATTGGTGCGTGGCTCCTTTAAGAGTCGCTGCAACTGCTCAATCCTAGGGAGTATGATGCTCTGGCAGGCAGATTATAGCCCCAAACAGTCTTTAGCAAGGTTATTTCCCCCAGCAGTACTCACTCAGACCACTAGACATTGCTTCTCAGGATCCAGGGAAGGCAGGAAGGAGGAACTGCATTTTCCTTTTTCTAAGATGGCCACCGCTTTTACTTCCAGTTGGTTTCTCTGTCCTCCTGGGAACTTGTACTGAGCACTTTAGTTCCTTCTGCTTCAAGAATGGTTCCTCTGTGGAGACAGGCTGTTTGATTCCCTCCCCTCTGCTGGGTGTATGTCTTCCTCAGAACACATGATGCTCAAATCGAAGATGGCCGATTAACTCCTGTTTTTCCACAATTGATGTAGATTCACACTCTCCAGCAGTAAGTAAATGCAATAAAGTCTCTTGTAAGGGGTTTTACAGATTGGGGCCTCCAATAGTAAGGCACAGAAGTATTTTGAATACTGTTTGTGATGCCAAAACTGCAAAGGCACCTCCCCCAGGACCCTCTCTATAACGCATCCCAGGTGTAGGAAATGGCAAGTGGTATGTTGCGGCCTAAAATGTCTCTTTACGTGTGTCACGGTGCTCCTAATTGGATACCGCTGGACCCCAGGCTTTGGCTCTGAAGCAATAAATAGGGGGAATGATTGAGGGATTTGAAGGAATAACTTAAGTCCAGACTTTGAGATGAAGTTCAATGGCAGCTTTACTTGAATAAACGTTTCTTCAAACAGTTTTCAGGCTTTGTCTTGGTTCCAGCAGGCTTTAGCATTAAACTGGCAGGCAAACTCAACTCTGCTATATCTTTTTCTCACTCTGCTGTACTGACAAGCTAATTTGGTGTCTTTGTTTCCTCTTTATGCTGCACTTTACTCTTGTAGCCGGACTTTTCCGCCAAAAAGTAGGTTAGAATCCTGGTAGCTCCAACATGGAGTCTCAACCAGCACAAACCAGAACTGCCCCACCTCCTCTCTATCGCCCCTTGATAAAGCGGAGCGAAACGCGCGTCAGGGTGCGCTCCCTAGAGGTCCAAGGTCTCTTCCCCTACTACACTTTATCAGGTATTGATCTGGCATTTGTTGTTATTAGGCTATATATGGGTCACATTATGCAATTGGTCTTCTATGCTATTATCCCTGTTACCCCTCTTTGGCTCTTGTAACTCCTGTGGTTTGCACCTGCACTATCTTTTACCTGCATTAATTGCAATATATTCCCTCCTATGGTTTTTTGAGGAATTTTCTATGTCTTTTCATGCAAGCTGCTGTCAAGCCATATTAAGTATTATCAAGGGGGGATTTTTCATCTTGTGTACCTACTGGGGAGCTGCTAATTTCATACATTTAACTATTTATTTATATGTTGTCTTTTATGATGTCATTCAATAAAACAAATCATGATTATATATGTGTGTTTTTGGTCTTTTGGTAATATATGGTAGCAAGCAGGACTGGCCCACTTCTGACCAAAGGGGGGAGAATAGAATGGTAAGTTCTATTCTAGCTAACTATAGCTCTGCCCTGTTTGCTGCCACCTACTGGTGAACCAGGCACATTACATGAACATAACAGTTGCAAACATATTAGGAATGCACAGTGTATAGGACCTGGACAGAAATACATAAATGTAAGTTTTATTAGACCATTAAAGACAGTAGCAGAGTGCAAGAGTGGTAACACCACTCTGGAGTGTTACAGATGCAACAAGGACTGCATCTGTACTTTGCGGATCCGGCACTGCAAAATGGATACGGTTGTGTGCATGAGGGGTAACTCTGCTCTTCTGAGGAAATAATAAAGATGCATTGTTACTTTGCATATTTTGAAGGATGGGAATTAAAATGTACATCCAGTGAAAAACAAAAAGAATTGTGCTCTTAGGTCATATACAGGACCTCAGCGGAGCCTTTCTCTTCCAAGTTTGACTATTGATAGTGTAGACCTCTCTTTCCTTATGCGATAACAGGAAATTATCATTACCTACAGATACAGTAGAGCTGTAGCCCAGTCTTGGTACTTATTTCTAGTCTGCTACTAGCTCACATGACAATTGTCACTACGCCGCCCTCCACTGGAGGTGCCCCTTAAAATGGTCTTCTTTTGCTCCAAAAGCTGCACCACTCCTATGGTCTATGGACAGAAGTGGTGCCCGTTTATTCTGGCTTTTCCTGGAATTAATGTGTACCTATATATATTGTATATATTTTTTAAGTACTGATTGGTTCTGTCCCTTTAATTCTGTTCCCTTTTATTATTACTATTCTGTGTAATGATGTGTCTTGTAAATCTAGTACCCATCCCCCATTGTGCTGATAAGACCACATTCCTGAGTGATCTCGGAGACATGTGTGATGTGCACTGGAGGAGGGGCTAAAAGGTTTAAACTCTGTCACACACATACATTTGGGGGACTCCACCTTGAACTTCATCCTAGGTAGGATGTAAGCATTGATTTGCCCTATCTCTTGTATATCCTGGGGTGTTGGTCATGTTTTATAACGTGGTAGACAGGCATGTGTTATAGCAAGATCAATGGAGTCTCACCTCATTTAGGCTTGTGATATATTTACCTTTTATTATTCTGTATGTGATTTATCTGTGTTATCGTATATTCAATCACACTTAGTAAATATATTTATTTACTTAGCCTGCGTACTGTCACCGCCAGATCTATGAAAAGTTCTGACAGACGTTCTTCAGTACCTCCTGCATGATATTCTTATGTTTTGGTTTTGCTTTGACATCTCTTCTCCCTCTCCCAGCTGTCATCTATTAGCAGTGATTGCCTCCCTTTATATCCTCTCCCATACTGCCTCAATTTGCGGTTTATACTACTTCCTGGATTGTGCTCACTGCTAGAAGTTTGCTACTGCTGCTTTCTCAGATAAGTCTATTTCTGTATTTGTGTTTTCCTGTTGGCTTGATTCTAGGTGACCCTGACTCCCTCCGTATTAAGTGCAGGGAGCCGGTGGTCGTGTCCCCTCACTATTATAGGGTTTTCAGGTGTTACTCAGTCTAGGTACGTGGACATGCAACTTTCTATCATTGAGATCTTTGCATGGGCTGAGCAGTGAGGGAGAGCTCTAGGGCTTTAATAGGGCTCACCCTTTTGTTCCTTAGTTTGGGATCAAGTCAGTGTCACGGCCATGGCCATGACCGTGACTCCTGAACCGCATGCGGTTGTCAGCGGTTTAGTTTGCTTGTCAATCACAGGTGAGGGCTGTGGTATTTGCCTCACCTGTGGTTGCCGCTGGAAACAGTGTGTATGTGGCAGCTTGCTATGCTGTGCATGCGGTTGTGTGTGGTATCTGTGTATGTGTGCACTTGTGTTTATGTATTGTGTGCACTTCCCCTTTAAGTGGTATTTCCCCTTCTCTGGTGCTGGAAGGGTTAACTCCCTTCCCAGTGTGTGTGTGTTGTGTCACTGGGTGTGTCTGACTGTGGGGTGTGGCTTCTTGGCCTATAAAGCCTCACTGTTAGCATGGCTCAGGGGGTTGCTTCAGCCATGCTTGCTGGAGCAACCTCCTGTGACCTCCATCTTCCTTGCCAGTGAGAGCCACCCCTGTGGTCATAAAGTATTGTTGCTATGTTTATGTCTTCTGTGTGTTGATGTAGTATGTTATATTCTGTTGGGACCTTCGTATGTGTGTTTTGGTGCAGCTTACGGTTCTGGATTCCTGTCTGCTCAGGGATCCAGTCAGCAAGGCTGTGGCAGGTTGGTGGAACTTCTAGTTCGCCTGCCATTCCCGTAAAGCTGTCTGTGTTCCCCTTTTCCTAACAGCTTGGCCATTGAGACTCCTGCTCCTCCGTATCTAGGAGGAGTAGGTCGTCTTACCCAGCTCCTAGCCCAGGGACCTGCGGAGGGTAAGTCAGGGCTCCGAGGTTCCTGCGCATGGGTCCTCCTACCATCAAGGTCGGCCCATGCAGGTAGGAGTTAGGGTCAGGTTAGGGATGGGTGAGGAGGTGACCTGCTCCCTATCCTGTTCTCATGGCCGAGTAGCCATTACATCATCTGGCATCGCATGGCTGAGGGTTTCCCCCATCCTCAATCGTGACAGTCAGTCGGATCTTTATTTGTTACTTCTTGTTTTCTGCAACACCATCCGTGACACATACGCTTATTCATTCTCAAATCTTTTGAATTCACGTTTTACAACACTATAGAAAACAACTTCTGATGTGACAGACATGTATGGATGGCGGTCAGTGCACTGTCACCCCCAAAGCTCTAACACAAAGGGCTTTGACCCTTCTGCTTCATTTAGCATAGGTGACTTCAATAGAAGACGAAAATGCAACAGTCCAATACTGTTTATAATGATAAGGTGCAATAAAACATAACGTTATCACATATCAGAAATTCTCTGAACCACTTTAAAGATCTAAAAATCATCGGAGTACTGATTTCCCCAAGAGGCAGTAGTGCATTCCAAATTTTCGACGTGCGGGGTGCTGCATATTCAGTTTCCTCTGCAGTGTTTTATATCTGCAGTCCATCGTCCAGACGTCATCATGTAACCTTGGTGTGTAAAACACCATCTCGAAAGGGCAAGCCAGCCAAGATATGAAATGGGGTACATTTATCATTTTGTATGATACTTCATCTTGCGCTGTGTTGTCGGTGCCTTGTTATTCACAGATTCCTATTTATTTCCATGTATTTTGAACCGCAAATAGCTTTGATCTGTTACATGTGTCGATGTAGGAAGCATGCAACTTACGAGATCCAATTATGACTTACAAGAAATGGTGCCAATATCTCACGTGTTGTAGATAACGCCGCAGCTACTGCTCAACGTTCAGGAAGAAGACAACTGCAAATATGGATATAAAAATTGTAATTTATTAGGCCACTTTGCTAATTGTGTTACCGGATAGACTATTTTTTTATTAATTGTTTAGACAAATGTATAATCTGAAATTAACTGAAGGTTGAAGAGGATAGCAAAAGTCTGACCAGTGTTCTTGTAGTCTGTGAATTTCATTGGGTCACATGCTGTTAAAGGTGTCCTGTTTTTCCACAACAAGCTGTAGTCTTATTAAGCTCCATTTTGCCATACCATGCATATAAGGGTTTTATTTTCCCCGGATCATTAAGTGGTCATTAAGGGGCCTTAGGGTCCATTCACACGTCCGTAGTGTATTGCGGATCTGCAATACACTCGGCCGGCACCCCCATAGAAATGCCTATTCTTGTTCGCAGTTGCGGACAAGAATAGGACATGTTCTATTTTTTTCCGGCGCACTATGGAAATGCGGATGTGGACAGCATACTGTGTGCTGTCCGCATCCATTCCGTCTCCATAGAGAATGAATAGGTCTGCACCCGTTCCGCAATTACGGACGTGAGAATGGAGCCTTATTCTAGGCCACCACCAGGAATAAGTGCTGCATCGGTTTCCCAAGCAACGGAGAGCAGGAGCTCAGTTCCTGGATCGGCAGAAGGGCAGATCCTGGATGGTTAACTCCTTCGATTGCATGGTCAGACCATGACATCTAAATGGTTTCAGAGGAAAGGAGCACCCTCTGTCAGGCATCAGTACACGCTGGGTGCCGATGTCTGTACATGGCAGCTGATTGTCCAATGAAGGACCACAAACCTGCCCTCTGTATATGCCCTATTAGGCTGTGCCAGAGGCACATCTTAATAGTGTCTGTCAGTATCCCACTAAGATTATAATACACTGTACTACATAACTAATACAGTGTATTATGTGAGCGATCAAAGGTGTCAAAGTGCACACCTTTTTTTCCAATCGGCTAGTGTTTCTGCCTGTCATAGACAGGAGTGCAGTCTGTGGCTCACCGATAGTGTTTATACCTCTCATAGACAGCAGTGCAGTCTGTGGCTCACCGATAGTGTTTCTGCCTCTCATAGACAGCAGTGCAGTCTGTGGCTCATCACTAGTGTTTCTGCCTCTCATAGACAGCAGTGCAGTCTGTGGCTCACCGATAGTGTTTCTGCTTCTCAAAGACAGCAGTGCAGTCTGTGGCTCACCGATAGTGTTTATGCCTCTCATAGACAGCAGTGCAGTCTGTGGCTCATCACTAGTGTTTCTGCCTCTCATAGACAGCAGTGCAGTCTGTGGCTCACCGATAGTGTTTATGCCTCTCATAGACAGCAGTGCAGTCTGTGGCTCATCACTAGTGTTTCTGCCTCTCATAGACAGCAGTGCAGTCTGTGGCTCACCGATAGTGTTTATGCCTCTCATAGACAGCAGTGCAGTCTGTGGCTCATCACTAGTGTTTCTGCCTCTCATAGACAGCAGTGCAGTCTGTGGCTCACCGATAGTGTTTATGCCTCTCATAGACAGCAGTGCAGTCTGTGGCTCATCACTAGTGTTTCTGCCTCTCATAGACAGCAGTGCAGTCTGTGGCTCACCGCTAGTGTTTCTACTTCTCAGAGACAGGAGTGCAGTCTGCGATCACTGCTTGTGTTTCTGCCTCCCAAAAAGCAGGTGCTCAGTTTGAATCCCAACGGGGACCTGATAAAATAAGAGACAAAATTAATTAAAATCATAGCTTCATCTGGTATGGTGGAAGTCTGTGCCCTCCAGTTACCCTGCTGGTGGGCATGACAGCCCCCTTGCTAACCCGCACTGCTGTCCCACTTAGATAATGCCCTTAGTGGCAGGCCAAAGCCAAATGTGTTCTAGCAGATCCACATCAGGTTTGTTATTGCATCCAGTGAGCACTATCAGAGTGCCGACTTTTCCACCAATGTCTTGTGCCAGAGAACCTACACAGGCCATAAGAGCCCTGATGTGTCCTGTGTAGTCTTTTGCTACTGTCCCATGAAAGACAAACTACAGAGGATATGAAAACGCAGAGCGGTGCACCCTCCCTCCTCCAGTGGGCACTGTTATTTGTCCTGACGTTCCTGGGAACTGATGCTGGTCCTGCCTCTGACAATACATCAGGTTGGACCATAAAGCTACAGACTGGAGTTCCAATAGTCTTCCAGGAAAGCAGGCTGAAGCTGTTTCAAATAGGTTATCAGAGATGGTGTTCCTAATATCATACCCAGGTATCCGATGTTTTTTGTAAAAATAAGGTTCACATCATGTCACCGCCAGTTCTGTGAGAAGGTCTGGTGTCTTCTCTACCTCTTGTATGATGTTCTTTGTTTTGGCGGTGTTCTGCCAGGTGTCACTTATTTAGACTAATCGTCTTCCTTTATATTCCCTCCCATACTGCCTCACTTTGCAGTTTATACTACTTCCTGGATGAAGTGTTCACTGCTGGAGGCTGCTTCTGCTGTTTGCTCAGATAAGTCCTTTACTTTATTGTGTTTGCTTGCTGGCATGATTCTAGGTGACCCTGACTCCGTCCGTATTAAGTGCAGGGAGCCGGTGGTCGTGTCCCCTCACTATTATAGGGTTTTCAGGTGTCACACAGACTTAGGTACGTGGGCATGCAATCGTCTACCATCGAGACCCTTGCATGTGCATAGCAGTCAGGGAAAGTTCTTAGGGTTTTATAGGGCTCACCTATAAGCTCCTTAGTTTGGGATCAAGCCAGTCGCTCATTTATTCATAAGTTCCAGCTATCTGCAAACTTCACCCGTGACACATCACAAGTATGCCCTCATACTTGTCCTGGGGTCCTTTAAGAAACTTGATCTGACTGCCATGACTTGGGCGCTTTATAAAGTTTGGGCACCGAGATCGTCATAGGAATCCTTTGTGACACCCATGGACTCACTATCCATATGGAGTCCTCTCCTTAAATATGTACCTGTAGACTGTACGCTTACTATTAGGCCATGGGTCAACAAATGGTTAAACTTTACCTACGATACAGACTGTTCTAGAATAATAATATGGGCAGCCCCGTAGTCCTCATCTCTGGTGGAATACACAATAAACCGTTCTAGCATAATACGTAACACATACAGTTCTCAGTGTACACACTCAGTGACTAAGAAGAAGACAATCTGATTCTCCGGGGAACTTGTCGTCTCAGGAAAACACGACCGCCGTCCCGACAGTGCTCTGAAAGATGCGCTTGTTAAATGGAAGAAACAGGAATCTCTTCTCTCCACATCAACCAGCCTTGCCTCTAATCTTGTAAACACATCTCGCTGGGTCCCACCGGTGCGTCTGCTACCAGCTGCAGACGCTTTACACGGGTGACTTCTATGGATTCTGTCATTAGCAGATGACTGCCAGGACGACGGAGAAGAAGAGAGAGTCAATGTGAATAGAAAACTGATAACACTGATCATCCGCAAGGGCTGATCCTAATAAGTAGAGTCATAGGGGACACATAAGACCCCCTCAAAATTATGGCATTCAGCTGTTTTAGGGACAACCATTGCAAGCTAGAGTTTAAAATAAAGCACACAGTGATATGATTGCTATAGATAACTGGTAGCATGAGGATGACTGCATCCCTCAGTAACGAGTTACATAGACCATTAATGACCTCTGTATTGTGTTTTTACGGTGGCCAATGAGTGGACTTCTAAGAATGCACTGCAGAAGAAGATTGCAGCAATCCTGAGGCCAAGGTGGCTGCTAACAGCCCGGGCATCGGGGACTAATGGTAGGCTAATAAAGCTGGTATGGGGCAACCAGTGGTGTGGAGGTGGAAGGAGGGTCGGAACTGAACTGCTTCTTCTCTTCCCAAATGGAAAACATTACATTTTTATGCAGCTGCCATAAAAAGGAGCTCAAGGCAAAGAGATTATTACAGCTTCCATGGTAATTGTATTAATTCCTACGCAGTGAGCTCCCCCTAGTGGTGGCTGCAGGCAGCCAGCTTTGTAATAGACCTGAAGCAGGAGATTTATCAATGAATATTTGCCAGTTTCCTGAGAAATATGCTGTCCAGAACGAAAGCCATGTTTATGAAACACCTGTTTCAATTTTTCAGTAAACTTAGAAAGCAATGACATGAGGCCTAAGGCTGAGTTCACACTTCAGTTATTTGATCAGTTTTTTCATTGGTTATTGTAAGCCAAAACCAGTAGTGAAGCCTCCTCAGAGATAAGGTATAATGGAAAGATCTGCACCTGTTCTGTGTTTTTGACCCAGACCTGGTTTTGGCTCACAATAAGGGTCCATTCACACATACGTGTGTGTTTTGCCGATCCACGGATCGGCAAAACACGGACACCAGCAATGTGCG
Organism: Bufo gargarizans; assembly: GCF_014858855.1. NCBI lineage: Eukaryota > Metazoa > Chordata > Amphibia > Anura > Bufonidae > Bufo > Bufo gargarizans. The sequence continues at coordinate 47,981,582 of NC_058083.1, read as the reverse complement.
TTCCGCACAGCTGTTCAATGCGTGCTTTAGAATTGTCCGCCCCCCGCCTGATGTTATTTGGAAAATAAAGCTGCCGATTTTGTGAACACACGGGTGAGTGCAGCTGTCTATTTTCCGCTCTACATTGTCTCTCTCCCTATAAAAGATCAGGGGATGTGTCACGCATCCAGGGGCGTGTCTTTTCCGCTGTAGTTTTCTCCCTATGACACCTCAGGGGGTGTGTTCTTTCTCAGGGGCATGACTTTTCTGCTGCAGATCTCTCCCTATAACTGTCACAGACTCTAACAGTAGATATGGCTGGTGGCAGTTGAAGGATGGAACTGAGCATGTGCGACCACCTCAGTAATCTCAGGAAGGCTTGTTTCACATTGGCATTAAAAGTGATCCGGCATGCTGATCTCGCCAGGAACAGCCTGCCGGATCCACGAATACTGGACGCTACCATGCGCAGAAAAATACCGCTGCATGCAAAGGCAGATAAAAAACAGCAGGTGGCGATATGCAGATAGATTTCATCGAATAATTCAGTCACTATACTAAACTGTTAATTCCATACAGTTAGAGAAGTATTTACATCTGGGCTTACGTAGTGTGGATATAATAGTCACACATGGTATGAAGCTGTGATGAGTCTTCCCTCTTGTGACCACTATAGGCCGGATCTTGAGGTTTGTTCTACCCCGTTTAGGTTGTTTTGTCAAACCCATAGGAGAAACCTCTGCTCAGGTGAGAAAGGAGTAACGACTGGATGAGACAAGGTGATATCTCACATAGGACGCACGAGGCTCCATCCACTTGAACCTGGCGCAGTCAGGACACAGTGGATGGAACCTTCTTCTTCTCGCTCCGTCAACTGTTTCCATCACCGGCAGCTGATTGGCGGAGGTTCCCGGTGTTGGCCCCACACTGATCTGATGTTGATGACTTGTGTTGAGCGAATTGAAGTATCTGAAGTGGACTTCGATTCGAATTTCAGGGAAAACTTGATTTCCCGGGAAGCCGAATAGTCCATCTATATCTAAGTACCGAAAAACCCCTTTAAAAACATCTTAAGGTGGCCATACCCTAGAAATTATAGATTTCTAAAAGAGCTGATTTAGATCAATTTCTGCCAAGAATAGGCATTTTTTAGAAGCACAAATGAGCATGATAGATGCAGACTGATAGCAGGTACCAGTTGAAAAGTTAACCCTTATAGCTTTGGAGGGCCAACACAAAAAGTCTTCAGCTACGAACACCCTAACCGACCTGACTGTTCTTAGAGGGAATTTAAGATCTATGATTAACATTAGAAAGATGAAATCAAACTTATATAGCCAACAGGAGATCCATGTCCATGGAGACAAGAGTTCTAAACTTATGGATCTTTTAGCCAAAAGTCCATGTAAATAAACCTACTGTACGTAGAAGCAATTAGGTCGCCTGAAGGAGATGTTTTTACCGAGACACAAGATATTGTAGAGCAGTCTTTTATGATTCTCTATATAACACACGAGTTCAGAAGAAAGAGGAGGAAATTGAGAATTTCTTGACTCTTCAAACCTCCCTCAAATGTTCTCTCTGCAACAAACATCTTTAATTACAATTTTTTTGATCCAAGAACTTAGCCAGGCTTTAATGGAAATGCCATCAGGCCATTCCTGGCCTGGATGACCTTCCGGCCTTTTATTACTAAACCTTTCAAGATGTCCTCCTGCCGCATCTGCTGGATACATTTACTCGTCACACACTGATAGCAACACCGCAGGAGAATTGCTAGCACAGGCTTCCAGTATCCGTAGTTTCAGGTGCTGCACATCTCGTATCTTCACAGCATATGCTGAAACTACGGATACTGGAAGCCTGTGCTAGCATTTCTCCTGCGGTGTTGCTATCAGTGTGTGAAGAGTGGGAGAAGAGGGTTGCATTGACAATCCAACACAATGGGCAGCACATTGAACACATTTTATAAGTGGTCAGAAACTTGTAAATAACTCATGAAAAAATGAAGTTACATTAAAACCAAGCACACCATTGTTTTTCTTGTGAAATTCCCAATAAGTTTGATGTGTCACATGACCCTCTTCCTATTGAAAATGCAGCAGTCTCTTTTGCTTTTTGATTACTCTGTTAGCAGGGTTTCCCAGGGCCATCCACCTAGCCCTGCCCCTGAAGTGGAAGAGATTGAGTGCACTGATGGCTAACCACTTACCTTTAAGATGAGTACATGGGAGGACCATCGCAGCACGTCTCGGATGATGACGAAACACAGGTGCCAACTGCTGGGGCTTTCTGCAGTCTGCATAGGTGACAGGGACCTAAATTTCTAAAATTCGTCTGTTACATTCATGGTTGATAATACCCCATTTTTGCCGGGGAAAAACCCCTGCTCTGCATTGCTGACAGGGAACTAAATTTAGTAAAAACATCTGTTATTGATCGGAAGATGCCCAACTACAAGCAACCACATTTTGCTTCCTTTTTTAGAGCCATTTTAGTGCTCCAAAGTTCGGGTCCCTATTGACTTCATGGGGTTCGGGGTCAAGTTCGGGTCCCGAACTCAAACTTTTTTGCAAAGTTCAGCCGAACCGGAACTTCCAGGTGTCTGCTCAACTCTAATACCTACTTAAGATACGGTATATTGAATTATTTTTTTTATAATAAAAGGACTAGCTTGGTTCAAAAAGTTAATTTCCTCCACCACACCTTTGCAAAAAGTGTCTCATTATTATACCTTTAATATCCTGAAATTCCATTGACATTCTCCCCCATATTATATAATGGAAAAAAGAAGTAGGTGAAGCTTTTGACGGATCTGAACGTAGATTACTATATCAACACTGCTGTTAGCCATCTAGATATATAAACCTCCAAGAAACTAGTTATAAAATGTTTAGTAGATGGTACTGGAAACCAGTACTTCTACACTGATTTAAGGACTCCATTCCGTACATGTGCTGGAGATGCCGAAAAACCTGGCGACTCCTACTTATACCTGTGGTGGATTGTGAGGTGATAAAACCTTACTTGTCACAGACAAAAGACATGATAAGGGACTTTTGCCCTGGCTCTCTGAAATTATTGCTATGAATAATCTTTATGGAACTTTTTCCTCCGACCGCAACTAAGCCATTAAATAAGTTGCTCTGGCTGCAACTATTTCTAGCAGCTAAAGCATTTATTCTGTTATACTGGCTTGAGATGGTGGCTTCATCTTTTTCTCACTGGGTTAAATCACGAGATTTGAGGAAATTTATTGGTTAGACAAAAGGAAAAACAAAGATCCCTCAACACTGCCTTCATTGACCTCATTGGCTTCGTAAAACCATAACCTCCTGAGGTATTTGATCATTGCTCTGACACGATGAATTGGGATCCTACCGACAGTAGTCTTAGTGAGATCCGTACCATGCTATAAAGGTTGTTGTAGACCATCCACAACAACACAAAGTGAGCACCTACCCATAAGCGTGTTGTCTTCAGTATATTGGGCAGACTAGATGGGCCAAATGGTTCTTATCTGCCGACACATTCTATGTTTCTATGTTTTACAGCCTTATCACTGTTCCTACAGTTTACCCTATGTGGCACTTGGCACTGCTTTTTGTTTGTTTTTCTCATTTTTGAAATGTTACACTGGATTTGTCATTCCAGATATTTTCTTCTGTTATTTTGTTGATGACTTGTTCTTAAAATGTAATGAAAAAAGATACTGGACAAGGAAACGTTAACCGGCATGTTGATTTTTTTTTTTGTTATTGACTGGTGCTATGGTTGAAAAGTAGTTTGGGCCAAAAGACAGATTTTCATCCCATCAATGGACACTCAGACCAGGCCACAAATCATGGCAGAGATCAGTAATTTTGTCCAAATTGTTTTAACTTGCCATTGTTCTTCACACAACCTCGACAGACCAACCATGAATGACAAGTTGTTCACTGATGTATGGGACAGTTTTAACCCCTTAAGGACCAGGCTCATTTTCACCTTAAGGACCAGGCCATTTTTTGCAAATCTGACCAGTGTCACTTTAAGTGCTCATAACTTTAAAACGCTTTGACTTACCCAGGCCGTTCTGAGATTGTTTTTTCGTCACATATTGTACTTCATGACACTGCTAAAATTGGGTCAAAAAAGTTAATTTTTTTGCATAAAAAATACAATTTTTACCAAATATTTTGAAAAATTAGCAAATTTCAAAGTTTCAGTTTCTCTACTTCTGTAATACATAGTAATACCCCCAAAAATTGTGATGACTTTACATTCCCCATATGTCTACTTCATGTTTGTAGCATTTTGGGAATGATATTTTATTTTTTGGGGATGTTACAAGGCTTAGAAGTTTAGAAGCAAATTTTGAAATTTTTCAGAAATCTTCAAAATCCCACTTTTTATGGACCAGTTCAGGTTTGAAGTCATATTGTGAGGCTTAGATAATAGAAACCTCCCAAAAATGACCCCATTCTAGAAACTACACCCCTCAAGGTATTCAAAACTGTTTTTAAAAACTTTATTAACCCTTTAGGTCTCCCACAAGAGTTAATGGCAGATGGAGAAACAATTTTGAAATTTCTATTTTTTGGAAAATTTTCCAATATAATCAATTTTTTCCAGGAGTAAAACAAGGGTTAACTGCCAAACAACACTCAAAATGGGTTGCCCTGATTCTGTAGTTTGCAGAAACACCCCATATGTGGTCGTAAACTACTGTTTGGCCGAACGGTAGCACATAGAAGGAGGGGAACACCATATGGGTTTTGGAAGGCAGATTTTGCAGGACTGGTTTTGTTTATACCATGTCCCATTTGAAGCCCCCTGTTGCACCCCTAGAATAGAAATTTCAAAAAAGTGACTCCATCTAAGAAAGTACATCCCTCAAGGTATTCAAAACTGGGTTTACAAACTTTGTTAACCCTTTAGGTGTTCCACAAGAGTTAATGGCAGATGGAGAAACAATTTAGAAATTTAAATTTTTTGGAAAATTTTCCAATATAATCAATTTTTTCCAGGAGTAAAACAAGGGTTAACTGCCAAACAACACTCAAAATGGGTTGCCCTGATTCTGTCGTTTGCAGAAACACCCCATATGTGGTCGTACACTACTATTTGGCTAAACGGCAGGACATAGAAGAAGGGGAACGTCATATGGTTTTTGGAAGGCAGATTTTGCTGGACTGGTTTATTTACACCATGTACCCTTTCAAGCCCCCTGATGCACCCCTAGAGTAGAAATTCCATAAAAGTGACCCCATCTAGGAAACTACGGGATACGGTGGTTGTTGTTTTGAGACTATTTTTGGGGTAAATTAGATTTTTTGTTGCTCTATATTACTCTTTTTTGAGGCAATGTAACAAAAAAATTGAATTCTAAAATTGTTTCTACATTCGCTATTTAGTTTTGTGGAACACCTAAAGGGTTAACATAGTTTGTAAAGTAACTTTTGAATACCTTGAGGGGTGTAGTTTCTTAGATGGGGTCACTTTTTTGGAGTTTCTAGTCTAGGCTACATCAGGGGGGGCTTCTAATGGGACATGGTATCAAAAAAAAAAACTGTCCATCAAAATCTGCCTTCCAGAAACCGTATGGAGTTCCCTTCGTTCTATGCCCTGCCGTGCGGCTATATAGCCATTTACGACCACATATGGGGTGTTTCTGCAAACTACAGAATCAGGGCAATAACCCTAAGTTCAGACCTGAGCGTTTTACAGCGCGTTCCTACGCGCTGTAAAACGCTCAACACGGAGAAACCAATGATTCCCTATGGGAATGGTTCTCACCTGGGCGTTTTACAGCGCGTACGATCGCGCTGTAAAACGCCCGACGCTCAAACAAGTTCTTGAGCTTTTTTTTGGGCGTTTGTCGAACGTTCCCGCACATAGATATTCGGGAACGAGCGACAATGTGTGCACGCCTGTCTCTGTATGCGCGATTGTAAACGCCCGTACAATCGCGCATACAGAGCGCTCGTTTCAGAACGCTCAGGTCTGAACCCCCTGTAAATATTTAGTTTTGTTTGGCTGTTAACCCTTGCTTTATTACCGGCAAAATGGATTCAAATTGAAATTTTGCCCAAAAATGGGTGTTTTGGCACAGTTTTTATTTTATATTTTTAACACCGTTCATCCGAGGCGTTTGGTCAAAGGTTATTTTTATAGCGACGACTTTTACGCACGCGACGATGCCCAATATGTATGGCTCTCAGACTTTGGAGACACTAAGCAGGCATCCTAAAACTGCGGCCCTCCAGATGTTGTAAAACTACAATTCCCACCATGCCCTGCTGATGGCTGTAGGTTGTCTGGGCATGCTGGGAGTTATAGTTTTACAACATCTGGAGGGCCGCAGTTTGAGGATGCCTGCACTAAAACTAATATTTTTGGGGGAAAGAAAAATTGTTTCTGTGTCTCCAAAGTCTGAGAGCCATAGTTTTTTATGTTCTCTAGGGGACTGTTCGGGATTATACAAATTTAGTACTCCATGGAAGTGTGATACTCCCTGAATCAATCAATAATGCAGAGGCCCAGATGATCGGGGCACGTGTCACATTGAGTAGTGGTGTCCTTCTGTATCCCCCTCTTGTGACACATTCTGCACTTTTTTTGGGTTCGTCCCTTCTTTCCAGTATGGGGGACCACACCTGGAAAGTGTTGGCCAGGGACGATCCGGGCGCCTACAGTTCCCAAGGTACTCCGGCCTGCTCTTTCCCGGTCCAAAAAGATCAGGTCCTTGAGGACTGCCTCATAGAATTGGAGGAATGTCCCTGTGCTGCCAGCGCTTCGGGATAGTACAAAAGAGTTGTACATGGCAACCTGCACCAAGTAGACTGCAACTTTTTTGTACCATGCCCGGGTTTTGCGCATGGCGTTATATGGTGTGAGGACTTGATCAGAGAGATGAACTCCTCCCATATACCGATTGTAGTCGACGATACAATCGGGCTTGAGGACCGTTGCCGCGGTACCTCGCACAGAGACTGGGGTGGTGCTGTTACCGTGGATTGTGGACAGCATAAGGACATCCCTCTTGTCCTTATACCTGACCAGCAACAGGTTTCCACTGGTAAGGGCACGGGTCTCACCCCTGGGGATAGGTACCTGGAGGGGGTAGGCAGGGAGGCCGCGTTGATTTTTCCGCACGGTCCCACAAGCGAACATGGATCTGGCGGCAAGGGACCTGAACAAGGGAATGCTGGTATAAAAGTTATCCACGTACAAGTGGTAACCCTTATCCAGCAGTGGGTACATAAGGACCCACACGAGTTTCCCGCTAACACCCAGAGTGGGGGGACATTCTGGGGGTTGAATACGGGAATCTCGCCCCTCGTACACACGAAATTTGTAAGTGTACCCTGAGGTACTCTCACAAGTAGTAAAATGCTGACATGTCAGCCTGCATTTGTGGGAGGGGCGTAGGCTCGCTTAAAGGGAGCACGCCCCCTCCTTCACTTGCGTGCGTTTTCGGTGCCATCTCCCACCACGAGCGTCACGCCCTCCCTCATAGCGCGCCTTCTCAGGTAAGTAGGGCTCCTCTGGTCCACCGTCGCACTCGTCGGACTAACCGGGTAAGTGCTCCCCTCCTTCCGCTTCTCCGCTCCTTTCCCCGCGCCCTCAACGGTCCCCACTCAGCTCCCAGCCGGGCTGCGCCGCACTTCCTGCTTGACCGGGGTCGCGTGGGACGCTAGGTCTGGGGTTGGCGGCGCGGCCCCTGGTTGCCCCGGCAACGAGCTCGCGTCCCCGGCTTCCACCCATGTGACCTCGGCGCTGGCGGGTGCCGCGCGGCGTGCGTGTCTCCCGTCATGGCGCCGGCGCAATCCATGGCCCCGGCGCTCTTGGCATGAGGGACGGAGCCGGCGAGGGAATGGGGCTCTCAATGTGGCCGCGCCATCCGGTCCCCGGCTGTTCCCACGCCGGGGGCGGCATTCCGGCCATGCAGGCCCGTGGGTGTGCAGGCTGATTCTCCAGGCGGCGTCTCCGTTGCCTCAGCAACGGTGTCGCCACCCCGCCCCGCTGCATGCCTTGAGCGCCCCCTCCTGGCTGGCGGGTGTCATTACTGTCAATCATAATCAGGGGGGGGTATCTGAAGAATGGCTTGTCTCATGGTAGGGCAATTGTGGTATTGAGGCTATCAAGCCCCGCAGGTCATAGCACGGTTGGCAAGGAATTGGGGTCACTCAGCGCCCCCTTCTGGCTTGCGAGTGTCTTTTCAAAAAAATAATAATAATACATAAATAAATAAATAAATAAAAACGGCTTGTTATTGTTGACTGTGAGGACGCGTGCAGGTCCGCGGTTCTCCCCCTTAGGGCTTCTAAATTCTTTTCCAAACCACAGGTGCTACGCCTTTTTCGGTGCGCATTAACCAGTTTTTGATCTCACTCGATCCAGTCCGAGCCGACTGTCGCTCTGTCACTTCGCAATCCACGGAGTTTTGGTAAAATACCATTGTTCTTACCACACTTCTTAGTGCATGTAGCTAAGCAACTTCCTTGGTTCTTCTCACCCGCGGGTAGGGTCACTTTCAGTCACTGGTTGTCTCGTCATGTACCAAGTCACGTTCATCACCATGCCGGCGGCACTTCATCGCAGTTGGCTGTTTGGGGCAGGCCTATGGATCGATGGACGGCACGGTCAGGCTTCGCTTCTGGCCTTCCTATGGCCGCACCCTGCCAGGCATCCGCTCCTCCGTCCATCATGGGCCTGTCACTTTCAGTCTTGTGCTTTGGTCCATTTGCAGCCTGCGGTTCCCAGGCCGGGCAAAGGTTTCATCCGGTGCCTGTCATGTTCATAGCTCACGTCAATTTCCGTCCGGGTGTCCGTCACACTCATACGGCTCACTCTTGTCATGCAGCATCTGTCATCTGGTCACGCCTCAGGCTTACGTATGTTCTTTTTCTTGGTATTCCATTGCCGTTATTTTTTGTTTTTCATAATCTGTTGCCTGTTACGCTTCAGGCTTACGTTTGTTTTCATAATCTGCGGCCTGTTACGCTTCAGGCTTACGTTTTTCTTCCAGGTTGGGTGCCCGTCTCGGTCCAGGCTAAATTTTCATTTGTTATCTGTTGCCTGTTACGCTTCAGGCTTACGTTTGTTTGTCATAATCTGCGGCCTGTTACACTTCAGGCTTACGTTTTTCTTCCAGGTTGGGTGCCCGTCTCGGTTCAGGCTAAATTTTTATTTGTTATCTGTTGCCTGTTACGCTTCAGGCTTACGTTTGTTTGTCATAATCTGCGGCCTGTTACGCTTCAGGCTTACGTTTTTCTTCCAGGTTAGGTGCCTGTCTCGGTTCAGGCGTAAGTTTATTTGTTATCTGTTGCCTGTTACGCTTCAGGCTTACGTTTTATTTTTCTGTTTTTATCTGTGGCCTGTTACGCTTCAGGCTTACGTTTTTCCTTTCCAGGTTGGCTACCTGTCACGTTTCAGGGTTAAGTTAATTTGTTATCCGTTGGATTTCTTTGTTATCCGTTGCCTGTCACGATTCAGGCTTATGTATTACAATTATCATCATCTACTACCTGTTACGTTTCAGGCTCACGTACCTAAAAAAGAAAAAAAAAAAAACACAATTGTTACCTCTCACGGGTCAGGCTCTCGTCGCTAACATACCATGACTGTTATCTGTCATTTTTGCCCGTTCTGCACCAGGCTTACGTTCATGGTTTATTTTACAAACTGTTGCGTGTCAGCGTTGCATCGTTATTTACCAATTCTGTCGCTTATTACGTTTCAGGCTCGTTCCATTTGTTTCGTCGGTACTAAGCCAGGTTTGATGTTCTTTAAAAAAAATAAATAATTCACGGCCTGGTAGCTTGTACGTCACTGCACACCTTAGTCTGGCATGGTCCTCCACGGTAACGCCCGTTTTTGTAGAACTAGGCACTCGCCACCTTAAACTCCTCATTCACCAGTCACGCCTCGGGTGTCGCCTCTCAGTACGGGGCCTCTTTTTGGTTTGTCACCTCACAGCTGCAGCATGTCGCATATCTCCAACATCGAGGAGGCCTCATCCGTTCCCGAGACTCCCGCATCCGAGCGGCCCAGCTCCTCATCTCTAAGGAGTTGGACTATTGCAAAGTTGATTGCGGAACTAAACAGAAGGGGGATTCAACACCCGGCTTCCGCCCGGAAAGCTGAATTATATAGGCTGCTCATGGCAGAACCAGCTGCCCCGGACTTGGAGCAAGTCTCTATGTCCACATTGCAAGTGTCACTAACGCAGCTGCACGCCATGTTGAACACTATTGCCTCCTCAGTCTCGGACGTGCAGTCCAGACTCCTGGCTGTCGAGTCTCATCATGGGCTGGCATCCGTCCATCCAGGGTCTCCTTTGCCTGTAGCCTCCACTTCCGTGCTCGTTCCCCCAGGTAGGGTCCCTTGCGCACCTGAGGTAGCTCCTGCATACTTCATCCCTGGCAGCATTAAAAAGGACATTCTAGAGGGCAAGGACGTCAATCTGGCGTCCATCCTAATAGCTACCCATGACACGATTGAGAGCAAGACCATAGCTTGCGGCGACATGTCAATCGTCCTCAAAGCTAGGGATCCCCGCCTCAACAGAAAGCTATCCATTACGGAGTTTGTCCTGGCGTTTAGCTTGTTCAGGGACGTCATCTGTTCTGTCCATCCCGAGAGGCGGGAGGAGTTAGATACATATCTTTACAGGGTCACGGACTTAGGCCACAAGTACGGTGGGCACGCTTTCTACGACTACCATCGCTCCTTTTCAGCAAAGCGGCCGCCGCGCTGGTTCAGTTCCAGCATATCACGAACTGGGCCGCTATGGACATGGAGCTCTTTTGCCGGCATTTCGCAGGGCTCAGGGCCCCAGCATGCGCCTCTTGCCAATCAATTGCCCACTCAGCAGAGTGGTGCCCCAACTCAGGTCCCTCCACGTCCCAGGGCAGGTCCCTCCCCGGCAGCTCTGGGCCCCTTCAGCGGTCTGGCCCATCCACAGACAAGCTAGGGCGGCCAATAGTGTTCCTGGGCAACAGCCAGGTGTGTAACAACTTTAATCAAAATGCGTGTTACTACAACAAATGCAGGGCCCTTCACGTTTGCGCGGGCTGTTTCAGGGCTCACCCCCAGTTGGCTTGTCCTCAAAGGTCCAGGCCATCCTGACTAAGCGGGGTCAATGTGGTTCTGCTAGCATCCCTGCTGCAGAATCATCACAACCCTCAGTTCGTGCAGTTCCTGGTTTCCGGGTTCACAGCAGGTTTCCACACAGGCCTGATAGCTCTCCCACAAACTTCTTGGGAAGGGCCCAACCTGCTGTCGGCAACCAGTGATCCTGAGCCGGTGGGTGCGCTGATCAGGTCTGAAGTAGAAAAGGGGTTCCTCATCAGCCCCTTTTCCTTCATACCCTTTGACCTTTGGAGGATAAACCCCGTGGGCATCGTGTCCAAGCAGTTCACCAATAAAAAACGCTTAATTTATGATTTGTCTGCTCCACATGGCTCCAGCACACCCAGTCTGAATTCTTTGGTACCCTCCGAGGAGTTTTCTATGAGCTACGCCACCATAGATGAAGCTATTCAGTTGATCCTCAAAGTAGGTCGGGGGGCATGGTTGGCAAAGGCGGACATCGCCGATGCTTTTAAATTACTGCCCATTCATCCACAGCTCTGGAGGTTCTACGGCATCCGGTGGGAAGATCAGTATTTCTTTGCCAATCGCCTAACGTTCGGGTCCAAGAGCAGCCCCTGGCTGTTCGACCAGTTCGCCCAGGCATTGCATTGGATCCTGGTCAACCACTGCGGTTGCCCTCTGGTCATCCATTACTTGGATGACTTTCTGTTAATCGAAAGCCCAGACTGCCGGCCAAGCAAGCTCCAGGCGCTGCTTCAGCTGTTTGCCCAACTCAACGTCCCGGTGGCATCCTCCAAAACAGAAGGCCCGGCGACGGTAATCACCTTCTTGGGCATAATCCTAGACACAGGGAGGATGGAAGCCAGGTTGCCAGCGGAAAAGTTGGTAAAAATCAGGGAGGCCATTGCAAGGTCAGCAGGTAGCAGGACTTGCACCAAAGTAGAGTTGCAGTCCCTGCTCGGCATGCTCAATTTCGCCACCAGAGTCATGCCCCAGGGCAGGGCCTTCATGTCCAGACTCCTGCAGCTACTCCCTTCTGCCCCCGAGCAAGACAGTCTCGTCACCTTGGACACCCAAGCCTTGGCTGATCTGGCCATGTGGCAGGACTTCATGACCTCATGGAATGGAGTCTCCTTGTTCATACCTCAGCCGGGCCCAGCTTCCACATTGGTTTTTTCGGACGCCGCCGCCTCCAGAGGTTTCTCGGCGATCTGTGGAAACCAATGGTTCGCGGGTGCCTGGCCAGCAGAGGTGTCATCCGCTAGAGCCGCGTTGAAATCGTCCCCCTTGTTGGAAGTTTACCCGATTGTAGCAGCAGCCCAGGTTTGGGGCAGTACATGGGCCAACTCTTCAGTGGTGTTTGTAACCGACAATCAGACAGTAGTGGACATAGTCACCAGGGGCAGATCACAGTCTCCCCAGATCATGTCCTTTGTCCGCAGGTTAGTCTGGCTTTCATTGGAACATAACTTCCATGTGGCATGCAGACACATTCAAGGAGTACATAATGTGGCCGCAGACGCCTTGTCCCGCTTTAATTTTAAAACTTTCTTTCAGGTCATGCCAGAGGCAGACCGTGTGGGGCTATCTCCTCCGATGTACCAAAATCTGGTGATGGATTAAACTTTCTCATTGATTCAGCTAAATCTTTGATGCAGGAGTCTTTATCTCGTAACACTGCCAGAAACTACAGGACCGCATGGAACACTTTCAACAGGTTCACGGGTCTGCATCCGAGACGAGACACCGATAAGACCACGTACATCACAGCTTTCATTGCCTACTGTCACAAGGATCTCAAGCTATCCTTCAACACCATCAAATTGTACTTGTCCGGGGTCCAACATTTCTCCATGTTAGAAGACCCCGAAAGCAGGTCGGTTTTCCTTTCCCAAGCAGTCAGGGCAACCCTCAGGGGCGTTCAGAAAAGCAACCACGTGGCCATCCCGTCCAGGCAGCCGGTGTCAGGGGATTTGTTTAGAAAGCTTTCCTCCTCCCTAGACGCCTTTCCTTTTGGGCTCCTTTCCAGCACAGTCATCAAAGCAGCAATGTACCTCGGGTTTTACGGGTTCTTAAGACCAGGCGAATTCACCCGCAGTTCAGCCAGGGCCAAGGGTTTAACCAGGGGTCAGCTGGCATGGCACGACGACCATTTCTCCTTGTACCTCCTCACGTCCAAAACCATGCAGGTAGGTCCACCGGTGGAGGTACGCTTCTACCAATCTGCCAACGCTTGGTGCCCGGTCCAGGTGCTGGGGAGTTTGCTAGCAGCCCTGGGAGACGCAGGCCCAGACAGCCCGTTGCTCCCGTTCCAGGCCTTGGCCCTCACGACCTCCCAGTTCATCTCGCACGTGCGCACCCTGGCTTCAGGCTTGGGTTTCGACCCAAAGGCCATTTCAGGGCACTCCTTCCGTATTGGGGCAGCATCCGCGGCTTCAAAGCATAACGTTCCCGGCCACGTCATCCGGAGAATGGGCCGCTGGCGCTCCTCTTGCTTCACTCGCTACATACCGAACCCCCAAGCCGAGATTTCTCAGGCTTTTCACAGTTTGGTACTGTAATTGATCATTGCAATAAAGGTTCTCTCTTCCTACTCAGGTGTGGTTTTTGCCCCCTTTTTGGTCTACCCTCGGCATGGCTAAGGGCACACCTCCAGCCATTTTAGTCAGGTAATCAGGTTCCTGACAGGTTCCCGGTTCGTCATAGCGCTTGCTCTCGGCTGTAGCCTCGACCACAAGTAGTAAAAGGCTGACATGTCAGCCTGCATTTGTGGGAGGGGCGTAGGCTCGCTTAAAGGGAGCACGCCCCCTCCTTCACTTGCGTGCGTTTTCGGTGCCCCACCCTCCCTCTCCTTTTTCTCTCCTCACTCATCAGGGTATGCCCCCTTTTAGGTCTACCCTCGGCATGGCTAAGGGCACACCTCCAGCCATTTTAGTCAGGTAATCAGGTTCCTGACAGGTTCCCGGTTCGTCATAGCGCTTGCTCTCGGCTGTAGCCTCGACCACAAATTTTGTATAGCTTCACGCCATACCTCGCCCGCTTTGTGGGAATATATTGGCGGAAACGGAGTCTCCCCTTGAACGCAATGAGAGACTCATCAACCGCGACCTCCCTTCCAGGTACGTAGGCCTGCTGAAATGTGGCCCCAAAGTGATCGATGACCGGCCATATCTTATACAGCCGGTCATAGGCAGGATCACCTCGGGGTGGACATGCTGCATTATCGGAATAATGCAGACATTTCCGGATGGCCTCAAACCGGGAATGTGTCATGACCATACTGTACAGTGGGGTCTGGTACAGGATGTCCCCACTCCAGTATTGCCTGACACTGGGTTTTTGGACTAGACCCATATGCAGCACGAGGCCCCAAAATGTCCTCATTTCGGCTGCACTGACCGGCGTGTAGCCACCGGGTCTAGCCAAAAATGAGCCTGGGTTTTGAACTGTTGGGCGTACAGATTCGTCTGCTCCACCATCAAATTCACCAGTGGGTTACTGAAAAAAAAACTAAAATAGTCTATTTCAGTAAACCCCACTGTGGGAATCTGGATTCCAGGATTGCCAGCGAAATCCGGAATCTCAGGCTCAAAGTCCACTGGGGGACACCAACTAAGTTCATCGGCAGGGGGCTCCGGTGGACTTATTTAGTGGGCCGGGAAACCAGTACGAACCCCAGGGCGGCTCGTACTAGGGTGGGCCACAGGATCCCTAGCATGTGGGGCCCCTGGCTCCGCCTGGTGGCGTCTCCGCCGCCTTGGTGGCTCATCGTCATCCGATGATGATGAGGAGGATGCGGATGATAAAAAGAATGTGGGGTCATCCTCATCCTCACTGGGGCTCTCAGAGTCGGAGGCAATCTGGGCGTATGCCTCCTCGGCCAAGAACATCCGGCGGGCCATGGGTGTGTGTGCGTGTAGGTGTGCGTGTGTGGAAAACTTTATTATATGTGTGTGTGTGTGGGGGCAACGGGTGTTCGCGTACTAAAAAAGGCAAAAAAAAAAGGGCAAGTGTTAGGAAAAAAATGAAGTTAAAACTTGCTGATCAGCGGTACAACGCTGATCAGCGGTGGGGCGGGCGATGCGCTAACAGTGGACGGACGCTAAAAAGTGCCGGCCAGTCAGCGCACGCAGAAAAAAAAAGTGGTGGTGAGGGGGGGAGGCTGGTGGTGGGGGGGGGGGGCAAGTGGCAGGGGGGGTCTGGGTTAGGGTTAGATGGACAGATGGAAGTTTGGAATAAAAGTACTTTTTCTTTTTTTTTCCTAACTTACTTTTCCCTTCTTTCCCTGCCTAACGGTGCCTCTCCCTCACTGACCCTAACCTACCTGGGTGGCGATGGGTGCAGGAGGGTGATGGATGCCGATTAGGGGGACGCAGGAGCTGGTGCTGGACGATGCTGCACGGTCAGGGTGCTGGACAGGAAGAGGAGGGGAGAGAGGAGCGCAGGAAGTTTGAATCTCGCGCCTATCTCCCCTGCACCAATCAGCACCCTGGACAGCGGCGTTCAGCACCAGGGCCAGCACCGCCTCTCCAAATCCTCGGACTGCGATTGGTGGTGTATAATTACGCCACTGATCGCAGTCTTTTTCCGGTTCATCGGGTCACAGGACACCCGAATGGACCGGAAACGCAGAAAACCGCAGGTCTGAACTGACCTGCGGTATTCTGCGATCGCCGATACGGGGGGGTCAAATGACCCCCCCCGCGTTGTTACGGGATGCCGGCGTCACGTTCCGATTAACCCCCGCGGCGCCGGAATGCCGATTTTAAGTCAGGACGTACCGGTACGTCCTGTGTCCTTAAGGACTCGGGAAATAGGGCGTACCGGTACGTCCTATGTCCTTAAGGGGTTAAGATATAGACTTTAGTGTAGAAATTCAAGTTTTACATTTTTTTGTAAATAAATTCTTTACTCTGTCTCATTCAGTTGTTGGGGCAGAGTAGGTGGAGACTTCAGTTATTACAGACCTTTACTTCCTCCCTGCTGAGAGATGATAGATCTTACCCAAACAGGAGATAACAAGCTGAAAGCTTGTTAAATAAAAGTAACAGTTACTGATTCGAGCAATGTGTATAACAGTGAAGAAGTGTGATAAGTATAATGTGAGATGGCAGGCTTGTAGAGAAGGTGACTGTGACCGGGCTGCATCTTCACTGGTTCTGTAACATGACAGAAATAATAACTTAAAGGGAACCTGTCATGTGGATATTTGATTATAATCTAACTAATTATATACAACCATTAACTACTAAAAAGTACCTTAGCTGTATTCACTTACTGGTGTGACAGATGGTTACCTCATAATATACACAAAGATGCCACATGCCACATGCTAATGAGCTGATTCGAGTCCGGCGTGATGTCATTGAGTCCAGCATATATTTAATTCAGAGCTATAGCCACTCCCCTGCCCACCTGCTGCTGATTCATATGGAAACAAACTGTCATTCAGCAGCAGGTGGGCGGGGAGAGTCAGGAGCTCATGAATATTCATGACTCATCATTATCAGCTGGAGCTTTTCAATGCAAGATGTTGGCAGACTGACTGGGTCAATTAAAGAAAGTGACCCAGCATTTTGCTTACAGAATCAGTCACCCTTTTTATGTTGCCCTTAGTTAGGACACCATAAAACTGGTGACAGGTTCCCTTTAAGGAGAGTCATGCAGCACAATTGGCTAAGCTTTTAAAGGGGTTATCCCATGAATAATGTAAATAAATGAAAATCAGACATCATATAGTACATAACAAATCTACAACCAGCCCTGTACCTCACATGGATCCAGGGATCTCCTCATTCATTGCTCTGCTAGATTTATATCAAGCTGAATGGTCAAGGGGAGTGTCTTTTCTGCTGCAGATCAGGGGGCGTGTCCATGCTCTACCTATCACAGCTCAGGAGGCATGTCCGTGCTCTACCTATCACAGCTCAGGAGGCAGTTAAAAGATGTAACTGAGCATGTGCGGCCATGTCAGTGAGCAGGACGAAGAAATAAGAAAAAGAACAGCAGGTGGCGCTATACAGATATAGTTTATTAAATAACTCAGTGGTTATGCTAAATTTTTAATTACACACAATTACAAAAGTATTTAGATGCAGGTGCTGGTTTGAAAACTGTAGACTATTTTTCATGGGACAACCCCTTTAAGGGTAAAGGCTTTACGTAGCTATGGTACATGAAAATCCACGAGAATCTAAGTTTTCATTTCTCGCTGCAGATACACTGCTAAGATAAAAGTAGAATAGAAACTAAAATTGACTGGTGTGGGGAGAACATGCTGCCCTCCATACACCGACCTAATTATCACTGCTCTAACTCCTACCCTAAAATATGTACTTCAGCATTGAAGTGAGAGAGTTTGTTGTCTAAGACTGCACCCATCAGATACTTTTGTTCTCATTTTTTCCGAGACTGACATGGCGCAGACGCTCTTGTACATACATTTTTTTTTTTGTTTTCTGCCCTTTAGGAAATAAAAAGAAACCGATCGCTCAGGCTATGACTCAAAACTGCCTCTGAGTTCACAGCTAATCAGCCAGGATCTTTTGATCAGTGCAGAGGAACAAAACATCAGCCCGGTGCCTACAAAGCCGATTCCAGACATCACATCTCTTACCAAACTTCACATATCCTTGACTGTAGGATAATTGACCCAGTAAGGTGACTCAGATTAGAGTGTTACATTTTCCATTTCATGAGGTCACCATCACATATGGTCCTAGTTATACATTTTTCAGCAAGAGCATGGAATATTCTCCTCTTTTAATTGTGCCCCAAGAAATGGCCCTAAACTGACCGAGCTACCGGCCACGTAAGTAGACAGTAATATACTGTGCCGAACCCATTTGACATTAGATAGTTAAAAAGATGGTCTCATATATGGCAAAGATGTGTTGAACTGCTGCTTCTTTTCTCGTTCCCACCAAAGGGAAAAAGGACCCGTCAGCCGTGTTCCAGTAGTCATAGCATCAAAATAATTGAGGCATTTTACAGGCGGTGAACGCGGCGTCGGGTCCCAAGCCCCAGAATAAACATCTAAAATGAAGAAAACCGCAGTACTCTGTGAAGCAAAGGTGATTTTTATTCAGCCGGCAAGGCAACTTTTCGACTGCATAGAGTCTTTACATATGCAATATACACATTTGCTGATACTCGCAACAATAGATTAAAAATACAAAATACAAACAATCAAATACAAATACACAAATAAGCCCTAAATGCAACGCAACTTTTTTTGTCTGGCCGAATCCCAGATTAGGCCGGATCCCCACCGAGTCCCATTTTACTCAATGAGCTCCGGTTGGGTTAGGTAGTATCCAGCTATGCCAGATACGATGTCTTCCAGTAGGCTGTTCCTCTGCCGGAACAGTCTGTAGGAAGAGTTTACCACTAGTGTGTCCGCTGACTAAAAAAAATTCAAACAGCCATTGACACTCAAACTGCACAGGTCCAGAGGATCCTATCCCGGACACCCCCACATCTGTGTCTAGCGCCTAAGCACAACATGTAACCCCACATGCGCACTCCATATACTGCCACTGTAACTCTGACCGGTTCAGCCATAGGTGCCCGTCGAGGATGTCAGTGAAGGTAAGTGTCAGAGATAAGTCCCCACAGGGACAGCCCTGCTCCAGCACCCCGCACTCATGGGGACCACGCATACACCGCACACCTGTTAACTCACATAATAGGTCTACGAGATGCTCCTTAAAGGGGTTGGCCTTGGTCCATCTTACACATTAGAGACATATTGCTAGGATTTGCCACCAATGTCAGGAAGGTGTGGGTCCCACCTCTAGGACTTGCACCTATCTCTAAAATGGGGCCCCCAAGGAGAAGGACAGCACACACACCCAAACTCAGCCACCCTCCATTCACCATATTGGGAGTTCCAAAAATAGGCAAGCACAGGTTTATTTCCAGCATTGCCATAGAGGTGAAAGGAGAGGTGGCCATGCTTGGGGGGGTGAGCACTCCATTCTGAGACTTCGGAGAGCAGCCGAGGGCACTCACTCGCTATTTTCGGAACTCCTATAGAAGTGAATGGAGGGTGGCCGCGCATGCATGGTGCGCTCTCCTTCACTTCAAAGGGCCCCAGTCCTAGAGACAGATGAGATATGCCACCAATGAGTGAGATGGGCCTCCTCCTTTAAAGAGCTTCCAAAGAGTCAATTATAATGGCATTGGAGAACTGGACAGAGACGTGGCCGTGCAAAACAATCCTCCCCAGATCTCGGAGTAACAGGACCTCTCTAGATGTGTTCTTGTGTATCTGTGAGGAATGAAGGACAAAAAGCGGAGAATTAAAAAACAGACTTACAACCTTTTGGTTGGGTTCATTATATAAACTCATGCGCCTACCTATGAAGAGGTTTATTATCTTAAAATCCCTATTCAAACCTTTGGTGTCCAGTGGGTCCAGCTCAAAGATCCACCAAAGCTGTTATCTCTTTAGGTGGAGTTCTCTTCTGTGGTGGCACCAATAATAAAAATCCTTAGTTGTGATGCATTATGCCAAAGTCTGGGAAAATGATCTGGTACCGGTAAATCCACCATTTCTTTACAAGTATAATACCTGTGTTGATTGAATGCATTCCTGAAATCTTGTGTGGTTTCTCCCACGTATAGCAATCCACAGAGGCATTCTAACAGGTAAATGACATGGTCTGATGTACAGGTCAAGAACTGCTTGATTTGGTCCCTTTTACCTGTTCTGGGATATACATATAAGTGTCCATACAGGACATCCACTTGTTTTTGCAGTATACCATCAGATACCAGCCAGAAGAAAGCCAAAAACAAATGTGTTTGGCCTCCACTGGGCTAACGGTGCCCATGGGTACTCTTAGCAAGTATATCAGGGTCTTACCTTTCATACAAGCCAGGGTAAGGATAAGGTATTTTGGTTCCCATTAGGTCCCACACTCTCTAATAATTATCAAACGACTCTTCTGATCCTGCCCTCTAATGACAATGAGATGGCTCTGCTGCTCCTGCCCCAGTCAAAGCTGCTGTGAACAGGAAATGTCAGATTACTCAATGTTCTCCATAGACCAATGGATTTTTGCATCAATAGATACAGTATATAAAAATGTTAACAATAAATCATTTTTTTAAAAGCATGCTGAGTAAAATAATAAGTCATTTTCTGATGATTTTCTCCCTTTAAATAATACTGAAAAGAAAATACAGTACGTATGCATTTTATGGAACTAACCTCAGTTTAATTAGAACCCTTGTGTGATCACTGGAGCAACCATGTGAACAGCGTTGTGTTTAGACTGTGCATGAGGAATCTCTCATCCCCTCTCTCAGGAGGAAATCCCAGCACGATCCATAGCACCGATCAGCAGCTGCATTAAATACAGCTAAACCCTATTTTTGTATCTCTGGCTGATCAAGTCATCCCCTCCTGTACATGACGAGCTTCAGCAGAAACTGTTTCCAGTTAATAGCCACTTTTTCTATAAGAAAAGGTAGCAGGGGGTCCAATAGCCAAACCACTTGTAGACACTGGACAACTTTAAATCTCCAGCGGGTCTGTATTTAACTCTGCAAGAACATTTCTGAACTATACCGAGAGGAAGCTAAGGTAGACATGGCTTCTTACCTTCTCTACCTTCCTCGTCGCTGTATACACTGTGCTCAATGAACACCCTTACACATATCAGGAAGCAGTTATGACACTTCCTGTTCCCACTCCGGCAATCATGTGATTGCTGGGTGGGTATCAAAGAAGTGCAGGAGCTGCTGGGTATTAGCAAACCAACATCAGCTCTAGAATGAGGCTCCAGGGGCTATATTCCTTCTGTAACTGGGGCTAATATGTCAGCCCCAGTTATAGGAGAAATCAGTAATAAAAAATAATGTAAAAATAAAATACCCAAGGCGTGCACATGTGTAAAATGTAATACAATGTGTAAAAATAATTAAAAAAATAAAATAAAAAATAACTATCCTAACAGCCCACACCACAGCTTCCTGCCCCGTAAACTATATATCCCCTATATAAAAATGACCATAACAAAAAGGGGACCCAACTTAAATTTATAAAAGTATTTTAGTTGCACTTTTCACCATTAAAAGAAAAAGAGAAAAAAAAATTGAAACACTGTAAATTTTCTCCCTTTTTATTTTTATATCTTTCTGGGTATAAAAAATAAAAGCTAAAAACGCAAACATAAAAATGACATAAAAACAAATCTCCATATATCCAAAAATTATTTAAACAATTAAATAATAGAAAAGTTATGGCTTTCAAATCTGAATCTATATATATAAAGAAGGACGTAAATATGTGTGTATGTATGTTCCCCGATCACTCAAAAACGCAACCATCGATTATCACAGCTCTCTAGGACGTACCGTTCCTGAGATATTCCCCAAAAATTACCTGCATTAGCCAATACAAGCCTGCAAGTCTTTCTCTTAATATGCCAACTGCCATACACACGGTCACATGTCACTTATTAGCCAATAGAAGCTCGCAGGCCCTTAGTCTCCACATACACACAGTTTTACTCCAGGTTTCCATAACAACCCAGCCATTTTACTTCATTGCTGTAGGTCAGCTTTAGGCTAGGGCTACACGACGACATGTGTCACGCGACAATAATTCGCACGACACATCGGGCACAACTACACTGCTACATGTGTCGCGCGACATTGATGTTGCACCAATGTCACGCGAAACTCTTTATAATGATAGTCTATGGTGTTGCACTGCGACATGTGACATGCTCCAGGTATGATTGCATTGAAGCTTACTGCTACACCCAGCTTTTCCAGTCTGATATTGTCCACCCCCTCTCATCTCTCCTTCTAAATCTTGGTATGATTGCATTGAAGCTTACTGCTACACCCAGCTTTTCCAGTCTGATATTGTCCACCCCCTCTCATCTCTCCTTCTAAATCTTGGTATGATTGCATTGAAGCTTACTGCTACACCCAGCTTTTCCAGTCTGATATTGTCCACCCCCTCTCATCTCTCCTTCTAAATCTTGGTATGATTGCATTGAAGCTTACTGCTACACCCAGCTTTTCCAGTCTGATATTGTCCACCCCCTCTCATCTCTCCTTCTAAATCTTGGTATGATTGCATTGAAGCTTACTGCTACACCCAGCTTTTCCAGTCTGATATTGTCCACCCCCTCTCATCTCTCCTTCTAAATCTTGGTATGATTGCATTGAAGCTTACTGCTACACCCAGCTTTTCCAGTCTGATATTGTCCACCCCCTCTCATCTCTCCTTCTAAATCTTGGTATGATTGCATTGAAGCTTACTGCTACACCCAGCTTTTCCAGTCTGATATTGTCCACCCCCTCTCATCTCTCCTTCTAAATCTTGGTATGATTGCATTGAAGCTTACTGCTACACCCAGCTTTTCCAGTCTGATATTGTCCACCCCCTCTCATCTCTCCTTCTAAATCTTGGTATGATTGCATTGAAGCTTACTGCTACACCCAGCTTTTCCAGTCTGATATTGTCCACCCCCTCTCATCTCTCCTTCTAAATCTTGGTATGATTGCATTGAAGCTTACTGCTACACCCAGCTTTTCCAGTCTGATATTGTCCACCCCCTCTTATCTCTCCTTCTAAATCTTGGTATGATTGCATTGAAGCTTACTGCTACACCCAGCTTTTCCAGTCTGATATTGTCCACCCCCTCTCATCTCTCCTTCTAAATCTTGGTATGATTGCATTGAAGCTTACTGCTACACCCAGCTTTTCCAGTCTGATATTGTCCACCCCCTCTCATCTCTCCTTCTAAATCTTGGTATGATTGCATTGAAGCTTACTGCTACACCCAGCTTTTCCAGTCTGATATTGTCCACCCCCTCTCATCTCTCCTTCTAAATCTTGGTATGATTGCATTGAAGCTTACTGCTACACCCAGCTTTTCCAGTCTGATATTGTCCACCCCCTCTCATCTCTCCTTCTAAATCTTGGTATGATTGCATTGAAGCTTACTGCTACACCCAGCTTTTCCAGTCTGATATTGTCCACCCCCTCTCATCTCTCCTTCTAAATCTTGGTATGATTGCATTGAAGCTTACTGCTACACCCAGCTTTTCCAGTCTGATATTGTCCACCCCCTCTCATCTCTCCTTCTAAATCTTGGTATGATTGCATTGAAGCTTACTGCTACACCCAGCTTTTCCAGTCTGATATTGTCCACCCCCTCTCATCTCTCCTTCTAAATCTTGGTATGATTGCATTGAACTATTAATGTCTCTTATCCTGCTGGATTTATTGAGTATTTGTTTACATTGACTATTTCACCCCTGTATCTGGTGCTATCTTGATTTGGCCATATGTAGCCCCCTCCCCTCTTGGTCACACCTGATTGATCACTGAGTGGTATAAATCTAAGGTCTTAGGTCTTTTCAGACCTTGGTCTTTCCACATGCAACATCTCTCAAGTGCAACTTTTTAAGTGCACAGACTGAATTATACCAGAAGGGGACCACAGGTAATTACAGACATAGTCAATGCAAACAATGTTTAAATTTTTCATCGTACTCCTCCTACTTGTCCATAACCTCCTGAAATACCCCCACATCCATTCACCCAGCAAGGAACTATTCATCTCTTCGTCCATCTTACCTTCTCATCTGACCGCTTGCACAAACCTGTTTGCCAACATAAAACACTTCCTTCCCAAACACACACAGACACCTCATGCCCTCTCTTATTCTCATCTATTAACACTTTCTCTGCTTCTCCTTACTGCTGGTGATATCTCTCCAAATCCAGGACCCCCTCAGCAAATCCCCATTATCACCTCCATGTCCCACTACAAATCTCCGTCTACAAATTTCTACAACCCCTTAAACCTAATAACCATTCCTCTGACCCCTGTGCCTTTAGTTCCTCTTGCAGGAGCATTATGGAACGCGCGCTCCGTCTGTAACAAACTGTCATACATCCATGAACTGTTCATCTCTCAAAACCTTTCCTTTCTGGGTCTCACAGAGACATGGCTGACACCCTCAGACACCACCTCCCCTGCTGCACTCTCTTATAGTGGATTTCAATTCACTCACACCCCCCGCCCTGGCTGCAAACATGGTGGAGGAGTTGGTCTTCTCCTATCAGACACCTGCTCCTACAGCCCAACTCCACTGCCACCCTCCATTACGCTCACCTCATTTGAAGTACACTCTGTTCGCATCTACTCTCCCTCCAACCTTCAAGTAGCAGTCATTTACCGCCCCCCAGGCCCAGCCACCATATTTCTTGACCACTTTAACACCTGGCTACTACACTTTCTTTCTGCCGACATCCCCACAATCATCATGGGTGACTTCAACATCCCTATTGACACCTGCCACTCGGCCGCCTCTAAACTCCTGTCGCTCTCTTCCTCCTTCGGCTTATCACAGTGGTCTTCAGCTCCCACCCACAGAGATGGTCACACTCTGGATCTGATCTTTTCCTGCCTCTGCTCCCTATCTAACCTTTCTAATTTGCCTCTCCCCCTATCCGACCACAACCTACTCACCTTCTCTTCATTGGTCTCTTCTGCAGCTCCCCCGGTCCACACACTAGCACACCCCCGCAGGAACCTCAAACAGCTTGACTTTTGCTTGCTTTCTGACTCTCTTCTCCCACTCTCTACCATCTGTTGCCTCCAAGACCCAGAAGCTGCTACCACCCTATATAACACCACATTAAGTACAGCTCTGGACACTGTTGCCCCCCTCACACACAACAAAATCCGGAAAATCAACAGACAACCCTGGCACACCAACCTGACCAAAAAACTCAGACAAGCTTCCAGGGCTGCTGAGCGGCGATGGAAAAAATCCCCTTCTAAAGATCATTTCACTGCATACAAGCAATCCCTTCTCATATTCAAATCCTCACTCGCTGATGCAAAACAGGCTTACTTCTCATCTCTCATATCTTCCCTGTCCCACAGCCCTAAACAACTTTTTAGCACTTTTAATTCCCTTCTCCGCCCCCCAGCGCCCCCACCCTCTCCTCTCTTCTCAGCTGAGGACTTTGCCAAATATTTCAAACAAAAGATAGTCCACATCAGAGAAAGCTTTACTACACAGTCCCCACAGACCCTCTACACAACTGCTCGGTCCTCTTCTCCCAAAACCCACTTCTCTACCATTACAGAAGGTAAACTCTCCACTCTACTCTCCAAATCTCATCTGACCACCTGTGCACTTGACCCAATCCCATCCCACCTCATCCCTAACCTCACTGCAGTGTTTATCCCAGCCCTAACTCATCTCTTCAACCTATCACTAAACTCTGGTGTCTTCCCCTCTGCTTTTAACCCCATAGGGACACAGCCTTATTTCACCTTAAGGACCAGGCCATTTTTTGCAAATCTGACCAGTGTCACTTTAAGTGCACATAACTTTAAAACGCTTTGACTTATCCAGGCCGTTCTGAGATTGTTTTTTCGTCACATATTGTACTTCATGACAGTGGTAAAATGAAGTCAAAAAAATTATTTTTTTTGCACAAAATAATACCTAATTTACCCCAAAATTGCAAAAATTAGCAAATTTCAAAGTTTCAGTTTCTCTACTTCTGTAATACATAGTAATACCCCCAAAAATTGTGATGACTTTACATTCCCCATATGTCTACTTCATGTTTGTAGCATTTTGGGAATGATATTTTATTTTTTGGGGATGGTACAAGGCTTAGAAGTTTCGAAGCAAATTTTGAAATTTTTCAGAAATCTTCAAAATTCCACTTTTTATGGACCAGTTCAGGTTTGAAGTCATATTGTGAGGCTTAGATAATAGAAACCTCCCAAAAATGACCCCATCTAAGAAACTACACCCCTCAAGGTATTCAAAACTGATTTTACATACGTCGTTAACCCTTTAGGTGTTGCACAAGAGTTATTGGCAAATGGGGAAGAAATTTGAGAATTTCATTTTTTTGTCTAATTTTCCATTTTAACCCATTTTTTCCACTAACAAAGCAAGGGTTAACAGCCAAACAAGACTGTATCTTTATTGCCCTTACTCTGCCGTTTACAGAAACACCCAATATGTGGCCGTAAACTACTGTACGGCCACACAGCGGGGCGTAGAGTGAAAGGTGCGCCGTATGGTTTTTGGAAGGCTGATTTTTATGGACTGGTTTATTTACACCATGTCCCATTTGAAGCCCCCTGATGCACCCCTGGAGTAGAAACTCCCTAAAAGTGACCCCATCTAAGAAAGTACACCCCTCAAGGTATTCAAAACTGATTTTATATACGTCGTTAACCCTTTAGGTGTTGCGCAAGAGTTATTGACAAATGGGGATGAAATTTGAGAATTAGATTTTTTTGTCTAATTTTCCATTTTAACCCATTTTTTCCACTAACAAAGCAAGGGTTAACAGCCAAACAAGACTGTATCTTTATTGCCCTGACTCTGCCGTTTACAGAAACACCCAATATGTGGCCGTAAACTACTGTACGGCCACACAGCGGGGCGTAGAGGGAAAGGTGCGCCGTTTGGTTTTTGGAGGGCTGATTTTTATGGACCGGTTTATTTACACCGTGTCCTGTTTCAACCCCCCTGATGCACCCCTGGAGTAGAAACTCCCTAAAAGTGACCCCATTTTGGAAACTATGGGATAAGGTGGCATTATTTGGGGGACTATTTTTAGGGTACATATGATTTTTGGTTGCTCTATATTACATTTTTGTGAGGCAAGGTTACCAAAAATTGAGATTCTGAAATTTCATCTCCATTTGCCATTAACTGTTGAGGAACACCTAAAGGGTTAATAAAGTTTGTATAATCAGTTTTAATACCTTGAGGGGTGTAGTTTCTTAGATGGGGTCACTTTTAGGGAGTTTTTACTCTAGGGGGGCATCAGGGGGGCTTCAAAAAGGACATGGTGTCAATAAAAAAGGCCATCAAAATCGGCCTTCCAGAAACCATGTCGGTCCTTTCCTTTTGCGGCCTCCCTTTTACTGATACAGCAGTTTACGACCACAAATATGGCATTTCTGTAAACTGCAGTATCAGGGTAATAAATATTAACTTTTGTTTGGTTGTTAACCCTTGTTTTGTTACCGAAAAAAACGGATTGAAATGAAAAAGTGCCAAAAATGGAGTTTTTGGCACCGTTTTCATTTTTTTTTTTTAACCGTGTTAATCTGGGGGGTTGGGTCATGGGATATTTTTATAGAGGAGATTCTTACGGACGCGGCGATACCTAATAAGTCTACTTTTTTTTATAATTATTTAGGTTTTTGACTATATTATCCTTTTTGATACCCAAACATTTTTTTGGTATCTCTAAAGTCTAGGTGTCATTTTTTTTATTTATTTTTTATCTGATTATCTTATGTGGGGGCTCATTTTTTGCGGGACGAGCGGACGGTTTTTCTGGCACTATTTTGGGGGCTATATGACTTTTTGATCGCTTGCTATTAAATTTTTTGTTATGTTTGGTGACAAAAAAAAATCTTTTTTTGCACTTTTTTTTTTTTTTTTGGACCGTGTTAATCTGGGGGGGTTGGATCATGGGGTATTTTTATAGAGGAGATTATTACCGACGCGGCGATACCTAATATGTCTACTTTTAATAAATTATAGTTTTTTTGGGTGTCTCAAGTCTGAGAACCCTTTTTTTTTTTATCCCATGTCAGTCCTAAATTGGGATATAAATTTAGTACTCCATGGAAGTGTGATACTCCCTGAAGCAACCAATAATGCAGAGGCCCGGATGATCGGGGCACGTGTCACATTGAGTTGTGGTGTCCTTCCGTATCCCCCTCCTGTGACACACTCTGCACCTTTTTTGGGTTCGTCCCTTCTTTCCAGTATGGGGGACCACACCTGGAAAGTGTTGGCCAGGGACGATCCGGGCGCCTCCAGTTCCCGAGGTACTCCGGCCTGCTCTTTCCCGGTCCGAAAAGATCAGGTCTTTGAGGACTGCCTCATAGAATTGGAGGAATGTCCCTGTGCTGCCAGCGCTTCGGGATAGTACAAAAGAGTTGTACATGGCAACCTGCACCAAGTAGACCGCAACTTTTTTGTACCATGCCCGGGTTTTGCGCATGGCGTTATATGGCTTGAGGACTTGATCAGAGAGATCAACTCCTCCCATATACCGATTGTAGGCGACGATACAATCGGGCTTGAGGACCGTTGCCGCGGTACCTCGCACAGGGACAGGGGTGATGCCGTTACCATGAATTGTGGACAGCATAAGGACATCCCTCTTGTCCTTATACCTGACCAGCAACAGGTTTCCAGTGGTAAGGGCACGGGTCTCACCCCTGGGGATAGGTACCTGGAGGGGGAGGGCAGGGAGGCCGCGTTGATTTTTCCGCACGGTCCCACAAGCGAACGTGGATCTGGCGGCAAGGGACTGGAACAAGGGGATACTGGTATAAAAGTTATCCACGTAAAGGTGGTAACCCTTATCCAGCAGTGGGAACATAAGGTCCCACACAAGTTTCCCGGTAACACCCAGAGTGGGGGGACATTCTGGGGGTTGAATCCGGGAATCTCGCCCCTCGTATATACGAAATTTGTAAGTGTACCCTGAGGTACTCTCACAAATTTTGTATAGCTTCACGCCATACCTCGCTCGCTTGGTGGGCACATACTGGCGGAAAATGAGTCTCCCCTTGAACGCAATGAGAGACTCATCAACCGCGACCTCTCTTCCAGGTACATAGGCCTCCATGAATTTGGCCCCAAAGTGATCGATGACCGGCCGTATCTTGTACAGACGGTCATGGGCAGGATCACCTCGGGGGGGACATGCTGCATTATCGGAATAATGCAGACATTTCCGAATGGCCTCAAACCGGGAGCGTGTCATGGCTGTACTGTAAAGTGGGGTCTGGTATAGGACGTCCCCACTCCAGTACAGCCTGACACTGGGTTTCTTGACCAGGCCCATATGCAGCACGAGGCCCCAAAATGTCCTCATTTCGGCTGCACTGACCGGCGTCCAGCCACCGGGCCTGGCCAAAAAGGAGCCCGGGTGTTGAGCGACGAACTGTTGGGCGTACAGATTCGTCTGCTCCACCATCAGATTTACCAGTGGGTCACTGAAAAAATGACGAAAAAAGTCATATTCAGTGTAGCCCACTGTGGAAATCTGGATTCCTGATTGGCCTACAAAATCAGGAATCA
This sequence comes from Bufo gargarizans, assembly GCF_014858855.1. Classification (NCBI taxonomy): domain Eukaryota; kingdom Metazoa; phylum Chordata; class Amphibia; order Anura; family Bufonidae; genus Bufo; species Bufo gargarizans. The sequence continues at coordinate 47,952,395 of NC_058083.1, read as the reverse complement.
CGGGCTCGTATCGCTCTGGGCTACACCAGACAAATTCACCGGCAGGGTGCTCCGGTGGATTTAACTGGTGGGCCGGGAAACCAGTACGAGCCCCAGAGCTGCTCGTACTAGGCTGGGCCACAGGGTCCCTAACATGGCGGTCCCCTTGCTCCGCCTGGCGGCGTCTCCGCCGCCTTGGGGGCTCATCATCATCGCTAGATGATGAGGAGGATGCGGATGACAACAGGAATGTGGGGTCATCCTCATCCTCACTGGGACTCTCGGATTCGGAGGCAAGCTGGGCGTATGCCTCCTCGGCCGAGAACGTCCGGCGGGCCATAGGGGAGTGTGTGTCTGCGTGTATATGTGCGTGTGTGTAACTCTTTATTTTGTGTGCGTGTGTGTGGGGGCACGGGTGTTCACGAACTCACCCTAAAACTAAAAAAATAAAAAAATAAACTGACTAAAAAAAAGGCCAAAAAATGTGGAAAAAAAAATTCAAAACCGCTGATCAACCGTCCGAAGTTGATCAGCGGTGGGGTGTGCGATGCGCTAACAGTGGCCGGACACTAAGAGTGCCGGCCACAGTCAGCGTACACAAAAAATAAAAATAAAATCCTGCACCCCAAAAAAGTGGGGGGGGGGAGGGGGGGCAGGGGGGGGGCAAGTGGCAGCACCCCTGGGGGGTCTAGGGTCACACAGCTGTGCTGTGGACCCCAGACACCCTAACTAGGGTGATGCAATGAAAAGTGAAAAAAACTAACTTTCCCTTTTTTTCCCTGCCTAACCCAAACTTTCCCTAGCTGTCCCTATGTACCTGATGGGGGGTGCTGGTGGCAGAGATCGGGTCCTGGGGGCACAGATCGGGTGCAGGCAGCGGCAGCAGACACGTGCAGGCAGCTCCTCTCTCCTCCGGCTCCGGAACACAAAAGGAGGAGGAGAGGAGCGCCTGCCTCTTTTGAATCTGCCGCCGGACCGCCCACTGACCAATCAGAAAGCGATCCTGAGTGGTGATGTCACCATCACCACTCAGGATCGCTGGATGGTGATTGGTGGAGTGAAATCACACCACCATCACCATCCTGTTCCGGGTTATCGGGTCTTCAGAGACCCGAATAACCCGGAAACGCAGAAAACCGCAGGTCTGAATTGACCTGCGGTTTTCTGCGATCGCCGACATGGGGGGGTCACAGGACCCCCCGGCGCATTTGCCCCAGGTGCCTGCTCAATGATTTGAGCAGGCACCGGGTTCCGATCACCGCCCGCCGAGCGGCGGTGATCGGAACCATTCATGACGTACCGGTACGTCATGTGTCCTTAACAGGTTAAACATGCTACCATTACACCCATCCTCAAAAAACCTTCACTTGACCCATCTTCCTTGTCCAGTTATCGCCCCATATCACTTCTTCCGTATGCCTCAAAGCTACTTGAACAACATGTCCATTCAGAACTGTCCTCCCACCTCTCCTCCTGCTCCCTCTTTGACCGCCTACAATCTGGCTTCCGAACCCACCACTCGACCGAGACTGCCCTTACCAAAGTCACCAATGACCTACTCACAGCCAAAACCAAGAAACAATACTCTGTCCTCCTTCTCCTTGACCTGTCCTCTGCCTTCGACACTGTTGACCACTCCCTTCTGTTGCAAACTCTCTCATCTCTTGGCATCACTGACCTGGCCCTCTCCTGGATCACATCATACCTCACAGAACTGACATTTTGTGTCTCCCACTCCCACACCACCTCCTCGTCTCATTCCCTCTCTGTTGGTGTCCCGCAAGGCTCTGTCCTAGGACCCCTGCTCTTCTCTATCTACACTTTTGGCCTGAGACAGCTCATAGAGTCCTATGGCTTTCAGTATCACTCCTACGCTGATGACACACAAATCTACCTCTCTGGTCCAGACATCACCACCTTACTATCTAGAATCCCACAATGTCTATCTTCTATATCATCCTTCTTCGCCTCTCGCTTTCTTAAACTTAACATGGATAAGACAGAATTCATAATCTTTCCCCCATCTTGTTCAACCCCCCCTACAGACCTATCTACCACGATCAATGGCTGCACACTATCCCCAGTCAACAAAGCCCGCTGCCTTGGAGTAATCTTGGATTCTGCCCTTTCCTTCCGACCGCACATCCAAGCCCTTTCCACCACCTGCCGTCTCCAACTCAAAAACATCTCCCGCATCCGCGCTTTCCTTAACTTTGAATCTGCGAAAATACTTGTACATGCCCTCATTATCTCCCGCCTAGACTACTGCAACATTCTCCTCTGTGGCCTTCCATCTAGCACTCTCGCACCCCTCCAATCTATCCTCAACTCTGCTGCCCGACTAATCCACCTCTCACCCTATTATTCCTCTGCCTCTCCCCTTTGCCAATCCCTTCACTGGCTCCCCATTGCCCAACGAATTCACTTCAAAGTACTTACAAATACATACAAGGCCGTCCATAACCTGTCCCCTCCCTACATCTCTGAGCTAATTTCCCGATACACCCCCACACGCACTCTCCGATCCTCACAAGACCTCCTTCTCTCCTCTCCTCTTATTGCCTCTTCCCACAATCGACTCCAGGATTTCTCCCGTGCATCCCCCATACTCTGGAACTCGCTACCCCAACATATCAGACTCTCACCTACAGTGGAATCCTTCAAAAGAAACCTGAAAACCCACCTCTTCAGACAAGCCTACAACCAGTGACCCTGCTGCCTCTATACCGCCATGACCAACTTAACCCGCACCTACTGTGTCCTTCTCCCATACCATGTAGATTGTAAGCCCTCACGGGCAGGGCCCTCTCTCCTTCTGTACCAGTTTGTAACTCATTTTGTTTATGATTAGTGCAATTGTCTGTATTATGTATGTGCACCCCTTATCATATGTACAGCGCTATGAAATGAATGGCGCTTAAATAATAATAAATAATAATAATAAATAATGTGTCGCGCGACATTGATGTTGCACCAATGTCACGCGAAAATCTTTATAATGATAGTCTATGGTGTTGCACTGCGACATGTGACATGCTGCGACTGCGACGCTACAGTCAGAAAAATCCTTTCAAATCCATTTTTTGCAACTGTCGTGTCGCATGCGCAGCATGTCACATGTCGCAGTGCAACACCATAAACTATCATTATAAAGATTGTTGAGACAAAATGTTGCACGACACATGTCGTCGTGTAGCCCTAGCATTAAAGGGGCAGGGCGCTGTGAAGGTCACTGTTAAAGAGGCGGGCACTGTGGATGTTACTATTAGGCCTCTTTCACACTACCGTTTTTTTTTTCCGTTTTGCGGTCCGTTTTTTGCGTTCCGTATACGGTCCGTATACGGAACCATTCATTTCAATGGTTCCGCAAAAAAACGGAATGTGTTCCGTATGCATTCCGTTTCCGTTTTTCCGTTCCGTTGAAAGATAGAACATGTCCTATATTTGGCCGCAAATCACGGTCCGTGGCTCCATTCAAGTCAATGGGTCCGCAAAAAAAACTGAACACATACGGAAATGCATCCGTATGTCTTCCGTATCCGTTCCGTTTTTTGCGGAACCATCTATTGAAAATGTTATGCCCAGCCCAATTTTTTCAATGTAATTACTGTATACTGTATATGCCATACGGAAAAACGGAACGGAACAACGGAACGAAAACGGAACCAAAACGGAAGCAAAAAAACGGAACAACGGATCCGTGAAAAACGGACCGCAAAACACTGAAATGGACATACTGTAGTGTGAAAGAGGCCTAAATCCGTAAAGTTAGGCATCTGGGTACTAATAATCTGCACATATCTTATGTCCTTAAGGCCTCTTTAACACTACAGTATGTCCATTTCAGTGTTTTGCGGTCCGTTTTTCACGGATCCGTTGTTCCGTTTTTTGCTTCCGTTGTGGTTCCGTTTCCGTTCCGTTGTTCCGTTCCGTTTTTCCATATGGCAAATACAGTATACAGTAATTTCATTAAAAAAATTGGGCTGGGCATAACATTTTCAATAGATGGTTCCGCAAAAAACGGAACGGATACGGATAACATACGGATGCATTTCCGTATGCATTCCGTTTTTTTGCAGACCTATAGACTTTAATGCAGCCACGGAACGTGATTTGCGGACAAATATAGGACATGTTCTATCTTTCAACGGAACGGAAATACGGAAACGGAATGCATACGGAACACATTCCGTTTTTTTTGCGGAACCATTGAAATGAATGGTTCCGTATACGGACCGTATACGGAACGCAAAAAACGGACCGCAAAACGGAAAAAAAAACGGTAGTGTGAAAGAGGCCTTACAGTAACCTCCACAGTACCCTGCTGCCTTAACAGTGACCTCCACAGCAGTTGCTCCTTTAATAGTGACCCCTGCCCCCTTAACACTGACCTCCACAGTGTCCGCCCTTTAACAGTGACTTCTACAGCGGCCTGCCCCCTTTAGGGTCCATTCACACGTCCGTTTTTTCTTTCCTGATTTGTTCTGTTTTTTGCGGAACAGATCAGGACCAGATCTGGACCCATTCATTTTCAATGGGTCCTGGAAAAAATCGGACAGCACAATGTGTGCTGTCCGTTTCCGTTGTTCCGTTCCGCATGTCCGTTTAAATATAAAACATGTCCTATTCTTTTCCGCAAAATTCGGATCCTGGTACAATACAAAGTCAATGGATCCGCAAAAAACGGAAGACATTCGGATGTCATTCCGTATGTCATCCGTTTTATGCGGAATCCGTTCCTGGAAACACATAAATTTTATTTATTTTTTTTCAAAGAAATCCAAACAACTTTATTTGATTATTGAAATTTATACATGTTTCCGTTTTTTGCGGATCCGCAAAAAACGGATGACATACGGATGACATACGGAAACATTTTCAGGAACAACGGATCCGCAAAAAACGGACCGAAAATCGGGATATAGGAAAATACTAACGTGTGAATGTAGCCTTAGAGTATGTTCACATGGTTAACTTTGAAGCCTATTTTGGTGCATAAATCATTTGTATTTCATGTGACATACCCTTAAAAACAGCTATTTTCAATGGGACAAAAGTCTAAAGTTTCACCAAATCTATAATCCAGCATCCGCCACTCAAATAAATCTGCCAAAGACTGCCTAGTTGAAGTTTACACTTTCACATGGTCAGTATTTGATCAGTAATTTTTATTAGTTTTTTTCCAAAACACAGAAAAGGTACAAATCTTCCCATTATCTCGCTTCTCCGCAGCTTCCACACCTGGGTTTGGCTAAAAAAAATACGGATGCAAAATACTGGCCGAAAACTGACTGTGTGAACGTGGCCTAAATCTTAGACAATATTTGAATATCGTCCTCATTGTGTGTTTCTAAGTGATCTTGTACTTTATGAATTATGGGCATTACATATTGACATCTTAGTAGATAGTGGCTCCTCTGGGTTGCCACACATGGGGTCAGTGCCTCTGCTGTTGAATCCACAGACAATGGCTGATGCGAGTTTAAAATAGTAAAATCAGGAGACCAAGCAAAAGTTCAGGGCTAGCAGAATTCATGCAATACAATAATAAAAGCAGAAGGTCAGGACTGGCAGAATTCATTCAATACAATAATCCAGACAGAAGGTCAGGGCAGTCAGAGTTCATGCAACATGATCATTTAAGCAGACAAGGTCAAAGGCAAGCGGCTAGAAGATCAAAATCAGAGCAATCCAAGTCAATCCAAGATGTACAGAAAATAGCAAATACATTCCTCAGGCAAAGAGCAGTAAGGGAGGGATTCTTAAATAGCCACAGTTCAATACTGAAAGAATTTAAGACTGTTAAGTTGCTGAACTGGGTGTGGTATGGAAACACAGTAGATTCAGCGAGATAGCAGAACTGAATTTTAAACTTGGTCACAGACATACTAGGGGGTAGACAGTGTCACATATTACTTGGTGTCATCTGCAATATTACAAACAGTGCTAAGTCCCAAGACTGAAACTGGGATTACACTGTTTATTACCTCAATTCATTCATAGAATGGATAATTGACCTCAACTCGCTAGATACGGTCTTTGAGCCAGTATTCAGTCCTATTGCGTACAGTAGACCTGAGCTTACATAATATCTATCAGGGACCTATCAAGCCATTTAAGTTTGGACCATTGTGGACCCAGGAGTCCAAGGGACGAATCTTAATAAATAGTGTCAATTATCAAAAATCGATCAGTCTTAAGTTATGACAAATATACCCATCCAAATGATTCTCCTCTAGTAGTGCTACAAATGAAAGGATAAGAGGACAAGCGTGCACACTTAAAGAACTTTATTAAACTTGGCATGCTGCTTGGTAGGGTTGATCCTCCTGATTGAAATAATACCTAACTTGTAAAAATCAGTTGCAACATTCCCAAGGAAAAAAAGACATTTACCCTTTATGCAAATGAGAGGTCCAGTGCACCCAGGGGTGCAGCGAAGCTTCTCGGTGCACCCTAGCTCCTTAGCTTTCTAGTACTGGCCATGCCCTTGGTGCACTAAAACCCTCATTTGCAAAAATAATTAAAAAAAAATGATTTTCATAAGACAGGTATCATTTTAAGATGCAGTATCAACCCTACAATTCTTCGTTTTTAAGATATGCATGTTTGTGCTCGGATCGGCTCATTACGAGAGGGTCCCCTACCTAAGCCTATATTCCCCCCCCCCTACCTAGAAGCAGCAGAGTTATGCCGGAACTGCTTATCGAAGGGTAGCCTAAAGGGGGCCACACCAATGATGAGTCCTGAGAAGAAGGGAGGGCTTCTGGGTGGGTCGAAAGCATTCGAACCGACAGGTGGGGGCAGGAGAGCCAGGTTTAAATAATTAAAGCCCCGCCTCCCCTCACACAAACACGGCACTCTTTAATTGCCTACCACTTGTGCTCGGATCGGCTCATTACGAGAGGGTCCCCTACCTAAGCCTATATTCCCCCCCCCTACCTAGAAGCAGCAGAGTTATGCCGGAACTGCTTATCGAAGGGTAGCCTAAAGGGGCCAAAAGAACCATGCATAGGAGTTTTGAAAGACTTTGATAACAGAAACTACAAAACCAAAACTTGGAAAGACAGTGACATTTTGTATTAAGGATCCGGGATATAACGCATGGAACACGCGGAACTCCAACGACCCAACCGTTTGATTACATGTACTGGTACCTTAGAAACATAGAATGTGTCGGCAGATAAGAACCCTTTGGCCCATCTAGTCTGCCCAATATATCTGAATCCTATGAATAGTCCCTGGCCCTATCTTATATGAAGGATAGCCTTATGCCTATCCCATGCATGCTTAAACTCCTCCACTGTATTTGCCGCTACCACTTCTGCAGGAAGGCTATTCCATGCATCCACTACTCTCTCAGTAAAGTAATACTTCCTTATATTACTTTTAAACCTTTGCCCCTCTAATTTAAAACTGTGTCCTCTTGTGGTAGTTTTTCTTCTTTTAAATATGCTCTCCTCCTTTACCGAGTTGATTCCCTTTATGTATTTAAAAGTTTCTATCATATCCCCTCGGTCTCTTCTTTCTTCCAAGCTATACATATTAAGGTCTTTTAACCTTTCCTGGTAAGTTTTATCCTGCAATCCATGGACCAGTTTAGTAGCTCTTCTCTGAACTCTCTCTAGAGTATCTATATCCTTCTGGAGATATGGCCTCCAGTACTGCGCACAATACTCCAAGTGAGGTCTCACTAGTGTTCTGTACAGCGGCATAAGCACTTCACTCTTTCTACTGCTTATACCTCTCCCTATACATCCAAGCATTCTGCATGGACGCCGCAGCTGCTGCGCCCCTGTGGAAGGAATGTCCTGTGATCGAGAGAGGATCGACCCCTGAACCTGTTAACTAAACCCGAATGTGCTGAATACCTGCCAGGTATAGTTAACAGTGCTATAGGACAGGTTTAATTGAGAGTGGCAAAAAACCTGACGAAGCCCAATAGGTGAGTGATAGTCCCCCCGGCCAGCAGCCGGGTAGGTGTTCATATTTCTGAAACAGGCGCCAAGCTGTCTTGTAAGCCCTCAGGGTATTACTGGCCAAGGAATTGGCCATCAGTCTGTTAGCTATGGTGAGATGAGAGACTAGTCCCAGCGCAGCTGGGCCTGGTGAGGAATTGGCATTGGCAACCGATCTGCCCCTGGACAAACCTGAAAGAAAAAGTGGAAAATTTTTTTTTTTTTTTTTTTTTTTTTTTAACGGAGAAGCCATGCGTGAGACTCTAATGGCAGAGTCATATGTGTAAACCTAAAACTGAGAAGCCATGTGCGAGAGACTCTAATGGCGGAGTCATATGTGTAACCTAAACGGAGAAGCCATGCATGAGAGACTAATGGCGGAGTCATATGTGTAAACCTAAACGGAGAAGTCGTGCGTGAGAGACTCTAATGCCAGAGTCATCTGTGTAAACCTAAAGCGGAGAAGCCATGCGCGATAGACTAATGGCGGAGTCATATGTGTAAAACTAAAACGGAGAAGCAATGCGTGAGACTCAGATGGCGGAGTCATATGTGTAACTAAAACGGAGAAGCCATGCGTGAGAGACTCTAATGGCAGAGTCATATGTGTAAACCTAAAACGGAGAAGCCATGCGTGAGAGACTCTAATGGTGGAGTCATATGTGTACACCTAAAACGGAGAAGCCATGCGTGAGAGCCTCTAATGGTGGAGTCATATGTGTAAACCTAAAACGGAGAAGCCATGCATGAGAGCCTCTTACGGCGGAGTCATATGTGTAAAACTGACACGGAGAAGCCATGCGTGAGAGCCTCTTACGGCGGAGTCATATGTGTAAACCTAAAACGGAGAAGCCATGCGTGAGAGACTCTAATGGTGGAGTCATATGTGTAAACCTAAAACGGAGAAGCCATGCGTGAGAGACTCTAATGGCGGAGTCATATGTGTAACCTAAAACGGAGAAGCCATGCGTGGGAGACTCTAATGGTGGAGTCATATGTGTAAACCTAAACGGAGAAGACATGCGTGAGAGACTCTAATGGTGGAGTCATATGTGTACACCTAAAACGGAGAAGCCATGCGTGAGAGCCTCTAATGGTGGAGTCATATGTGTAAACCTAAAACGGAGAAGCCATGCGTGAGAGACTCTAATGGCGGAGTCATATGTGTAACCTAAAACGGAGAAGCCATGCGTGGGAGACTCTAATGGTGGAGTCATATGTGTAAACCTAAAACGGAGAAGCCATGCGTGAGAGACTCTAATGGCGGAGTCATATGTGTAAACCTAAAACGGAGAAGCCATGCATGAGAGCCTCTTACGGCGGAGTCATATGTGTAAAACTGACACTGAGAAGCCATGCGTGAGAGCCTCTTACGGCGGAGTCATATGTGTAAAACTGACACTGAGAAGCCATGCGTGAGAGCCTCTTACGGCGGAGTCATATGTGTAACCTAAAACGGAGAAGCCATGCGTGGGAGACTCTAATGGTGGAGTCATATGTGTAAACCTAAAACGGAGAAGCCATGCGTGAGAGACTCTAATAGAGGAGTCATATGTGTGCACCTAAAACGGAGAAGCCATGCATGAGAGACTCTAATGGCGGAGTCATATGTGTAACCTAAACGGAGAAGCCATGCGTGAAAGACTCTAAAGGCGGACTATATGTGTAAACCTAAAACGGAGAAGCCATGTGTGAGAGACTCTAATGGTGGAGTCACATGTGTGCACCTAAAACGGAGAAGCCATGCGTGAAAGACTCTAATTGTGGTTTGAATTATTATTATATTTTTTTTTATTATTATTATTATTTTATTTTTTTTAAACTATAAACCACTTACGCAGCTCCAGTATGGGCACAGCTCTGAGTACGAGCATGAAGAGCATGGTATAACGCAGGTCACCTGCACGGACTAACTAACATCCTGTGCCTAAATGACCCCCTTGGAACCTTCTGTACGGCCGGCAGCAGGAAGCCAGCCACCGCCTATGATCTGCTCCCCCTGACCGAGCCTGGTACTCCTTCCCCCGTTCCCTGCCTACCTAACGGCACGGCGGCCCGTGCCAGACTTTATTGAAGATGAGGAGCGGAGAAACGGTGTCCAGCACCTTTACCCCCAGCCGCGTGGGGAGCTCACGCTGCTCCCTGGCAGAGTGCACCAGTGCGGGGGAGCCCCCCTCAGCCAGGGCCGACCCACCGCCGGCTGGACACTCGTACCACGTGGGGAGCAGCGCCGCTCCCTGGCGATGTGCACCGGATCAGAGGGAGCCCTTCCTTTACCGTGAGCCCCGGCCCTCGCCGGTTTGAATCGTGTGCCGCGTGGGGAGCCACATAGCTCCCTGGCATTATGCGCCGGCGCGGGAGTGCCCCCCCTAGGGGCTGGTTATTGTGACTGGAACCCGCTGGGAGACTGAGGTCTGACCGGACCTACCTGTGACCGAGAAGGCTGACCCCCCAGGCCGTGGCTGACCCGCGTGCGTAGACGTGACGCAACTACCTGTAGATGCCCCCCCAGTGCCTGTAGTCAACGGGAGTGCGACCGAGTCTGTGGATGTGACCGACTGGCCCCTGTAGTCGTGAGGGGACCCTACCTCGGGAGTAGCGGTAACGGACCATCGCCTGTAGACGTGGTAGTATTACCTCACGAGTCTGTTGACATGAGACTAATGCCTGCAGTCGTGCCAGGGCTTTATAACGAGTCTGTAGTCGTGACAGACTAATGCCTGCAGTCGTGGCAGGGCTTTATAACGAGTCTGTAGTCATAACGGATTTGTGCCTGCAGTCGTGGCAGGGCTTTAGAGCGGGTCTGTAGTCGTGACAGACTGATGCCTGCAGTCGTGGCAGGGCTTTATAACGGGTCTGTAGTCGTGACAGACTGATGCCTGCAGTCGTGGCAGGGCTTTATAACGGGTCTGTAGTCGTGACAGACTGATGCCTGCAGTCGTGGCAGGACTTTATAACGAGTCTGTAGTCGTGACAGACTGATGCCTGCAGTCGTGGCAGGGCTTTATAACGGGTCTGTAGTCGTGACAGACTGTTGCCTGCAGTCGTGGCAGGGCTTTAGAGCGGGTCTGTAGTCGTGACAGACTGATGCCTGCAGTCGTGGCAGGGCTTTATAAGGAGTCTGTAGTTGTGACAGACCTGGCAAAGCAACATTCCTATCTATACCATTTTTATTTTATTTTTTTTCTCCCCCCCCCCCCCCACCAAAGGCCACGACTGTAGGCGCCACCCTGTAAGAGATGCGCCAGAGGCCTGGCCATAATAGTCCACCATCCCCCGTCCCCCAAGCCTATGCAGGAGAAAAAGGAGGGGGTTGGCCCACGCCTGCACCACCCCTGACTCACCTGGCGGCCATGACAGCCACAAACCCCACAGTATCGTAAGTTAGCCAACCACCTGTGGACCTGAATAAACAAGGACAGACATGTGAGTGAGCGCACGGTGACTGGGTGACCCTTCACTCCTGCCACCGCTCCTTTGCTGTCCACAGGATTATTGCGACTGCGCCCGAACCAACCCCCTGACTCGCCGTATGGGCTAGCGGGCGGCCCGGCTGCGTGCGCAAAGTGACGTGGTCAGCCCCCCTTTTTGGAGCACTCTTTATATTTGATCCTTAAACATATCCCAAATATATAATATATATATATTTTTTTTTTGTTTGTCCTGCCTTAGTACCTAGCCACTGTGCCTGAGCAAGGAGCCCTGTACCTGGACTGCAGTACCAGTATGGGCCTGTAGGTGTCGCCCTCTATCAAGCCAGGGCCTGCTGGAGCGCAGCAAGCCAGTGAGCTGCACTGAGGAGCCGACGGCCGGCGTGACCGCTGCTCTGGGTATGTGAAGGACGTGTGACCCGTCGCTGCTGAGCCACAGATGAGGGGTGCCCGCCTGGGGGACGCTGCACGTGGGAGCAGGGGTGCTTGGCGCAGGGCCTGGAGCGGATCGGGGTGCCTGGAGCGGGGTGCCGGAAGCGATCGGGAGTGCGGGCAGTCGCCAGCGCGGCTGGGGCCCGGCGGCACGCTCGGCAGCGCCCCATGTTATACATAGTGAGACGGGTGTGCAGCCACCCTGCCTACCTAATCACCGAAGCGACGAGCCCGACGCAGCCGACCACCCGATTCTCCAGTGACGCACGCACTTCTCTGGCACCAACCCACGAGCTGATTCGAAAGCATTCGAACCGACAGGTGGGGGCAGGAGAGCCAGGTTTAAATAATTAAAGCCCCGCCTCCCCTCACACAAACACGGCACTCTTTAATTGCCTACCACATATGTGACTTTGGAACAACCCTATTAATAGGGCACAGACCACATAGGATATAACATTTGCTTACGGCAGATCGTGGCCTATTGTCTACTTGTGCCCAAGTTGTGAAGCCTGAAAAGTTAGACATTTTGTTTTTAGAGCAAGTGTCCAAAACAAAAGTAAAAAAAGTTTGGAAGTGGCTTTGCAGCAGTCAACATGTCTGATGGCTTCCGTTAGTTTTTGAGATATTGAATGCACAAATTTGACAGTACTCACTAGTAATAATACAAGGGGATCTATTTAGTTTGACCATGAGATATTCAATTATAGGAAATATTCTGGGAATGGCTTGCATAGGATTTTTTCAGGACTATTAGCAATTTTGAGGAACAAAATAGCAAAAGAAAACATCTGTTTTGTCATAAATTTTGCAGAAATCATAAATTTAACTTCAGCTTTTGCATTATTGCTTGGTGGCTCGGTAAAGCGCACACATTTACTTTCCCATTACACTGTAAAATAGCTGTTTGTATATTGGATGGTGTTTCTCCAGTGGCCTATATGCCGGAAAATGTAATGATTGAACAAAACATTTCAGAAAAAAGTATAACATTTTAATTTATTGAAACAGTCTACCTCAACTGAATGCGTTACTAAAATATTACCACCACCTATTCTGTACCCCCAAGGCATGTCGTTTCTTTCAGAACAATATAGTTCACTTATTGTGACGGCAGGGAACGCATCATCGGGTGCTATGTAGCACCCAATGACGCGTGTTCGACTAAGTCTTAGTCAGGGAGAGCTGAGCATAGGAAGGGACAGACAGTGTAGGGAGTGTTATTGGAAGATTTTTATTAGAGAAACTTTTCAGAGACCCAAAAGTCCTTTTAAGGAGTATAGTGCGTGACAGCAGGAATATATGTTTGTAGCGCACCCTGCGACCCTGCGCTAAATTGATAAGTCTTAGGCCTCTCTCACACCTGAACGTGTGCACTCCGTAGCCGTATTGAGGACCGCATTTGCGGATACGCAATTCATGGGCGCCGTTACGTGGGCATTCCGCATCACGGAGGCGGACCTATTCACTTGAATGGGTCCGCAGAACCGGAGATGGTGCGGAATGGTGCGGAACAGAAGCACGCACCGGAACCCTACAGAAGCACTACCGAGTGCTTCCGTGGAGTTTTGTCCCGTACTTCCGTTCTGCAAAAAGATAGAATATGTCCTATCTTTTTGCGGAACGGGCAGATCGCGGACCTATTAAAGTGAATGGGTCCAAGATCCGCTGCGGCTGCCCCACGGTTTGTGTTCGTGCATTGCGGGCCGTAGCACGGCCACGGGGCGCACACGTTCGTGTGCAAGAGGACTTAGGGAGAGCTGTGCATAGGAAGGGACAGAGTGTAGGGAGTGTTATTGGAAGATTTTTATTAGAAAAACTTTTCAGAGACCCAAAAGTCCTTTTAAGGACTATCGTGTGTGACAGCAGCAATATATATTTTTTGTGCTAAACAGCGTCTAATAGGCCGCTGCGGACAGTTAAATTATCCGCGCCACATATCTCCTGTGTAAAGTGTGCGCATCCCTAAAATATCAGTGACATCCAGTGTACTTTTACCGTAGACGGTGTCCGCAGCGGACAGTTAAATTATCTGCGCCACATCTCCTGTGTAAAGTGTGTGCATCCCAAAAATATCTGTGACATCCAGTGTACTTTTTCCATAGACGGTGTCCGCTGCGAACAGTGACATTAGCTGCGCCACATCTCCAGTGTAAAGTGTGCACATCCCAAATGTATCTGTGACATACAGTGTACTTTTTCAATAGACGGTGTACGCTTCTGACAGTGACCTTACCAAGGCCTCATCTGCAGTGTAACGTGTGCGCTTCAAAAATGTATCTGTGACATACAGTGTACTTTTTTGCGTAGACGCTGCGTACAGTGACATTACCGGTGGTACCTCTCCTATATAACGTTTCCTCATCCCAAATACCTGTGACATTCCCTGTAATTTTTCATTAGCCGCTGGTGACAGCATTGACATTATCTGCGGGATATCTCCTGTGTGACGTTTCCACATCCAAAATACCCTTTTAAATTTGTTTGCACATACACTTCCAAATCCTACGCTACTGTACGTGTGACAGACTTTCAATCATATATAACATTTAATATGAAGAAAGCGAGCAGTAAGGGACGGGAAAGTAGCCGTGATGCTGACGGTGCACACAGAGGCCGTGGCCCTGGGCGCAGTGAAACTGTGCCTGCTGCCAGAGCACAAGAAAAACAATCATCCATGATACCTAGCTTCATGTCCCAGTTTGCAGGGCGGCGCAAACTCTTGAAGTCAGAACAGTGCGACCAGGTGGTCAGTTAGATTGCAGCAGATAATGCTTCTAGTCACTTAAGCACCACACTGTCTTCCGCAAAGTCCAGTCTCAGTAGCCAAGAGTCTGCTCAACCAAATCCTCACCCTGATTCTTCTTCCTCCCACCATGGAGAGTCTGGGCAAACAAGTGATCCCACACTCGGATATTCCGAGGAGCTCATCTCAGCGCCATTCCTTGATTTGGCCCTCTCGCCAAGCAAGCTTGAAGAGGGACAGATCTTGTGCCCTGATTCCTAATCTCTTGAGCATCCACAATCACAAGAAGATGACGGTAGGGAACGGCAATTACTGTTTAATGAGATGGATGATGATGAGAGAGACACAGTTGCCAATAACTCTACGGCAATTACTGTCGCAATAGGTTGATGAAGAGGATGAGACACAGTTGTTAATCACTGAGGTAGTGGTTAGGTCAACAAGTCAAGAGGATGAGCAGAGTGAGAATGTGGAAGAGGAGGTGGTGGACGATGAAGTCACTGACCCAACTGGGAAGGAGGAGAGCAGTACAGAGGGGGGGGGGGAGATCTGCTGCACCACAACTGGCTGGAAGAGGCAGTGGGGTGGCAAAAGGGAGAAGGCGGACCACACCAAACAGGCCCACAACTGTTCCCCGGAGCACACCCTTGCGGAAATCTCCCTTGCCAAGGGGTAGGTGTTCCGCAGTCTGGCGCTTTTTGAGGAAAGTGCGGATGACAAAAGAATTGTAATTTGCAACCTGTGCCATACAAAAATGAGCAGGGGCGTGAACACTAGCAACCTCACCACCACCAGCATGATCCGCCACATGGCATCAAAGCACCGTAATAGATGGGCCGAACGCCTGGGTCCACAGTCAGTGTCTGCGGGTCACACCACTGCCTCATCTTCCCCGGTGTTACACGCTGGCCAATGCCCTGTCCAAGACGCAGGCCCGGATGCCTCCCGCCCTGCACCTGGACCTTCGCAAGCACCATCAGCGACCACATCCACTACAATGTCCCAGCGCAGTGTACAAATGTCCTTACCCCAGGCATTTGAAAGCAAGCGCAAATACCCAGCCACCCACCCACTGGCCATAGCACTAAATGCACAGCTTTCCAAATTACTGGCCCTGGAAATATTGCCATTTAGGCTTGTGGACACTGAGGCCTTCTACAGCCTTATGTCGGTGGCCGCACAGCGTTACGCAGTCCCCAGCCGCCACTATTTTTCAATGTGTGCCGTGCCCGCCTTACACTAACATGTGTACCATAACATCACAGGTGCCTTGACCAATGCAGTTACTGGAAAGGTCCACTTAACCACGGACACATGGACAAGTGCATTCGGCCAGGGTCGCTACATTTCCCTGACGGCACACTGGGTGAATGCTGTGGAGGCCGAGAGCAAGTCGTGATTGTGGGCCCTACATTGATCAAGGTTTCCGCCAGCACCTACGTTAGTGGCTCCAACCCTCACTTCTCCTCCTCCTCCACTTCCACCTCCGAATTATCCACGTGCAGCACCAGTCAGTCATCCGTCGGTAGCTGGAAGCAGTGTAGCACTGCAGTGGGGAAGCGGCAACAGGCAGGGCTGAAGCTGATATGCTTAGGGGACAAACAGCACACCGCCACAGAGCTGTGGCAGGGGGTAAGAGACCAGACTGAGCTGTGGCTTTCGCAACTCAACCTAGAACCAGGCATGGTTATGTCTGATAATGGCCATAACTTGGTGGAGGCTTTGGAGCTCGGCAAGCTCACACACATCCCATGCCTAGCCCACGTCTTAAACTTAGCTGTTCAGCGGTTTCTCAAAACTTACCCCAATTTGCCTGAGATACTGGTGAAGGTGCGCCGCATGTGTGCCCATTTTCGCAAGTCATCAACAGCTTCAGCCAGTCTGTCAATGCTGCAGCAGCGCTTGAAATTGCCAGCTCACCGGCTGATGTGCGACGTGAGCATGCGCTGGAACTCGATGTTCCACATGTCGGCCAGGGTTTGTGAGCAGCAGAGGGCAGTAGTGGAATACCAGCTGCAACATGGTCGTCGCCTTTCCAGTCAGCTTCCGCTATTCACAAGCGAGGAGTGGGCATGGATGTCTGACCTCTGTGAGGTTTTAAGAAACTTTGAGGAATCTACACAGATGGTGAGCAGCGAAAACACTATTATCAGCATAACCATCCCACTTCTGTGTCTACTCAAACGCTCGCTGCTCACAATTAAGGACGACGCTTTGCATGTGGAAGAGGTGGAAATGGGGGAAGACATTACACAGGGTGATAGCCAGACCACCCTCAGTTTGTTTTCTCAGCGTGAATTGGACGATGAAGAAGAGGAGGAGGAGGAGCAGGAGATAGTTGCCTCTGCTACAGAGGGTAGTACCCATGGAAGTTTATTTCCATCTGTTCAGCGTGGGTGGGCAGAAGAGAAGGAAGAGGATGAGGAGATTCAGAGTGATCCTCCTGATGACGACAGCAAAGTCTTGCCTGTTGGGACTCTGGCACACATGGCTGACTTTATGTTAGGCTGCCTTTCCAGCGACCCGCGCGTTATACGCATTTTAGACAACACAGATTACTGGTTGTTCACCCTTCTCGACCCCCGCTACAAAGAGAACTTCTCATCTCTCATTCCACTGGTGGAGAGGACGAGCAAAACGGTGCAATACCAGAAGATCCTTGTTGAAAAATTGCTCCAAAAATTTCCATCTGACAACACTGGTGGCAGAGACCGTACTTCTTGGCCAACCAAGGAAGGGAGACAAGGGAACAAACAGCAGTTCCAACAGAGGCAGGGCAACACTCTCTAAAGCCTGGGACAGTTTCATGACACCCCGCCAGCACCCTCACCCTGATGCGCAGCCTAGTGTCACAAGGAGGGAAATATTTTGGAAGTTGGTGAAGGAGTACATAGCAGACCGTGTCAGCGTCCTCAATGATGCTTCAGTGCCTTACAACTACTGGGTGTTCAAGCTAGACACGTGGCACGAACTGGCGCTCTAAGCCTTAGAGGTGCTGGCCTGCCCTGCCGCCAGCATTTTGTCTGAGCTGGTATTTAGTGCTGCTGGTGGCATTATAACAGAAAAGCATATCCGCCTGTCAACTAAAAACAGGTTGACAGGCCTATTAACAAGGCCTGGATTGACCATGACTTCTCGACTCCACCAGAGGAAAACTGATGAACATAAAGGCACTTTAAATGTGTTGTTTATAATGTACTTAATACACTGTATTCCCATGCACCCCTTCCACCACAAACAAGGGTATATGGTTGAATTTTCCTTTTCTCATCCGCCTCGTCCTCTTCCATCATATCAACATGCTTATTTGTCGCATATAATGCCCTTCGCATATAATGTTTTACATGGTCAGCTCAGCTGCAGGACCTCACATATAATTTTTTAGAGGGTCAGCTCAACAGCAGGGCCTCACCTAAAATCTTTTACAGAGTCAGCTCACCAGCAGGCCCTCGCATATAATGTTTTACAGGGTCAGCTCACCAGCAGGCCTGCACCTAAAATCTTTTACAGGGTCAGCTCACCAGCAGGCCCTCGCATATAATGTTTAACAGGGTCAGCTCACCAGCAGGTCTGCACCTAAAATCTTTTACAGGTCAGCTAACTAGCAAGCCCTCGCATATAATGTTTTACAGGGTCAGCTCACCAGCAGGCCTGCACCTAAAATCTTTTACAGGGTCAGCTCACCAGCAAGCTCTCGCATATATTGTTTTACAGGGTCAGCTCACCAGCAGGGCCGCACCTAAAATCTTTTACAGGGTCAGCTCATCAGCAGGCCCTCGCATATAATGTTTTACAGGGTCAGCTCACCAGCAGGCCCGCACCTAAAATCTTTTACAGGGTCAGCTCACCAGCAGGCCCGCACCTAAAATCTTTAACAGGGTCAGCTCACCAGCAGGCCCGCACTTAAAATCTTTTACAGCGTCAGCTCACCTACAGGCCCACGCATATAATGTTTTACAGGGTCAAGTCACCTACAGGCCCTCGCATATAATTTTTTAGAGGGTCAGCTCACCAGCAGGCCCTCACCTACAAGTCCAGTTTCACTATCCAAGAGTCTGGTCAACACAATCCTCACCGCTGGGGGTCGCGTAACTAGTTATCACGGAGGGGTCACATTCGTAATCGGAATTAACCAGATAAATTACTCCACAAACTAAGAACGTCCATGCACCACCACCCACAGAATCGAGAAAGAGCTATCAATCTGTCAATCCTTTCCGTGTCCGGGCCAGGTCAGGTTTCCCGTGTCGAGTCAAATCAAGCCGCAGTCTCCACTCCTGGTGGTGCCCTTCCATTAATTCCTTTAAGTTTCAGCTCTGCAACCATAGTTTCCCCGGAACCCAAAGACTTTGGTTTCCCCGAAGGTGCTCGGCGGGTCATGGAAATAATGCCACCGGATCGCCGGTCGTCATTGTTTATGGTTGACTTTTATGAAAATCCACAAGGCCGGGATTTACCATGACTTCTTGACTCCACCAGAGGAAAGCTGATTAACATAAAGGCACTTTACATGTGTTGTTTGTAATGTACTGAATACACTGTATTCCCATGCACCCCTTCCACCACAAACAAGGGTATATGGTTGAATCTTCCTTTTCTCATCCTCCTTCTCCTCTTCCATCATATCAACACATGCTTATTCGTCGCATATAATGCCCTAGTATATATGCCCTTCACATATAATATTTTACAGGGTCAGCTCACCAGCAGGCCCACGTATATAATGTTTTACAGGGTCAGCTCACCAGCAGGCCTTCACCTACAATCATTTACAGGGTCAGCTCACCTGAAGGTCCTTGCATATAATGTTTTAGAGGGTCAGCTCACCAGCAGGCCCTCGCATATAATGTTTTAGAGGGTCAGCTCACCAGCAGGCCCTCGCAAATAATGTTTTACAGGGTCAGCTCACCAGCAGGCCCACGCATAAAATGTTTTACAGGGTCGGCTCACCAGCAGGCCTTCACCTACAATCATTTACAGGGTCACCTGAAGGTCCTCGCATATAATGCTTTAGAGGGTCAGCTCACCAGCAGACCCGCACCTAAAATCTTTTACAGGGTCAGCTCACCAGCAGGCCCGCACCTGAAATCTTTTACAGGGTCAGCTGACCTGCAGGCCCTCACCTACAACCTTTTAGAGGGTCAGCTCACCAGCAGGGCCGCACCTAAAATCTTTTACAGGGTCAGCTCACCAGCAGACTCTGGAATATAATGTTTTACAGGGTCAGCTCACCAGCAGGCCCTCGCATATAATTTTGTACAGGGTTAGCTCACCATCAGGCCCTTGCATATACTTTTTTACAGGGTCAGCTCACCAGCAGGCCTTCACCTACAATCTTTTACAGGGTCAGCTCACCTACAGGTCTGCCCCGAAAATCTTTTACAGGGTCAGATCACCTACAGGCCCTCACCTAAGTATACTTAATAGGTAATTTGCGCACATGCTGCCTTGCTTGAATGTGGTAGCCGTAGCTGTTTCTTAGGCTCCCTCTCCGGGAATCGAACCCTGATTCCCCGTTACCCGTAGTCACCATGGTTTGCGCTGAAAATAACAATGAAAGTTGATAGGCCAGACATCCGAATGGATCGTCGCCGTCACGGGGACGTGCGATCAGCCCCAGGTTATCTAGAGTCACCAAAGCGGCAGCAGGCCCTCACCCATAATGTTTTAGATGGTCAGATCATCAGGCCCTTGCTCCAAATGTTTTTGAGGGTCACCAGCAGGCCATCAATCATAATTTTTCAAGGCTATGTTTGTATGATGCCCTCCTTTATGTGTAACAAAGGGTGTATTGTAGTGCCGGTTCCTTGTAATTTTTGGCAGCCCTTTCACTTAGTGCATAGGCTTTATGAGTGTAGGAGTCCCACTACCTGAACAATTGTACCACAATGTGAATGAGGCCCTCCTTTATGTGATATACAGGTTGTATCGGAGTGCCTCTTCCTTATAATTTTTGGCAGCACTTGCACTTTATATACAGGAAAGAATGTTCATCTAAAATCAATTTTATCTTTGGTTTTGTGCGTATTATTGTCAGTCTGGAAAAGTGCCATACAACTCGAACAACATTGTTCCCAGCAGCGACCTAGGGGTCTAAGATGCATCCAGACATCCTTCCCATGCTGTTCCCGAACCATTTCGGTGGTGTTTACATCAATTTCTGACCTTTTCCTATGAAGCAGACACACTCCCCTCTTCAGAGCAGGGGCTGCCTGGTTTAATTTTTGGGTTCTCCCATTGACTTCCATTATACTCAGGTGCTCGGTAGAGCACCCGAGCATCCCGATGTGTTCAGCCCGAGCACCAGAGCACTATGGTGCTCGATCAACACTAGCAAACACTGTAAATAAAAATTGCACATTTTTTTACCCCTTCATTTAACCTATAATAAAAATTTATAGAAATTAAAATCTTACTTACAGTATGTTTCTGGCAAAATGGCCTAATACAAAAAATGTTATCTCTGTTCTGGCTGTGAAGGTGAGATGGGCTGTATGGGTCCGAGACTTTCATCGTGGCAGCCCTGGGGTCTCTGACTGTGTGCTGTTTCAGATGTGTTTGTACCTGCTTTTGTTGGTGGTCACAACACCTAGAGCATCTAATAACCTGCACTGATTGCATTGTGAGTTTTTCATTATTGCTTCTATAGTCATGTTACTCCTGTGAGAATAGATTTTTTTCTTTGAAGTTTTGTGATGTTGAGATTTCCAATTATATAAATGTTCTCTGTCTTGAGAAAAGTCAGGGGCAAAGTGCAGACGAAACTTGTGCCAATGGAATAAGCAATCATGTCTTGTAGGTACTAATATTGGTGGATGTAATATGACATTTATTACAGACAACAGCTGCATTGAACCACTTATGTAGTATTAGACGGGAAACGCGGCTTCTCACTGGCTGCTGTATGAGGCTGATGCATTAGCTGATGGAAGATCTGTGGGAGTTCTACTGTGAACATCTCCAACAGCGTGCCAAGGGCAGTAGAGGGTATGACCTCTAAGTCCCACCGTGCTTCCAGCTACCCAATTACATGTATAACCATTTCTTACAGCTATACTGTGATTTTGGGTCATTATGTATGTATTATAATAGAACTGAACCCCTGCAAAATACCTTCAGGTGTTTACATGTTCCATATAGTACTTTGACATTTGGACAATTGTGGATATTTGCCTATATCCCCTATGCAAAGTTAAAACGTCTTACGTTATTTCTCTTAAAAGGGTTAACTTATACTGTTTAATACTGTGTACCTGCATTTTATATGTTGTGATATATATCCTGTTCATTATCAAAGTATTTACATGGCTCTGTGGAAAGGGTTAATGAATACTGAGAGACTGTTAGGGCTTTGATTGAGAAGCTGGTAATTTTCCACAGCTGCCATAGGGTTTAAAGAATGCCATGTTTTGGAGGGAAAAAAACTCAGACTTGTTTGCCACTAGGGATGAGCGAACTCGAACTGTATAGTTCGGGTTCGTACCGAATTTTGGGGTGTCCGTGACACGGACCCGAACCCGGACATTTTCGTAAAAGTCCGGGTTCGGGTTCGGTGTTCGTCGCTTTCTTGGCGCTTTTGTGACGCTTTCTTGGCGCTTTTTGAAAGGCTGCAAAGCAGCCAATCAACAAGCGTCATACTACTTGCCCCAAGAGGCCATCACAGCCATGCCTACTATTGGCATGGCTGTGATTGGCCAGAGCACCATGTGACCCAGCCTCTATTTAAGCTGGAGTCACATAGCGCCGCCCGTCACTCTGCTCTGATTAGCGTAGGGAGAGGTTGCGGCTGCGACAGTAGGGCGAGATTAGGCAGATTAACTCCTCCAAAGGACTTGATTAACTGATCGATCTGCAGCTGTGGATCATTGAGCTGCTGATCCTCAATTGCTCACTGTTTTTAGGCTGCCCAGACCGTTTGTCAGTCACATTTTTCTGGGGTGATCGGCGGCCATTTTGTGTCTTGTGGTGCGCCAGCACAAGCTGCGACCAAGTGCATTTAACCCTCAATGGTGTGGTTGTTTTTTGGCTAAAGCCTACATCAGGGTGAAGCTGTCACACCAAGTGCATTTAACCAGCAATAGTCTGTTCATTTTTTGGCCATATACAAAATCAGGGGCAAGCTGCGCCTGTCACCAAGTGCATTTAACCCTCAATGGTGTGGTTGTTTTCTGGCTAAAGCCTACATCAGGGTGAAGCTGTCACACCAAGTGCATTTAACCAGCAATAGTCTGTTTATTTTTTGGCCATATACTACATCAGGGGCAAGCTGCGCCCGTCACCAAGTGCATTTAACCCTCAGTAGTGTGGTTGGTCAAGCTGTGACACCAAGTGCATTTAACCAGCAATAGTCTGTTCATTTTTTGGCCATATACTACATCAGGGGCAAGCTGCGCCCGTCACCAAGTGCATTTAACCAGCAATAGTGTGGTTATTTTTTGGCCATATCCCAGTCTAATTCTGTCACTAAATCCATACCGGTCACCCAGCGCCTAAATACTAGGCCTCAAATTTATATCCCGCTAAATCTCTCGTTACCGCTGTCCTGTTGTAGCTGGGAAAGTTATTTAGTGTCCGTCAAAGCACATTTTTTGTTCTGGGTTGAAGTACAATTCCCAATTTAGCAATTTCATAATTTAGTGGTTTCTGCTATATCAGAGCTATTTGAAATCTATCCCTAAAAGGGTATATAATATTCAAGGTGCACATTGGGTCATTCAGAATAACTTCACACACACCCGCTACTGTGTATTTCCAAGTCTAATTCTGTCACTAAACCCATACCTGTCACCCAGCGCCTAAATACTAGGCCTCAAATTTATATCCTGCTAAATCTCTCGTTACCGCTGTACTGTTGTTGCTTGGAAAGATATTTAGTGTCCGTCAAAGCACATTTTTTGTTCTGGGTTGAAGTACAATTCCCAATTTAGCAATTTCATAATTTAGTGGTTTCTGCTATATCAGAGCTATTTGAAATCTATCCCTAAAAGGGTATATAATATTCAAGGTGCACATTGGGTCATTCAGAATAACTTCACACACACCCGCTACTGTGTATTTCCAAGTCTAATTCTGGCACTAAACCCATACCTGTCACCCAGCGCCTAAATACTAGGCCTCAAATTTATATCCCGCTAAATCTGTCCTTAGTGCTGTAGCTGGGCGAGTTATTTAGTGTCCGTTCAAGCACATTTCTTGTTCTGGGTTGAAATACAATTCCCAATTTAGCAATTTCATAATTTAGTGGTTTCTGCTATATCAGAGCTATTTGAAATCTATCCCTAAAAGGGTATATAATATTCAAGGTGCACATAGGGTTATTCAGAATAACTTCACACACCCGCTACTGTGCATTTCCAAATCTAATTCTGTCACTAAACCCATAGCTGTCACCCAGCGCCTAAATACTAGGCCTCAAATTTATATCCCGCTAAATCTCTCGTTACCGTTGTCCTGTTGTGGCTGGGAAAGTTATTTAGTGTCCGTCAAAGCACATTTTTTGTTCTGGGTTGAAATACAATTCCCAATTTAGCAATTTCATAATTTAGTCGTTTCTGCTATATCAGAGCTATTTGAAATCTATCCCTAAAAGGGTAGATCATATTGAAGGTGCACATAGGGTCATTCAGAATAACTTCACACACACGCTTCTGTGCATTTCCAAGTCTAATTCTGTCACTAAATCCATACCGGTCACCCAGCGCCTAAATACTAGGCCTCAAATTTATATCCCGCTGAATTTGAATACAATACATTGGGCCAAATAATATATTTGTTGTTGTGGTGAACCATAACAATGAGAAAAACATCTAGTAAGGGACGCGGACGTGGACATGGTCGTGGTGGTGTTAGTGGACCCTCTGGTGCTGGGAGAGGACGTGGCCGTTCTGCCACATCCACACGTCCTAGTGTACCAACTACCTCAGGTCCCAGTAGCCGCCAGAATTTACAGCGATATATGGTGGGGCCCAATGCCGTTCTAAGGATGGTAAGGCCTGAGCAGGTACAGGCATTAGTCAATTGGGTGGCCGACAGTGGATCCAGCACGTTCACATTATCTCCCACCCAGTCTTCTGCAGAAAGCGCACAGATGGCGCCTGAAAACCAACCCCATCAGTCTGTCACATCACCCCCATGCATACCAGGGAAACTGTCTCAGCCTCAAGTTATGCAGCAGTCTCTTATGCTGTTTGAAGACTCCGCTGGCAGGGTTTCCCAAGGGCATCCACCTAGCCCTTCCCCAGCGGTGAAAGACATAGAATGCACGGCAGGGGGCGTCATTACAGACAAACGCAGCCGCCTGTCTACAGCCAATGTGGACAAGCTGACGTTCATAAAAATGAACCAGGCATGGATCCCACAGGACCTGTCCGTCCCTTGTCCAGATTAGACATTAACTACCTCCCCATAACCATATATTATTGGACTCCAGGGCACTTCCTCATTCAATCCTATTTTTATTTTCATTTTACCATTATATTGCGATGCTACCCAAAGTTGAATGAACCTCTCCTCTGCCTGTGTGCTAGGCCTAAATATATGCCAATGGACTGTTGCAGTGGTGGCTGACATGAAGCCTGATTCTCTGCTATGACATGCAGACTAATTCTCTGCTGACATGAAGCCAGATTGTCTGTTACGGGACCTCTCTCCTCTGCCTGGGTGCTGGGCCTAAATTTATGACAATGGACTGTTGCAGTGGTGGCTGACGTGAAGCCTCATTCTCTGCTATGACATGCAGACTGATTCTCTGCTGTCATGAAGCCAGATTGTCTGTTACGGGACCTCTCTGCTCTGCCTGTGTGCTAGGCCTAAATATATGCCAATGGACTGTTGCAGTGGTGGGTGACGTGAAGCCTCATTCTCTGCTATGACATGCAGACTGATTCTCTGCTGACATGAAGCCAGATTGTCTGTTACGGGACCTCTCTGCTCTGCCTGTGTGCTAGGCCTAAATATATGCCAATGGACTGTTGCAGTGGTGGGTGACGTGAAGCCTCATTCTCTGCTATGACATGCAGACTGATTCTCTGCTGACATGAAGCCAGATTGTCTGTTACGGGACCTCTCTCCTCTGCCTGTGTGCTAGGCCTAAATATATGCCAATGGACTGTTGCAGTGGTGGGTGACGTGAAGCCTGATTCTCTGCTATGATATGAAGACTGATTCTCTGCTGACATGAAGCCAGATTGTCTGTTACGGGACCTTTCTCCTCTGCCTGGGTTCTGGGCCTAAATTTATGAAAATTGACTCTTACAGTGGTGGGTGACGTGAAGCCTGATTCTCTGCTATGACATGCAGACTGATTCTCTGCTGACATGAAGCCAGATTCTCTGTTACGGGACCTCTCTCCTCTGCCTGGGTGCTGGGCCTAAATTTATGACAATGGACTGTTGCAGTGGTGGCTGACGTGAAGCCTGATTCTCTGCTATGACATGCAGACTGATTCTCTGCTGACATGAAGCCAGATCCTCTGTTACGGGACCTCTCTCCTCTGCCTGTGTGTGTGCTGGGCATAAATATATGCCAATGGACTGTTGCAGTGGTGGCTGACGTGAAGCCTCATTCTCTGCTATGACATGCAGACTAATTCTCTGCTGACATGAAGCCAGATTCTCTGTTACGGGACCTCTCTCCTCTGCCTGTGTGTGTGCTGGGCCTAAATATATGCCAATGGACTGTTGCAGTGGTGGCTGACGTGAAGCCTCATTCTCTGCTATGACATGCAGACTGATTCTCTGCTGACATGAAGCCAGATTCTCTGTTACGGGACCTCTCTCCTCTGCCTGGGTGCTGGGTAGTGTTGAGCGCGAATATTCGAAAAGCAAATTTTTTTCGCGAATATCGCAACTTCGCGATTTCGCAAATATTTCGAATATAGTGCTATATATTCGTAAAAACGAATATTCGTTTTTTGTTTTTTCCCCCCCCCCCCACAAAATTACAGTACACATATAATTGATTGTTTCCCAAAGGTCCAACAGCTCAGATCTTACTCACATTGCCTAGAAAGTGATTGAGGCGCGAATCTTCGTAAGGCGATTTTATTAGCGCACATGCGAATATCGGCACGTCCCAGAACAGAGGCAAAGGGCTTTGCATTCATACATTAGTGAATTGAGTTGCGAATCTTCGTAAGGCGATTTTATTAGCGCACATGCGAATATCTACACTTGTCCCAGAACAGAGGCAAAGGGCTTTGCATTCATACATTAGTGATTGAATTGAGCTGCGAATCTTCGTAAGGCGATTTTATTAACGCAAATGCAAATATCTACACTTGTCCCCAGAACAGAGAGGCAAAGGCCTGTGCATTCATATAGTATAGCACCATATTCGCGAATACGTAGAACTTCGTAAAATTCGATTTACGAATATTCGTATTTTTTATTTTACTTTCCACCTTACAGATTACATTGATCTGTACTCTGTCAACTACTGTCATCACCCCCCACTGTATCTCGATTGATTCCCAAAAGTCTCACATTCCCTAGAAAGTGATTGAGGTGCGAATCTTCGTAAGGCGATTTTATTAGCGCACATGCGAATATCTACACTTGTCCCAGAACA
Organism: Bufo gargarizans; assembly: GCF_014858855.1. Classification (NCBI taxonomy): domain Eukaryota; kingdom Metazoa; phylum Chordata; class Amphibia; order Anura; family Bufonidae; genus Bufo; species Bufo gargarizans. The sequence continues at coordinate 47,925,282 of NC_058083.1, read as the reverse complement.
GAGGCAAAGGGCATTGCATTCATACATTAGTGATTGAATTGAGTTGCGAATCTTCGTAAGGCGATTTCATTAGCGCACATGTGAATTTTGCATAGCATATGTATTATGCGATGCGAAAATTCAAATTATCGCATATGCGAAATAATAACGAATTTGAATAATCGCGAATATTTTACGAATATTCTTTCGAATATTCACAAAATTTCGCGAATTCGAATATGGGACATACCGCTCAACACTAGTGCTGGGCCTAAATTTATGACAATGGACTGTTGCAGTGGTGGGTGACGTGAAGCCTGATTCTCTGCTATGACATGCAGACTGATTCTCTGCTGACATGAAGCCAGATTCTCTGTTACGGGACCTCTCTCCTCTGCCTGTGTGTGTGCTGGGCCTAAATATATGCCAATGGACTGTTGCAGTGGTGGCTGACGTGAAGCCTCATTCTCTGCTATGACATGCAGACTGATTCTCTGCTGACATGAAGCCAGATTCTCTGTTACGGGACCTCTCTCCTCTGCCTGTGTGTGTGCTGGGCCTAAATATATGCCAATGGACTGTTGCAGTGGTGGCTGACGTGAAGCCTCATTCTCTGCTATGACATGCAGACTAATTCTCTGCTGACATGAAGACAGATTCTCTGTTACGGGACCTCCCTCCTCTGCCTGGGTGCTGGGCCTAAATATATGCCAATGGACTGTTGCAGTGGTGGCTGACGTGAAGCCTCATTCTCTGCTATGACATGCAGACTAATTCTCTGCTGACATGAAGACAGATTCTCTGTTACGGGACCTCTCTCCTCTGCCTGGGTGCCGGGGCCTAAATATCTGAGAATGGACTGTTCCAGTGGTGGGTGACGGGAAGCCAGATTCTCTGCTATGGAACCTCTCTCCAATTGATTTTGGTTAATTTTTATTTATTTAATTTTTATTTTAATTCATTTCCCTATCCACATTTGTTTGCAGGGGATTTACCTACATGTTGCTGCCTTTTGCAGCCCTCTAGCTCTTTCCTGGGCTGTTTTACAGCCTTTTTAGTGCCGAAAAGTTCGGGTCCCCATTGACTTCAATGGGGTTCGGGTTCGGGACGAAGTTCGGATCGGGTTCGGATCCCGAACCCGAACATTTCCGGGATGTTCGGCCGAACTTCTCGAACCCGAACATCCAGGTGTTCGCTCAACTCTATTTGCCACCATGTTTTGGAGGAAAAAACCCAGATGTTGTTTACCACCAAAAGCAGACAGCCTGGCCTTTTGAATGTCTGGTTTTAGCTATGTTGTTATGTCTGGAAACTTGTTTTTGTCTGGAAAACCTGCTGTGTCATTGCCATTGAGTATCATTGAAGCTTTAATGTAAGTCTATACCAGACAGGAGCTGAGACTATGTATCTGTTTGTGCTGAGTTTCTCCACTCCACCCCTCCCACTAGAAGGTTCTAGTCTAGCAAAAATTGTATTTAAGGAGAGCAGTCAGAGCCCTTAGATGCTGCATTTAGGGACCAGTGCTTGGAGGGGAGACTCATGCCAGCCTGCATGAGTGACCAGAAGAAGACGCTGAGATGGGGACGCTGAGCCACAGACCATGGGTCAGTAGCCCTGTGACCAAGGAGCCACCCGGACTACTGAGCTACAGACCGTGGGCCCTTGACCAGGATCGAAGCCTTTTGAGAGAGAGAGGGACAGCTAGCTCAGGCCTTTCCTCAGCATCAAACCCTTCTGCTGCCAGGGAGGAGACTCTGCCAGACTACTGAGTGACCAGAAGAAGATGCTGAGACTGGGATATGCTGCCACAGACCCTGGATCACCAGCCTTGGACAAGGGTACCAGCCTTCTGAAGAGAAAAAGGGACAGCTAGCTCAGGCCTTTCCTCAGCATCAAACCCTTCTTCTGCCAGGGAGGAGACTGGAGAAGCCAGCCCTATGCCTCGCCTGTATGGTTTTGCACCTGAATTCCTCCCATAAAGAAGCACCCTGGTTTACTGCAGACCCTGACTCTCTGGACTTATTTCCCATTGGGGTTACCATCCCTTCTGAAGAGCAGAAACACGTGGTGACACCTCGACTGTGTCCGGGGGACCCAGCACAGCGTTGGGGCCACCCCAAACCCGGCCACTGCACATACAAGCATAATATGGAAAGCCTGAAAGTTGTCTGAGTGTTGGACCTTCCCTCTTAATCGAATGGGGGTCAAATTGTAGAATAATCCTGACAGATGACCATCAGGTAGTGTGACTATTCTATTTCTTGTAATATCTATCTACTCCATGTGACCCAGGATTAAAGCAGTTTTGTCTGGTCTTTTATCTAAAGAACTTAAAATAATGCTGCCAGGACTCCCAGAGACAGCCTGTGAGTCCTACTTCCCCAGCCACTTATAAGAGAAAGACTCAAAGACAAAGCCTGTGAGTCCAGCTTCCCCTACCTATTCATATAGAAACCCTATGAGCCCTGCTTCTTATGCCCACACATAGAGAAAGCCTATGAGTCCTGCTTCCCTGCCCACACATAGAGAAAGCCTATGAGTCCTGCTTCTTATGCCCACTCATAGAGAAAGCCTACGAGTCCTGCTTCCCTGCCCACACATAGAGAAAGCCTATGAGTCCTGCTTCTTATGCCCACTCATAGAGAAAGCCTACGAGTCCTGCTTCCCTGCCCACACATAGAGAAAGCCTATGAGTCCTGCTTCCCTGCCCATACATAGAGAAAGCCTGTGTCCTGCTTCTTATGCCCACACATAGAGAAAGCCTATGAGTGCTGCTTCCCTGCCCACTCATAGAGAAAGCCTGTGAGTCCTTCTTCTCTGCCCACTTATAGAAAAAGCCTGTGAGTCCTGCATTCCTACCCACTCATAGAGTAAGCCTGTCAGCCCTACTCCATCCACTTATAGAGAAAGCCTGTGAGCAGGGCGGGGATGAAGAGTAGGGGGGATAGGTGACCGTCCAGGGCGCCACATGACGGCAAGTTGCTGGGGGTGCAAATGGGAGAAATTTCCCTCGCAGCGCTGTGCTGCCTCCTCTCCCTGTGCCGCATCGCTAAGATCGCAGTGCTGGGTCAGGGAACTGATCGGCAGTGAAGGGGTTAACCAATGAGTGCTTCCCTTATGAGACTGACAGAAACGCTCATTGGTTTTGTCACTGACTAATGAACATCACGATAGTAAGGGAAGCGCTTACTGGTTAGTGAGCTGCTTTAGGGAAAGATTCTTTACACTGCTGAACAGATGCTACACGGATCCTCCCTCCTCCTTCTCAGGTTAGCAGTGCTCCCCCCCCCCCCCATCCTGCCCCAAGTGCCATACTGATCCTCCTGCTTCCCCTGCCCCAAGTGCCATACTGATCCTCCTGCTTCCCCTTCCTCAAATGCCATACTGATCCTCCTGCTTCCCCTTCCTCAAGTGCCATACTGATCCTCCTGCTTCCCTTTCCTCAAGTGCCATACTGATCCTCCTGCTTCCCCTTTCTCAAGTGCCATACTGATCCTCCTGCTTCCCCTGCCCCAAGTGCCATACTGATCCTCCTGCTTCCCCTGCCCCAAGTGCCATACTGATCCCCCTGCTTCCCCTGCCTCAAGTGCCATACTGATCCTCCTGCTTCCCCTGCCCCAAGTGCCATACTGATCCACCTGCTTCCCCTGTCTCAAGTGCACTACTGACCTTCCTGCTTCCCCTGTCTCAAGTGCACTACTGATCCTCCTGCTTCCCCTGCCCCAAGTGCCATACTGATCCTCCTGCTTCCCCTGCCCCAAGTGCCATACTGATCCTCCTGCTTCCCCTGCCCCAAGTGCCATACTGATCCTCCTGCGTTTCCTGCCCCAAGTGCCATACTGATCCTCCTGCTTCCCCTGTCTCAAGTGCACTACTGATCCTCCTGCTTCCCCTGCCCCAAGTGTCATACTGATCCTTCTGCTTCCCCTGCCCCAAGTGCCATACTGATCCTCCTGCTTCCCCTGCCTCAAGTGCTATACTGACCCTCTGGCTCCCACTGCCCACATGCCCCATTGTCCCATCTGAACCAAAGTGTCTCACTGCCCCCTCTGTTACACTCCTGCCCCAAGTGCCTCACTGCCCCATCTGCTAGCCCCCTGACCCTCGTTCCTCAGAGCCCCCTCTTTTATCCCCATGCCCCAAGTGCCACACTGATCCTCCTGCCACAACTGCCCCTTCTGCTTCCCCTGCCCCAAGTGCAGGGCCAGGACGAAGGTTAGGCAGGGATAGGTGACCATCTAGGGCACCACATAACAGCAATTTGCTTAGGGCGCAGATGGAAAGAATGTCCCTGCTGTACCCCTTGTGCACTCACACTGACTGCTTATCCATTACTGTGGTTTTAACTGCACCAAATTTGCTAAGTATTATGCAAATGGATAAGCAAAGGAAGGACCCACATCTATCCTGTGGACATACATGTCTGAGATGGAAATTCTCTTTCAGGTCAGAGTTTTATGGTATTTTTAACATAGGCTTTTCCATAGGACTTAAAAAGGCCAAGAAAAGCAGATGATGTACAAAATGGCTCTAGATAAATAAAAAAAACACCACCAAAAACACCCCACCTGAGCCCCTGTGATAAATCTGGTGCAGGGCTAGACAGCTAGCCTAAGTTTTACTCCATTTATAGTTTTTTTTGGCATTTTGGGGTTTACTGGTATTAAATTTTTTTTCCTTTCAGCGATTCTTCAGTGCTTGAAAAACACCAGAAAAATTGTTACAAAGCTAACAAAATAGAAAAAAAATATGCATATAAAATGCAAAGAAAATGCTTGAAATTCCTTGCATTTCATTTTCTTACATTCATTTAGAAGCAGAAAAAAATAAAGTAGACCTTAAATACTGGCTACTTCTCGCCCCTTTCATCGGACCGTGGGTGAAAAAGAAAAAATTCTATAAATAAATAAAAGTGAAATTTTTACAAATAAATTCTTTGTTTTTTCTTCTGGGAGATGGAGTTGTGTTCATTTCTGCTGTAATTTATTCCAGAATTCTTCTCATTTATTCTGTTTATACCATTGTGTCTCAGGAGGGATTTTGTGTTGTAATCAGAGAATCCCAGAATCATCGAATATAGTAAAAACAAAGAACTAAACCTGATAATAGCTGAATAATAATTATAATTGCTGTGTAGGAATCTGTAGAACATCTGCTCCCATCCATACAGATGCGTTCACCCATGAATTTTCTTGAGCACTCCAATTTCTCACAATCATTACAACGTAATAGAAAAAAAAACTGCAGTTCACACAACAACCACTGGGGGGCCACACAGACACATATAGCATAAACCTCTCCCGACAGAATATATATATTTTTTTAACTTTACATTTTGAGATATAGGTAAAGATAAGGAAATACAAATTTATACTATTATTTTTTATTTAGTGGCAGTGCTAAATTCCACCATGTTTCCACAGCAGAACTGAATATGCTGCAAATCTTACAGTAAATCTGCCACAAAAGAAGCATGGGAATTTTCCACCATGTGTGCATGGATGTTTGAAAAATCTATTCATTAGACCGGTATAGATTATTATAACTTTTTTATTGTGGAATGGTGACCAAATCTTCCAGGGATTTAAGGTGGCGCATGCGCAGTGTGCTTAGCTGTTCAGCCTGTCTGTAGCAAAACTCTACTTGAGCTTACTTGATCTGTCAGTGACCAGTCTGTGAAGTCCAGATCCCTGTATAGAGTTAAGGGGTTAAAACTTGAGATCCATAGATTCTCCTAACCTGGATGGTCAACGTAAAGGCCAACTGTGGAAACTGCAAAATAAGCAAGCTAAACCGTAACGCACACAAGGCTTAAAGGGGTATCCTCAAGACAGGTCCTGATTGGTGGGGGTCTGCCTACCTGGACCTCCAGCAACCAGCTGTTGAAGAGTCTGCAGTGCTCCAATCAGGGGTGCACCTAGCCTTTCTTCTGCCTGTGGTGAAAACTGAAACGGCGCTCCCCCCAATGCCAATTTCTTAACCTAACCACTTTGCCACAATAAAAGCGCTCATTACCCATGGCCCTTCCGCTGCTCCCCTCTTGCCCTTACCTGGTGCTGCCTGAGCCTCATGGGTGGTGCACCCCTGGCTCCAGTGACGTCATTCATCGACGATCACATGGCCTACGCGCATGAGGGTGAGCTAGCTTTGATACCAACCACAGCCGCTATACAGTGGATGGCGCTGTGTTTGGTGAGCTGTGCCGCAGCCTCCTCAAACAGCTGATCGGTAGGGCTGCCGCAAGTTGGACCCCACCGATCAGATATTGATGACCTATCCTGAGGAAAACACTTTAATAAACACAATTCAGAGCTGATCAGCATCTTGGTGATCCAAGCTCAATTCACACCATGTCTGTGGTGCATGGTTGGCACACGTATGTGCCTATTTCTATGCTCTTCTATGCTATCTCTTATAAAATGAGAATAACAATGGTGGTATCTTCTAATGAGGACACCTCACTATAGCATATAATGCAGGGGTGTAAAACTATTTTGTATTGAGGGCCACATCAGCCTTGTTCTTGCCTTCAAAGGGCCATTTAGCGTTGAAGCTTTGAATGCAAGATGGCGCCCGCTCCCTGTGGCTCCTTCCGATTTAAGTCAGTGAGATTTACTGCCAGAACCTGTCCTATAATCCGCCTCCCAGAGACCTGACTTTCTATATTCCTGTAGCCATGAACGTCCCTGAAGCTCACTCTCTTGATGTGGCGGCTGCAAGACACTTCCCTCACGCACTAAAGGAAGGACATTCTACTGAGGACTCGCCTGTGCGGTGCAACGCGCCCACGGCTTCCATAGACGCTCGCTCTGTGATTGGCTCAGAGGCTCAGGCACAGACAAGCTTCAGGCCGCCGGGCTGCACCACTTCAGGTTTCCCCACAACAGTAAGAGATGCGGCCACAGGACGCCCTGATTTCTTTGGCGTTCGGACCTCATGTGGGCCACATAAAATGATGTCGCGGGACACATTCTGCCTGCACTCCCTGAGTTTGACATAATGTATTTAATGAATATTGCACAGTAGGCTGCATGACATTTACGAAACATTGTAATGCATGAAGTGACATTTAGATGACTATGTATGAGACTAGATGAAAGATTTACACAGCTGAAGCCATTATTCATCCAGCCTTTGGTGCCAGCAACCCAGTTTCATTCACTGACCTGAGATTTTGGCCATATTCTTCAGACTTCTTTTGGAGAGCGCCGTATATTGCTTCAGTTTATTTTGTTTATTTTTTCCTATAGAATATTTGGAGTTATCCTTCAAAACGAGCATTGGGTTTCTAATAGATTATATGGTCATTATAGCCCGGAATCGTGAACAATAGTGTATTCATATTAAATACTGTAGAATAATTTCCACATCATGTGACTCCTTCAACTGCTTCCTGAGCTGTGATAGGTAGAGCATGGACACGCCCCCTTAGCTGTGATAGGTAGATCATGGACACGGCCCCTTAGCTGTGATAGGTAGATCATGGACACGCCCCCTTAGCTGCAGCAGAAAAGACCCTCCCCTTGAGCCGCCAGCTTGATATAAATCTAGCCGAGCAATAAATGTGGAGATCTCTGGATCCATGTGAGGTACAGGGCTGGTTCTAGCTTTATTAGAAAGATATTGTCATGTACTGTATGATATACGATTTTCATTTTTCACATTAGTCATGAGATAACCCCTTTAACTGTTGAATTACAAAAATTTCATCTATCACAGACTAGTGTACCTCATGGAGGAGAACCTGCCTGAGCTACCAGATTCACTTGTACCTAAGCTGTGTCCTTTCTTCCGCACATACCCTGTTCTCTAACTCCATGAACTTCTGGGGAAGCAGACTAGAACAGTGGCGAGAACTGGCACAGTTTTCTCTCACTTTACTGTCTTATTCAGCCTTGAGTATACACTACGTGCAGAATTATTAGGCAAATGAGTATTTTGACCACATCATCCTCTTTATGCATGTTGTCTTACTCCAAGCTGTATAGGCTCGAAAGCCTACTACCAATTAAGCATATTAGGTGATGTGCATCTCTGTAATGAGAAGGGGTGTGGTCTAATGACATCAACCCCCTATATCAGGTGTGCATAATTATTAGGCAACTTCCTTTCCTTTGGCAAAATGGGTCAAAAGAAGGACTTGACAGGCTCAGAAAAGTCAAAAATAGTGAGATATCTTGCAGAGGGATGCAGCACTCTTAAAATTGCAAAGCTTCTGAAGCGTGATCATCGAACAATCAAGCGTTTCATTCAAAATAGTCAACAGGGTCGCAAGAAGCGTGTGGAAAAACCAAGGCGCAAAATAACTGCCCATGAACTGAGAAAAGTCAAGCGTGCAGCTGCCAAGATGCCACTTGCCACCAGTTTGGCCATATTTCAGAGCTGCAACATCACTGGAGTGCCCAAAAGCACAAGGTGTGCAATACTCATGGCCAAGGTAAGAAAGGCTGAAAGACGACCACCACTGAACAAGACACACAAGCTGAAACGTCAAGACTGGGCCAAGAAATATCTCAAGACTGATTTTTCTAAGGTTTTATGGACTGATGAAATGAGAGTGAGTCTTGATGGGCCAGATGGCTGGATTGGTAAAGGGCAGAGAGCTCCAGTCCGACTCAGACGCCAGCAAGGTGGAGGTGGAGTACTGGTTTGGGCTGGTATCATCAAAGATGAGCTTGTGGGGCCTTTTTGGGTTGAGGATGGAGTCAAGCTCAACTCCCAGTCCTACTGCCAGTTTCTGGAAGACACCTTCTTCAAGCAGTGGTACAGGAAGAAGTCTGCAAGGTAAGAAAAACATGATTTTCATGCAGGACAATGCTCCATCACACGCGTCCAAGTACTCCACAACGTGGCTGGCAAGAAAGGGTATAAAAGAAGAAAATCTAATGACATGGCCTCCTTGTTCACCTGATCTGAACCCCATTGAGAACCTGTGGTCCATCATCAAATGTGAGATTTACAAGGAGGGAAAACAGTACACCTCTCTGAGCAGTGTCTGGGAGGCTGTGGTTGCTGCTGCACGCAATGTTGATGGTGAACAGATCAAAACACTGACAGAATCCATGGATGGCAGGCTTTTGAGTGTCCTTGCAAAGAAAGGTGGCTAAATTGGTCACTGATTTGTTTTTGTTTTGTTTTTGAATGTCAGAAATGTATATTTGTGAATGTTGAGATGTTATATTGGTTTCACTGGTAAAAATAAATAATTGAAATGGGTATATATTTGTTTTTTGTTAAGTTGCCTGATAATTATGTACAGTAATAGTCACCTGCACACACAGATATCCCCCTAAAATAGCTAAAACTAAAAACAAACTAAAAACTACTTCCAAAAATATTCAGCTTTGATATTAATGAGTTTTTTGGGTTCATTGAGAACATGGTTGTTGTTCAATAATAAAATTAATCCTCAAAAATACAACTTGCCTAATAATTCTGCACTCCCTGTATTTATTTTTTTCCGTTCCCTGTAAATGATAAATATTGTTATATTTCAATGGTTTTGACCTTTTTAGATGCAGGAATGCTTATTATGTTTATTTATTTATTTTTATGTAAAAAAAATATTCTTTGGTCTTTAAAAAAAGACGACTTTTTTTAATGTCATTTTTAGTCCTCTTACAGGACTTGAACATGAATCTTCTGATTGCTTGTCCCATAGACAGTAATAGTATACTATTGAAGTCTATGGGATTTACACAGGCTCTCTTTAAGGATGTGACTCAGGCTTAGCTTCACAGGCAGCTCACTATGACAGTGCTCTTCACAAGGTCTCATGCTGTCATGGCAACCAATCGAGGGGCCATGCAATTTTATAGCAGGGGCTCTGATTGGAAGCCAGAGGGAGCCCCCGCCCTCTGTCTAACTCCACAGATACCGCAGTCACTACTGATCATGGCATCTGACGGGTTAAATAACCAGGATTGCAGTCATCTCTGAATCTGGTCACTTACAGTGGGTTCATATTGTGTATGGAGCAAGATGTGGCGGTTTGCTCCATACAACCCTTTAACCCTAATGATGTACGGGTACGCCATAGTGTGTTAAAGGTTTAAGGCCTCTTTTCACCCTTTACTGCTGCAAGGAGGTAACAACATTCCAGGTCAGATTCCCAGGTCTTGGTTCAAAGAATAGTCACTGATTGGTGGTGGATGTACTGTTGGGAAGTAAAGAACACAGCAAGAGGTCTTCAAAGAATAGTGGTCAGCATGCAACAAGAAGAAGATTAGATGGAACCATGGTCAGAAATTAAGGGCCAAGTCGATACCTGGAGCAGAATCACAGGAACCAGGTGACAAAACAAGACTGAAGATGCCATTCACCATGGCAACCTGACATGGATGAAATCGGAGAGAAGGAGATCCATGACCACCAACATGACAGCTAGTGCCTCCCTGCTCTTAGAGACAGCAGGATATGGAGGATCCTCCCTTAGGGCAATGATGGTCAAACCATGAAGCCAGAAGATGGCTCTCAGTCCAAGGCTAAAATGAGATTGAACTAGGGGATTACAGGGGTTTTCAAGGAGTAAAATATTGATGGCTTATTCTTAGTATAGGTCTTCAATATCAGATTGGTTAGAGTCCTTCTTCTGACACTCCTGCTGATCAACCGGGCAAAGAGGTGTCATAGTGCAGTTCACTGTGACAGTTGTGGCTATACAGGTACTGGCTGCAGGCTGACACCTGTGTATGCTGGTTGCTTGGGGCTGTGTGCTGGTTGTGGTGTTGTGTGTGAACTGTTGCCTGTGTGTGTCTCTCCACATCCATATTTCTGTGGTTCCTGTCACCAATGCCGTGCAGACTGGCTGCATGCATTTTGTGTACTGGCTGTGGGTGTTCCCATGTATGCTGGCTCTGCGATGCAAGCTAGCTACAGCCTTGAGTGTGAACAGGGTCTGAGTATGGATGCAGTGTGCGGTTCTGTCACTCCTTATTGTGTAGGTGTGAGATTGTGGAACAGCTCTGCCTGTATAATGTGTATGCCTAAATTGTATTGGAACTGTCATTTGGCATTCCGGGCAGTAGAGGCCACTGTTTTGCAACTACAGCCAGCACACTCTGGGATTTACATATGCAAAGCAGATGATGACTCATGCAGGCTGCTTCTGAGAAAAACCAGGAAGTCTGAGCTGATCTGACATGGTGGAAGGATTGTGCTGTGAGAGACTGAATCAGATTCCATCCTGGCTTGCGGATGTCCGGCAGTGAATGGACACTCAGAGGAAGGAGAGTAGCTGTTGTCTCCTGACTGGATCCAGCTCTTTGAAAGAGATGTTGTCCCAGGAAGATAATTTCCAGTGTGTGGGGCATGCTGGCTTGTTTGGCCCCTTGCTGTTGGCCCAGGAGGTATAGCACTGTTGTTGTATCCTTGTCCATGCCTTGCCTGATCTTCTGTACCTGTTCTGTGTTTTGATCCTGTTGATTCCATGTATAGCCTGGCAGTGCTCAACTGCTTCTGATTTAGTCTGTTCTATGTATAGCCTGGCAGTGCTCCACTGCTTCTGATCCAGTATGTTTCAGGTATAGCCTGGCAGTGCTCCACTGCTTCTAATCCAGTACTGTATGTTTCATGTATAGCCTGGGAGTGCGTAACTGCTTCTGATCTAGTATGTTCCATGTATAGCCCGGCAGTGCTCCACTGCTTCTGATCCTGTCTGTTTCATGTATAGCCTGGGAGTGCTCAACTGCTTCTGATCCAATATGTATTTGTTGTCTGTGCACTTACTTTTACTGCTCCTGAAAAGGGGGTATTTACTGTTAGTCCCCCGAAACCCACCTGTAATTTTTTTTAAATAAAAAGGAAAGCACCAGACGTTCTGGATACTGCCATGTTATTCCCACAATACTACAAACAATCCTGGCAGGGGAGGTTGTGTCCTTGGGTGTCTTTATCCCATTGACCTCCTCAGTGAAGTAAGTTAACTCTTCAGATTTTTGGGGATTTTATTGGATTTTATCTTCATTATACCAATGCTGGCCTTCTAAAGGCCCTTGCTATATTTATTTATTTATTTATTTATCTACAATACATTCTAATCCCTCTTCTAGGGATTACACTAGGTTTGGCGCCATCTTGGTGGTTGGCCACTTTTTATCTTTTTCCCTTTCTTTGTTTCATGTATAGCCTGGCAGTGCTCCACTGCTTCTTTTGTTGTCCTGTGTATGTCCTGCCTTCGTGAGAGGGCTCCTGGTTTCTCCAGAGTGACATCTAGTCTGTGACTGCCATGCTTCCGTTCCGCATAGGGTCCATGCATCTGCTTGTGTGCTGGTTCCCATTTGTCTTGTCTGTACTGTGTCCTTTGGGGTTATTTTGGGCTCCAGTCCCTTGTCTGTGTTTACCGCTGGTGTTTACACCAGCGTGGTTCTTTTCAGGTAGCGGCCAAGTGTATCGGGACCATCCTGGAGGTGCAACCAGTGAGCCCTTGGCCACATTCATCCCCACCACCAGGGGCTCTGTGAAGAACAGGGCTCGCTGGCTCTCCGCCCTCTCGGTTTTGCTTCCTGCCTTGCTGGTGCACTTGGTTCAGTGGTAGTGCTACCACTATTACCCTTGCCTGCTGTCCTGCATTACTGTCATGTTCCTTTATTATATATGTAATAAAGTACTCCGTTGGATTCCTGGCCTGCAATCTGCCTTTGCAAGACGTTCCAGAGGTTTGCATGGTCCTCCGGAACGTGACAAGAAGCCATGGTGCTCCAGTGAGCACTGTAGCTCCATCCTAAGCCAGTGACGTCATATTCATTAGTCACATGGTCTAGGTGCAGCTTAGCTCCATTCAGGTGTTGGGCCTCCACCAATCAGATAAGGATGGTCTATCCCCATAGGTCATCAATATTGTACTCCAGGAAAACCCCTTTAAAGTAGAAAAATACTGGTTCTATAGAATGGAGAGTTTTTTTTAGATTGGTAAAGGGAATTTTATGGAATGCAAGTGGGTCAGTCAGTTTAGTCATTGTGAATGTTGGCTCTTGGACGTGCAACAATGGGTGTGTGAGCTGGTGAAACCCCTGAAGAGCCTCCAACAGTAAGATGATTCCATTCTTCTACAACCGATTCAAGATGTTAGAGTAGATATCAACCATATAATACAGCTGCTGTGCTTGTACGATATACTATGACTGTCAGACGGAATGACCTACTCACTGGATTTTGTATGACACCATAGGGTCAGAAGGGGTTAATGTCCACCTCAGACTATGTTTTTATTTTGGCTTACCTGGTAAGTGAAATATTTGGCCTTAAAACGATGACACGTGCAGTGTGGATAATTAACATGTTGAATCATTTCCACAGCAACATCAAAATTGGTTCAGAGCCTTGTCTAGACAAATTGCGTGATCCTCATGAGGGAAAGTACAGAACGTCAGCAATATATATATATAAAACGCTAGGAGTTCCTAATGAACCTTGTTCAAATAAAAGTAGCAAATTATGTTAATTGGGCAAATATTTGCATATACAGTGATGTGAAGAAGTAAAGACACGCAATGCATGGGCAGCCCCATCTATTTAATTGTCAGGAGGCACTGCAGCTCCGGCACGGAAAAGTGCAGGGAAGGTGCCATCTAGTTTGTCACCTGCTTGTAGACACTCGATTAGAAGGTGTTGGTACCTGTTGCCATGGAAGAGTAAGTGCTGGATGGGGCACCATGTCCATCAGTGTGGTATAAGAAGGTACAAGGAATCATCGTGGATGATTGGTACGTGTGACCGAGATTCCTGGCCTCAGTGGAGTAAGAGCTGTTTTTTATGTGTGAGCAACAGTTGCTGTTTGATACCTTGATACTTAGTATGGCTATAATAGCTGATCCGGGACGGTTCTTATTGGGAGTAGTCAAAGTGCTGGGTGGGTGACTACTCCCCATGTTCCAGGCCGGGTTTTGCCAGGCATAAAAACCAGCCAGCCTTGCCAGGTGGAGAGGATTACCTCCATCTGACAGTGGAGCTTAGGAGGTCTGTGTGCTGTGATCTGAGGGCTTTGTTGGGATCTGGAGGGCTCAGACCCCTAACGCCTGCCTGTGGACTTGACAAGGCAGAACTTCTAACAGGGTGTGAAGTAACACCCAGGAGAAAAGGTGACTGTTTTGTATATGAACTTTTCATGTGTGTGAACGATCACCAAGCAACTTGAGTTTTTGTTTTGCGTTCACGTGTGAATAAACACTGATGTTTTGAACCAAGAACTTGTACTTTGCCTCTGTGCTGCACCCGCTAATGCTAACTACCAGAGCGAATCCCCACAGCGGTGAGACCCACATGGTGTACTCTCACCCCATACTGGGGGTTACTGCTGAACATAGGCCTGCTGCAGCAGCTGGTGGAGAAGGTGAGTATAAATCATACTGTGCAGAAGGAGAGGGAGTCTCCTGTAAGTGTGCACATGGAGAATCCATAGGCATCCACATAGGTGATGCACAAAAGAAGAAGGGCTCTACAGTAGGCCACAAATCAGGGTCTTGTGGAATCCCCTTACTCAGGATGTAGAGCTCCAGAGACCCAAAGATGTCCCCAGAAAGGTGACCTAGAGTGTTCGTGGAAGGAGTCTCTTTCTTCTTTCTCCTTACCATGCTCTCCTATGGAGTGACCAACCTGTAAAATATTGTAAAGTTTATAATTGCTGTAAAAATTTACGTGTCCCTGCCTTGATCAGTTTAATCAAATTATGGCATCTAAGAGATCGAAACCACAGTAGGTCCTACCTCTTATGCCATCACTGACCTTCATGACGTGATTGTGTGGGTCAACAGTTAATATGCCAGTCAGGGGCCTAAGAAAGGCCAACATGGCTACTGTACGGTATGTAACTGCCTATTAGGTCATGACATTTTTCACTAATGCATTGTAACACAGACATATTTCAAATTTAGTACATTATTTGTTGAAAATGAAAAAGATATTCCAGTACTAAAAAAGATGTGGGGTAACCATCAAATGGTTAAAGAACAGTAGACACACCTTGCTCATCCCCTGCTGCTGCCATTCCACCACTGCCCAAGTCTCTGCTGTGCTCCACTTCCCGCTGACATCTCGACCCAGCAGGAAATGACTGGGAAAGGTGCTCAGCCAATGATTGACTGAGGTGGGTCTTCGATGAAGTCAGTGATTGGCTTAGTGGCTTTCCCAGCCAGGAAGTGAGACAGGAGCAGGAAGTGAAGCGCAGCAGTGACATGGGCACCGATGGAACCCAGGACACTGGAGTGAAGAACCTGTCTCTATGGCACTTACGAATTTGGCGCCAGGGGTGCACCACCAATGAGGCCAGGTGAGGCGATCGCCTCAGGCAGCACCAGGTAGGGGCAAGAGGGTGGCAGCGGAAGGTTCATGGGCAATGAGCCCTTTTGATTGTGGCAAAGGGGTTAGGTTAACAAATTGGCATTGGGGGGCGCCGTTTAAGTTTTCGCCTCAGGCAGTAGAAAGGCTAGGTGCACCCTTGCCAGGGGCATTAAAATGTTTCCTCATTGGTCATGCAAGAAGGTATACTTAAACACAGTTACATCTCACTTATCTACCTCTGTCCCCAGTTTTGAGATCAAAACTGCTGACAGACTCCCTTTAAGAGTCCAATTCTCTGCCCTGTAGTAATATATATGGGGTATTCCTATCTGGGCTTTCTATGACATATCGCTAAGATATATCATAAATATCAGATAACTGTAAGTCCCACCTCTAGGACCCACACCTATCTCCAGAACAGGGTCCTGATGGGAACAGAGAGCAAGCCTCACCCACTGAACTATTTTTTGAAGTTTGATAGCAATGAATGGACTTTTCATACTCCGAGGTTCAGACCAAGTATGAGCGATAGGTCCATTCATTAGCATATTGTCAGATTGTATGTTGTCATTGTCCTCTTAGATCCTTAGACAAGTTTTTGGCATTCACCAGAAAGCCTGTGGGAAAAGCCATTTCCAGGACTGTCGAGATAACCTGAGAAGTGATTTGACCGCGTGTGCAGCCGACTGCATTGCTTCTTCGACCTTGGAGATTTGGTTGCAGTTAGTTAGACTTGTAAGAGTTTGTCAGCCCCTGCTCTGAGGAGTCCACTGCTTCAGTTATGAGAAGCTTTTCTGATGTCGATAACTGTGCCATTGATGTAGGTGCTGATGGATTCTGAAATATAAGGTCTCTCTACTCTCCCCAAGACCATCCAGGGTCATCACATCCACTCTTCTATATGAGTATGAGGCTTCCTCATGGGAGGAGGATGAAGATTTGTAGTAGAGTGCAACTTTGGAACTTTTTGGGGAGGTTATTTCACTTCAGCCCTGTGGTTGGGTGTGTCCACTGTCCACGTAATCATCTAAGCATGTTGTGTTCTCCTATTGACAAGGGTAATGACCAATTGTCAATTTATTCAAACATTTCCAGTAGGAAACAAACAGAGGAACAAAACATTGCAAAGATCTCAGGGGGGAATGCATCTGTTTCCAAACGCTCCAGTATAAAATGATGAGGTCCTATGGCAGATTATAATATTGGTGATTTAAACTATGTGCTCCTAGAAGATCAACAGCCACCCATTGCAGTGCTGCTGTGGATTTCCCACAATTCTAGTAACAAAAACTGTGACAAAACTACCACATGCAATTATTTCTGGTCCGAACACTTGATGCACATCATTGTTATATCCACGTTTTTGCCATGAATCACAGCAAAGACAGCAACAAGATCCTTTATTCAATGCTCAGCAAGATGTGCAGAAGGACCTGTTTATGTTATGGTTACGTGATCTCTGCAGGTCCTCAAACTACAGGAGAGAGCAACAAGGAGGCATAGGAGTGAGAGCTGCATACAGTAAATGTATAGTGTCTGGTCCTGGGCCTATTAGTTTAGGGAGTTATAGGGGATCTGAGATCTTATTTAGTTTAGGGGGGTCTGGTCTAGGGTCTATTATTTAGAGGGACTGGGATCTGAATTTATTTTTTGAATTTGCCCTGTGTCTATATTTAGAGGATCTGGTTTGAGAGTCGGTATTTATAAAGAGGGTTAGGTTTAGGTTTGTATTCAGGTGGTCTTGTTTGAGGGTCCATAATAGTTTTTTTTTTTTTGGGGGGGGGGGGTCTGTATTTACTCTGGGTTCTGGTCTGTGCTCTGAATTTGTTTGTGCTACTATAGAGGGTGGGGACTGCTGCAGATGAAAGCCTAGGACTAATTGACAACTGGATGACTGGACCCACTTATTAAAGACCTGTCATGGTCTTACCTTCTCGCCGTTCTCCTTCGTTTGACATGTGCTGGCGGCCATCTTGGTTTCTGGGTTTCTTGTAGCCTCCCACCCTGCGGCTTCTCCTTCCCACTGGGAGGAGCTGGATGCCTAGCTCATATATATAGGAGGTCTGTGGCTTCAGTTCCTTGCTTGGTCCTCCTGTGTTCACATGCTTCTAAGACTGCTGCTGCTTCTGGTTCCTGATCCTGGCCTCGTCTGACTACCCCGCTGGTTCCTGATCCTGGCTTCGTCTGACTACCCCGCTGGTTCCTGATCCTGGCTTCGTCTGACTACCCTGCTGGTTCCTGATCCTGGCTTCGTCTGACTACCCTTCTGGTTCCTGACCTCTGGCTACGCAAGACCCTGCTTCGGTTTAGCCATCCGTTTGGACTTTTGCTTACAGCTTGATTTTCAATAAAGCCTTCTTATTTCCACTTATCTCTTGTTGTACGTCTGGTTCATGGTTCCATGACAAGACCAAGCCCAATTCTGTAGGCACTTTCCGACTTTGCTGAATGCTGAGAAAAGCCGCTATTTTTGTGCAAATGTGCCACATGTCTTGATTTGGACATTTTTGGCACGGTTTAACTAGGAAACTACCATAACCTGCTTAGTAAACACAGACCTTTATCTTCCTGGAATATTCCAAGGAATATCTTTCTGAGTTATTAGATGTTACATCGGGTTTTGTGTAGTCTATATGTGTATTTTTATGTTACGTTCATCTTCCCCCTCTCCGGCCTTCAGATCATTTATACCTCGTTAGTTCACCCCGGCGGATCATCTCCCTCCACTTCATTTTCACAGACTCTCTTCGACCTGCACACTAGTTACAGACTACATTACCCCTTAGGGATCATGGTAATTGTGTTGCAGCAATGACCCCAGAAAATCAAAGTGTCAAGTCGTGTACATATTAAAATGACCTCTGGTCTACGATGTCAGACAGAAAATTCTGTGAAGTTATTTATATGGCCTATAAAACAGCTCTTAGTAATTGAGTAATATGTATTCATGGAGTGTAGGTTTTTACACGCGTAGAGCTTTTTGTATGTGGGAGGTGGTGGTAGTATGCGGTTTTATATACTGGCAAGTTTGCCTATACATCTTTTTAAAGAGCATCAGTCATCAGAATCAACCCTATTAAACTAGGCATAATGCGTTGTGACACAGTGAGGGGAATGGTCTGGGAAAACAGCTATTTTCCTCCAAGCGTGTGCTGCTGGGCTGATTTGCAGCTAGGTGGGGTCAAATATAGAACTGGATTTTAATTGCCGGTCTGGATTTTTGGCAGCACCTGGCTGTCCTTAAATAGGCAGCTGGGCTCAGCAGCAAGATCTCTGTGTTGGGATCTAAAGCTTGGTGCCAGGTTGGAGGGCTGAGACCCATGGGCCGAGGAGACAGGCCCCCTAAAGCCTGCCATGGACTGCTGGAGGCAGAACTGACATCAAGGTGACTTGTCTTATATGAACTTTCCTATTTGTGTGAATTAACACCAAGATGTACTTTCCATTGTGTCTGAAGTAAACACCAAGACTGCAAAGTAACGCATTGTTTTGTGCATTTGCCTCAAGTGTGAATAAACACTGAAGTTTTACATAGTAACATAGTAACATAGAAAAATGACATTTGTCCATCCAGTTCGGCCTGTTATCCTGCAAGTTGATCCAGAAGAGGCAAAAAAACTGTGAGGTAGAAGCCAATTTTCCCCACTAAAGGGGAAAAAAATTCCTTCCCGACTCCAATCAGGCATCAGAATAACTCCCTGGATCAACGATCTCTCTCTAGTAGCTATAACCTGTAATATTATTACACTCCAGAAATACATCCAGGCCCCTCCTGAATTCCTTTATTGTACTCACCATCACCACCTCCTCAGGCAGAGAGTTCCATAGTCTCAATGCTCTTACCGTAAAGAATCCTCTTCTATGTTTGTGTACAAACCTTCTTTCCTCCAGACGCAGAGGATGTCCCCTCGTCACAGTCCTGGGGATAAATAGATGATGGGGGAGATCTCTGTACTGACCCCTGATATATTTATACATAGTAATTAGATCTCCCCTCAGTCATCTTTTTTCTAAAGTGAATAACCATAATGTTGATCATCTTTCAGGGTACTGTAGTTGCCCCATTCCAGTTATTACTTTAGTTGCCCTCCTCTGGGCCCTCTCCAGCTCTGCTATGTCTGCCTTGGTCCCAGGAGCCCAGAACTGTACACAGTACTCCATGTGTGGTCTGACTAGCGATTTGTAAAGTGGTAGGACTATGTTCTCATCACGGGCATCTATGCCCCTTCTGATGCAACCCATTAACTTTTTGGCCTTGGCAGCAGCTGCCTGACACTGGTTTTTGCAGCTTAGTTTGCTATTTATTAAAATTCCACATTCCTAAGTATGTACGGATGACTTGCATTATTCCTTCCCATGTGCATAACCTTACATTTGTCAGTGTTACCCAGTGTTTTACCATTTAGTATGTACGGGTGACTTGCATTATTCCTTCCCATGTGCATAACCTTACATTTGTCAGTGTTAAACCTCATCTGCCACTTATCTGCCCAAGCCTCCAATCTATCCAGATCCCTCTGTAGCAGTATACTGTCCTCTGTAGTATATATACAGTATACTGTCCTCTTCAGTGTTAATTACTTTACACAGTTTAGTGTCATCTGCGATAATGTATATTTTACTATGCAAGCCTTCTACAAGATCATTAATAAATATATTGAAGAGAATAGGGCCCAATACTGACCCCTGAGGTACTCCACTAGTGACAGTGACCCAATCTGAGTGTGTACCGGTAATAACCACCCTCTGTTTTCTATCATTGAGCCAGTTACTTACCCACTTACAGACGTTTTCTCCCAGTCCGAGCATTCTCATTTTATATACTAACCTTTTATGTTGTACAGTGTCAAATGCTTTGGAGAAGTCCAGATACACGACATTCATTGATTCACCGCTGTCAAGTCTAGAACTTACCTCCTCATAGAAACTGATTAAATTAGTTTGGCATGACCGATCCCTCACGAAGCCATGCTGATATGGCGTTATTTGCTTATTTCCGTTGAGATGCTCTAAGATAGCATCTCTTAGAAAACCTTCAAACTGTTTACCCACAACAGATGTTTTGCGTTAAGAACTTTTGCCTCTGTACTGCGTCCGCTTACCCTATCTCCCAGAGCGAAACCCCACAGCGTGTAAAACAATACCATATTTCTCCGATATCACTTTTTAGTGATATGTAAATTAGGTCTGTGGTGCACCAAGAGACGGGCCCAAGCCTCTTGAAGCATCAGTACTCCTCCCTCCATCACCTTGATTGAATGTAATCTTGCGCTTGCACTGTTGTTTGTGCTATTGGTGCATGCGCAGTGCATCAGGCTCTGCTTCCACAGCAGCACAAATAACTATTGCGCGTACGCCAATGACATCATCCTCCACGGTGAAGAGGAGATGCCCACCTCATATGCTGTAGTCACCTCCACTGTTGGGAAAGCAGAACCACTGTGCATGCGCAGATAGATGCACAGGCACAAGATTACGGGACTGGGGGAGTTTCCTCCTTAAGTGAATCAAGGTGATGATGGGAGTGGCAAGAGGTGCAGGGCAGAGCTCCGGGGCTCCGAGGGGCTCAGGCCCAGCCCTTGGAGCACCAAAGACCTAATTTACATATAGCTTAAAAAAAGTTATATATCTCGGGAACAGCGGAACAGAGGTACATAAATAAGGTATCGTTTTACTCTTCAGAATCAACCCTACCAGGTATTACTCCTGGTTCAATAGGGTTGATATTAAAAACAGATGCTCTTTCAATTTCAAAAACCTTCAGTGATAACGAGCATTTTCCTATAGGATTATTGGTGATGATATTAAAGGGGTTCTCCGGCCATTTAAGTTAATTAGTAGTTCATAATAACCTGTAGAGGGAAGCTCTTTTATACAGTATTTATCCTCCCTTGCTCTCCAGCCGGCTCTTCCGCCTGAGTCCCAACCTTAAAAAGGCTGAATGGAGTCAATACAGCTGAAAAGGAGGAGAAGCGGCCACATCAGGTCAGGACCCAGGCGGAAGATGGCGGCACTGGGGGAGCGAAGGATTGGTAAGTACTATGGAAACTACTGATTAAGTTAAATGGCCAAGAACCTCTTTATGTCAATCATTTTGACCTATGGAGTTGTGTAGAAATCTGGAAAAACCCTCGTAATCTGTTCATATGAGTCAACAGAAAAATGAAAGAAGTAAGGCGAGCGTGAACAGAGTCCGACTAGACCGCTGGTAAATAGTTAGAATCCATTAGAATCTGGGAGAAATAAAACGGCAACATTGTTCTAAAAAATATAATTGGTTACTTATGTATCATTTCTGATCTGGAGCCATGGAGACATGTTGGCCTGCACAGGAGCTGTATGCACAAAACGGTAAGGACTATGGTTCCAGGTTTTATTTTCTCGCTGTGAAATACGATAACATTTTTGCTTGTCGGAAGTTGTAAATGACACACCGCTGCTGCTTCGTGATGGCGTACGAGCGCTGCGCAGGCAAATAATTGAGCTTCAGCCATAAAAGTGAGACGCGCAGAAATCTCCTGCTGTTTCGAAATACGCTAACAATATTTTTTGTAGCTAATGGCAGATCGGCGTGACGGGTCGGGGCGCCAGCGGTCCTGCGTCTAACCGATTGATGGTTTGTAAACTCGTGAATCAGTAGATCATAAAATACTCTGGTGGTAACAAAACTGCAGGAATAAAAGCAGAGCGCTGCACTGGGGAGTTTTTAGCTTTTTTATCTATTGACATCTGAGGGTACGACCACGTGTGACATAAATGTTTCAGAGCATCTTTTTCAAATGTATTGGCGCAGTATGCTTCAGGATAAATTCCTTTACATTATATGATAGCCGAGCTGATTATGATTTTTAATGCCTCCACCACATGGTGTTCTTTGATTCCTATATGCTACTTTATGCTTCTGCATGTCCACAATCATTATAATTAGGGATGAGCGAATAGAGCTTCGGATCCAAGATCCGAAGTTGCTTCGCTCAAAACTTCGTTTTAATGCTGTACGGAGATCCGTCTTCGTACAGCATTCAAATGCAGGGGCTCCGGAAAGGGAATTTCGTTATCATCGAAGTCTCACGGGACTTTGGTGAATAACTTCGGGATTCGATTTTTCAACTTGAAAATCCATTTTAAAACTTGGTTCCAAAGTCGGCTTTGGTACCGAGGTACCAGGCTGTACCAAAGGTGGGTTTGGATTCCTGTTTTAAAAGGCTTTTCAATTTTAAAAATCGAATGCCGTCTTTATTTAAAGGGAACCTGTCACCAGTTTTATGGTGTCCTAACTAAGGGCAGCATAAATAAGTGACTGATTCTCTTAGCAAAATGCTGGGTCACTTTCTTTAATTGATCCAGTCAATCTGCCAACATCTTGTATTGAAAAGCTCCAGCTGATAATGATGAGTCCTGAATATTCATGAGCTCCTGACTCTTCCCGCCCACCTGCTGCTGATTGACAGTTTGTTTCCATAGGAATCAGCAGCAGGTGGGCAGGGGAGTGGCTATAGCTCTGAATTAAATAAACACTGGACTCAATGACCTCACGCCGGACTCGAATCAGCTCATTAGCATGTGGCATCTTTGTGTGTATATTATGAGGTAACCATCTGTCACACCAGTAAGTGAATACATCTAAGGCACTTTTTAGTAGTTAATGATTGTATATAATTAGTTAGATTGAAGCTCACTTCGCTCATCACTAATTATAATATGTATCCTGAGTCTCCGATTAATCCTCAACTACAGAGTTGGGGCTCATTCAGACGGCCGTATGCTGTCCGCAAAAAAACCAGACTGCATTACGAATTTTTGCGGACTCATAGACTTCAATGGGGCCATGTCCTGATTTTCACTGACAAGTACAGGACCTGTTTTATTTGTTTTGTGGAGCCGTAGAACAGAAGAAAAGGGCCCCTCAGAAGTGGGTCCGCATCTAATCCGCAAAGAAACGGATCCGCATTTTTGAAAATTAGATTCGCCCCAAAGCCAAATTTCCTCTTGCTTCGTGGTAGCGAATAGACTTTCTCTGAAATAGTGTAAAAGAGAAAAAATGAATCATACTTAGGCCCCTTTCACACGAGCGAGTTTTCCGCGCAGGTGCAATGCGTGACGTGAACGCATAGCACCCGCACTGAATCCTGACCCATTTATTTCAATGGGTCTGTGTACATGAGCGGTGATTTTCATGCATCAGTTCTGCGTTGCGTGAAAAACGCAGCATGTTCTATATTCAGTTTTTTTCACGCAGCCCTGGCCCCATAGAAGTAAATGGGGCTTCAGTGAAAAATGCATTGCGTCCTCAAGCAAGTGAGGACGCAATGCGTTTTTCACTGATGGTTGCTAAGAGATGTTGTTTGTAATTCTTCAGTTTTTTATTACGCGCGTGAAAAACGCATCAAAACGCATTGCACCCATGCGGAAAAAACTGAACAACTGAATGCAATCGCAGACAAAACTGACTGAACTTGCTTGCAAAATGGTGCGAGTTTCACTGAACGCACCCTGAACGCATCCGGACCTAATCCGTATCTTTCGTGTGAAAGGGGCCTTACCTCATCCATTTGCTCGCAGCAGGCCAGCAACCGCCATATTGATTGAAGATCTCGCATAAAATCTTGTGCGCAGTGATGTA
This sequence comes from Bufo gargarizans, assembly GCF_014858855.1. Classification (NCBI taxonomy): domain Eukaryota; kingdom Metazoa; phylum Chordata; class Amphibia; order Anura; family Bufonidae; genus Bufo; species Bufo gargarizans. Next base: position 47,901,404 of record NC_058083.1, on the reverse strand, counting down.
TGACGTCACTGCACCAGCCAAAGTGATGACACCATCATGGGCCGTGCAAAATTTTGCTCTAGATCTTTAATCAAGATGGCTTAGCCAGCCTGGCACGGGCAAATGGATCAGGTAAGTATGATTTAATCTATTTATTTATTTTATTTTACACCGCGTTCATACATGTGAGGGGTACAATGATGGGGAGCTGCTCCCACTACTTACAAAGAAATGCGCTTTGTGACAAAGTAATTAGTCACAAAGCAAATTTTCTGTAAAATTTTTTGTAAAATTCGGCGAAGCAGAAAAATCAATTTTTTTTATACTTTGCTCATCTCTAGTTATAACCTCTCCATGGGATAAATGTCACCCCGGCAGTTAATCATTTTCTCCTGCTCCCTGTCCAGCTGCTGAGTAAGGTGCTGATCAGCGTCCATATTTTTCTGGGCTGTGGATCCACCTCCTTGTCGGAGCTTTGGATTATCTTGTGTCTTGTAACCAGCAAAGGAGTGACCTCTCGTCTGACTATCCATGTATAGTACCTGACTACTGATTCTGCTTCTTGTCGCCAACCCCGACCTTGGAACTGCTTCTTGGATTACTCATGTCCTCAGCCTGCCTACCTTGGAACTGCTACTTGGACTACTCATCTCCTCACCCTGCCCAACCTTGGAACTGCTACTTGGACTACTCATCTCCTCAGCCTGCCCAACCTTGGAACTGCTACTTGGACTACTCATCTCCTCAGCCTGCCCAACCTTGGAACTGCTACTTGGACTACTCATGTCCTCAGCCTGCCAACCTTGGAACGGTTACTTGGACTACTCATGTCCTCAGCCTGCCAACCTTGGAACTGCTACTTGGACTACTCATGTTCTCAGCCTGCCCAACCTTGGAACTGCTACTTGGTTTACTCATCTCCTCAGCCTGCCCAACCTTGGAACTGCTACTTGGACTACTCATGCTCTCAGCCTGCCCAACCTTGGAACTGCTACTTGGACTACTCATGTCCTCAGCCTGCCAACCTTGGAACGGTTACTTGGACTACTCATGTCCTCAGCCTGCAAACCTTGGAACTGCTACTTGGACTACTCATGTTCTCAGCCTGCCCGGCCTTGGAACTGCTACTTGGACTACTCATGTCCTCAGTCTACCTGACTTTGGAACTGCTGCTTGGACTACTCATGTCCTCAGCCTGCCAACCATGGAACTGCAAATTGGACTACTCATGTCCTCAGCCTGCCCGACCTTGTAATTGTTACCTGGAATACACATGTACTCAGCCTGCCCTGACATTCAACTTTTTTCAGATTCTCTTGTGCCTGATTCCTCGGTGCTTCACAGCAGTGTCTCTGTCAACTACACAAGGACTACTGCAGGAGATAGCAGCTTGGTTGGTTCCCTGCAGCGAAGTCCAGATCCCTGTACAGGGGTTAAAGGGTGAATACCCGGGACCCGCCAGGACAACGCCATTAGTTGGCACAGTGTCCACACCCACCGCCTGTTACCTTAAGCAGCAAAGATATTATTGCTGGAACCACAAGGGTCCTGAGTTCCCAGTTTCTCCTCACCCACGTACAGTAAATCTGGTGAGGAGGGCTTTACTCTAAAGTTTACACACCACCTGTAACATGCTGCATGCCACTGCACAGGGCACAGTCTCCTGCCTCTCCTGGGCCCATGTACTATATCTACATCTCCAGGATCCTGAATACAGATGAAAATATTAATGGGACCACAGAAAATGGCTAAAGTGATTTCCACAATAAATATGGTGGACAGAAACTGGAAATTCGTTCTTCTAAAATGCACTGGGGTGATCTACCAGAGGTTAGGTTACAGGGTGGTGGCTATGATCTTATGTGTCTGCTGAAATTTTTTTGTAGAATTTACATTTACATCAATGACATATGACAGTAATGATCTGAAATGTCGCAAAGCTGCCATGAAGCTGATGTATTGTATCTTGATTTTTCATAAATCTAACCACAACCTAAAAGCTGTAACTGATATAAAATGTATGTAAAGTACAACAAATGACACCAACTATGACTGGGCTACAGAGAAGACGATCATCTGGCATAACACAGGCCATGGTGTGTACTTACGGTATCAGCCCATTCTGATTTCACACACCTCTTTGTATTGATTCACACGGAAGATATAAATCGCCGCAGGTGATATGAAGGTCTTCGAAGTCACATTTCTCCGCTGTGTGTGATTTACACCATTCTTTAATCTTCACGCAGTGACAAAGGAAAATTAATTTCTATGTTTTATGGTCACTGATGTTTTATGTTTCCCAAGACATCCTTGCATAAATAGACAGTAATACGCTTCACATCCACACAATGAGAAATGTTCCATACCATGCTGGTATAACCTGGGCATCTCCTGTATATAATTATATATGTACAGCTGGTATAAGTTATACATCTTCTTGTATATAGTGATATGGAGCATGCTGGTATAACCTGGGCATCTCCTGTATATAACTATATATGTACAGCTGGTATAAGTTATACATCTTCTTGTATATAGTGATATGGAGCATGCTGGTATAACCTGGGTATCTCCTGTATATAATTATATATGTACAGCTGGTATAAGTTATACATCTTCTTGTATATAGTGATATGGACCATGCTGGTATAACCTGGGCATCTCCTGTATATAATTATATATGTACAGCTGGTATAAGTTATACATCTTCTTGTATATAGTGATATGGAGCATGCTGGTATAACCTGGGCATCTCCTGTGTATAATTATATATGTACAGCTGGTATAAGTTATACATCTTCTTGTATACAGTGATATGGACCATGCTGGTATAACCTGGGTATCTCCTGTATATAATTATATATGTACAGCTGGTATAAGTTACACATCTTCCTGTATATAGTGATATGGAGCATGCTGGTATAACCTGGGTATCTCCTGTATATAATTATATATGTACAGCTGGTATAAGTTACACATCTTCCTGTATATAGTGATATGGAGCATGCTGGTATAACCTGGGCATCTCCTGTATATAATTATATATGTACAGCTGGTATAAGTTATACATCTTCTGTATATAGTGATATGGAGCATGCTGGTATAACCTGGGCATCTCCTGTATATAATTATATATGTACAGCTGGTATAAGTTATACATCTTCTTGTATATAGTGATATGGACCATGCTGGTATAACCTGGGTATCTCCTGTATATAATTATATATGTACAGCTGGTATAAGTTACACATCTTCCTGTATATAGTGATATGGAGCATGCTGGTATAACCTGGGTATCTCCTGTATATAATTATATATGTACAGCCGGTATAAGTTATACATCTTCTTGTATATAGTGATATGGAGCATGCTGGTATAACCTGGGCATCTCCTGTATATAATTATACATGTACAGCTGGTATAAGTTATACATCTCCTTGTATATAGTGATATGGAGCATGCTGGTATAACCTGGGCATCTCCTGTATATAATTATATATGTACAGCTGGTATAAGTTATACATCTTCTTGTATACAGTGATATGGAGCATGCTGGTATAACCTGGGTATCTCCTGTATATAATTATATATGTACAGCTGGTATAAGTTATACATCTCCTTGTATATAGTGACATGGAGCATGCTGGTATAACCTGAAAATATTTTTGATTATTTTTGAAAAACATTTATGCTTTATCTGCTCTGACATTTTGCTTCCTTATGATATGATAAGGATAGTTAAATTACTTTCTTGTAGCAGCAAATATTTCTGACAGCTATAATTTAGCTTTTTACGACCTCCCTGCTCCTCGCCTTCATCTCCATTTATATACATGGTCGTAGATATCCCTAAAGCCTGCAGCACATAGGAAATCCACCAGAGTGCAATTAGTCACCATGGGAAAGTCAAGAGATAAAAAAAACTGTCGAGGCGGTAGCGCAAGATCTTGTACTAATTGATGGAAGGGTCTCCGTTCCTTTGAGAATGTGACGGTATAATTACCTCCTGTCGACAGGAGGCAGCAGCTAAGATGGTTATTAAAGGATTTACAGGGCTAACCTTGGGCTCTGACCTCCCTCTCGTTTTATGGAAGTCGAGTCCATAACAACCTGCAACACTTCATTTTCTGTCTGCTATTGCAGAAGAGTATTTAGCGCAAGGTTAAAAAATAGGTCAATTTATTAACAACCTGCAGGCAATTTTACCTCTTCAATTTATTTCCAGGTTCGTAAAAGGATGAATATCATTAGGAAGAGAAATTCCACAGCAATTTCAGCCGCTTCTTGATTCTCGGCAAATTGGATTGTGAGTGTATAAAGACCATGCAAATTGCTTGGAAACTCTGCCGGCATGACTGAGGAGATCAGGGGAGACTTTCAACCCACGAGAAAAGAGACCATGACAATAGCCAGATTGGAACTTTTCGGAGTCACTTTAGAGCTGAATGCGGAAATTCTGATAATGGACACCTGGTCAATCACTTCACTGTAATAATGTGGGCTTCAAAGTGTAGGAAAACCACAAGTCAATATGGAGGTCCACACCAGTCAGAAGTTTTTCTTTGACTTTGTGCATCTGTTTCAGATGAAATTGTGCAAGTCAATGTAGACCCCCAATGTGACCTTGATGTTACTGACCTTGCAACCATGTCAAAAAAATATTACAGTGTTGTCGTATAGGCTTGAAGCTGTGTTCAAGTTATAACACGTTATCCTCTATAGCCGGGACCCCTACCGATCACGAGAATGGTGACCCTGTACCCAGTGGAGCCCCCCTGAACTGGAAGACGTGGCTGGTCAGAAATTCAAGCCACTGCTCCATTCATTTCTATGGGAGCACCAGAGACATCTGAGCGTTGTACTGATGTGCCCGAGAAGTCTGTATAGCTCAGACTGCAGACTTTAGGCCCCCAGGAGCCATTTGAAGCAGGGCAAATCAGAGCCTGGCAGGTGTGCACATGGAGAGCGCATAGTATGAAGCCTGGGACTGGGAGGAGGTCTGGGCCTGAGAACTATACCATGCTTCCTTTGCTGGATTCACAGAGAGACTGTGAGTTTTATCCATAATGAATTTGACAGTTCCCACAAGCAGCACGCAGCAGCAGAAGTGGGACTGCCCATAATATCTCAGATCGTGCCACGTGGAAGGAATATAATGGTGAATATAATGGTCTCTGTTATGTTTGTCACTGATCTTTCCTTCACCCCCATATTCAATCTCTTGCTGCTCATGACACCTACACCTAAAAAAACATCTCTAGAATCCACCCCTTTCTCTGTGTGGAAACAACAAAAACTGTCATTGTTGCCCTGATCCATTCCCATATTGGTTACTGTAATTCATTACTAATTGGTTATTCTCCCCAAAAAAGCTCTCCACAGTGCTGCACTCCTACATCTCCCCCTCATCTCTGTCTACCACCCTACCCGTGCCATCTGTTCATCCAATGCCTTAAGACTGACATTACATAGAAACATAGAATGTGTCGGCAGATAAGAACCATTTGGCCCATCTAGTCTGCCCAATATACTGAATACTATGGATAGCCCCTGGCCCTATCTTATATGAAGGATGGCCTTATGCCTATCCCATGCATGCTTAAACTCCTCCACTGTATTTGCAGCTACCACTTCTGCAGGAAGGCTATTCCATGCATCCACTACTCTCTCAGTAAAGTAATACTTCCTGATATTACTTTTAAACCTTTGCCCCCCTAATTTAAAACGATGTCCTCTTGTAGCAGTTTTTCTTCTTTTAAATATTCTCTCCTCTTTTACCTTGTTGATTCCCTTTATGTATTTACAAGTTTCTATCATATCCCCTCTATCTCGTCTTTCTTCCAAGCTCTACATGTTAAGGTCCTTTAATCTTTCCTGGTAAGTTTTATCCTGCAATCCATGTACCAGTTTTGTAGCTCTTCTCTGAACTCTCTCCAAAGTATCAATATCCTTCTGGAGATATGGTCTCCAGTACTGAGCACAATACTCCAGATGAGGTCTCACTAGTGCTCTGTAGAGCGGCATGAGCACCTCCCTCTTTCTACTGGTAATGCCTCTCCCTATACACCCAAGCATTCTGCTAGCATTTCCTGCTGCTCTATGACATTGTCTGCCTACCTTTAAGTCTTCAGAAATAATGACCCCTAAATCCCTTTCCTCAGATACTGAGGTTAGGACTGTATCACTGATTTTATATTCTGCTCTTGGGTTTTTACGTCACAGGTGCATTATCTTGCACTAATCAACATTAAATTTTAGTTGCCAGATTTTTGACCATTCCTCTAGTTTTCCTAAATCCTTTTCTATTTGGTGTATCCCTCCAGGAACATCAACCCTGTTACAAATCTTTGTGTCATCAGCAAAAAGACACACCTTACCATTGAGGCCTTCTGCAATTTCGCTGATAAAGATATTGAACAATATGGGTCCCAGAACAGATCCCTGAGGTACCCCACTGGTAACAAGACCTTGGTCTGAATATACTCCATTGACTACAACCCTCTGTTGTCTGTCCCTCAGCCACTGCCTAATTCATTCAACAATATGGGAGTCCAAGCCCAAAGACTGCAATTTATTGATAAGCCTTCTATGTGGGACAGTATCAAAAGCCTTACTAAAGTCTAGATAAGCGATGTCTACTGCACCTCTGCCATCTATTATTTTAGTCACCCAATCAAAAAAATCAATAAGATTAGTTTGACATGATCTCCTTGAAGTAAACCCATGCTGTTTTTCATCTTTCAATCCATGGGATTTTAGATGTTCCACAATCCTCTCCTTAAGTATGGTTTCCATTAATTTACCCACTATTGATGTCAGGCTTACTGGCCTATGATTGCCCGATTTATCCCTACTACCTTTCCTGTGAATGGGCACAACATTTGCCAATTTTCAATCTTCTGGGACGACTCCTGTTACCAGTGATTGGTTAAATAAATCTGTTACTGGTTTTGCTAGTTCGCCGCTGAGCCCTTTTAATAGCTTTGGGTGTATCCCATCAGGCCCCTGTGACTTATTTGTATTAATTTTAGACAGCTGACTAAGAACCTCCTCCTGTAAAGACACATGCGTCAAAAGATTCATTAGTCTTCCTTCCTAACTGAGGTTCTTTACCTTCATTTTCCTTTGTAAAAACTGAACAGAAGTATTCATTGAGGCAGTCAGCTAGTTCTTTATCTTCTTCCATATATCTTCCTTCTTTTGTTTTTAATTTGGTAATTTCTTTAGTTTCCTTTTTTCATTTATGTATCTGAAGAATGTCTTATTGCCTTTTTTCACTGACTGAGTTAATTTCTCTTCTGCCCGTGCTTTAGAAGCTCTTATAACTTGCTTGGCCTCTCTCTGCCTAATCTTATAAATTTGCCTGTCATCCTCGTTTTTTTTTTCTTTTATAATTATTAAATGCTATCTTTTTGTTTTTAATGATTTTGGCCACTTCTGCTGAGTACCACAGTGGTCTCTTTTTTTTGCTTTTACTGACAAGCCTAATGCAATTTTCTGTTGCCTTCAATAGTGCCACTTTTAAGTAGTGCAAGTCTCATCGGGACTCATATACCACTAATCTAATTTTAGAAAAGTCAGTTTTTCTCAAATCTAAAACTTTTGTTTTTGTGCGGTGTGACTCAGTCACTGTACTTATAGTAAACCACACTGACTGGTGATTAGAGTTGAGCGAACACCTGGATGTTCGGGTTCGAGAAGTTCGGCCGAACATCCCGGAAATGTTCGGGTTCGGGATCCGAACCCGATCCGAACTTCGTCCCGAACCCGAACCCCATTGAAGTCAATGGGGACCCGAACTTTTCGGCACTAAAAAGGCTGTAAAACAGCCCAGGAAAGAGCTAGAGGGCTGCAAAAGGCAGCAACATGTAGGTAAATCCCCTGCAAACAAATGTGGATAGGGAAATGAATTAAAATAAAAATTAAATAAATAAAAATTAACCAAAATCAATTGGAGAGAGGTTCCATAGCAGAGAATCTGGCTTCCCGTCACCCACCACTGGAACAGTCCATTCTCAGATATTTAGGCCCCGGCACCCAGGCAGAGGAGAGAGGTCCCGTAACAGAGAATCTGTCTTCATGTCAGCAGAGAATTAGTCTGCATGTCATAGCAGAGAATGAGGCTTCACGTCAGCCACCACTGCAACAGTCCATTGGCATATATTTAGGCCCAGCACCCAGGCAGAGGAGAGAGGTCCCGTAACAGACAATCTGGCTTCATGTCAGCAGAGAATCAGTCTGCATGTCATAGCAGAGAATCAGGCTTCACGTCACCCACCACTGCAACAGTCCATTGTCATAAATTTAGGCCCAGCACTAGTGTTGAGCGGCATGTCCCATATTCGAATTCGCGAAATTTTGTGAATATTCAAAAGAATATTCGTAAAATATTCGCGATTATTCAAATTCGTTATTATTTCGCATATGCGATAATTCGAATTATCGCATAATACATATGCTATGCAAAATTCACATGTGCGCTAATGAAATCGCCTTACGAAGATTCGCAACTCAATTCAATCACTAATGTATGAATGCAATGCCCTTTGCCTCTGTTCTGGGACAAGTGTAGATATTCGCATGTGCGCTAATAAAATCGCCTTACGAAGATTCGCACCTCAATCACTTTCTAGGGAATGTGAGACTTTTGGGAATCAATCGAGATACAGTGGGGGGTGATGACAGTAGTTGACAGAGTACAGATCAATGTAATCTGTAAGGTGGAAAGTAAAATAAAAAATACGAATATTCGTAAATCGAATTTTACGAAGTTCTACGTATTCGCGAATATGGTGCTATACTATATGAATGCACAGGCCTTTGCCTCTCTGTTCTGGGGACAAGTGTAGATATTTGCATTTGCGTTAATAAAATCGCCTTACGAAGATTCGCAGCTCAATTCAATCACTAATGTATGAATGCAAAGCCCTTTGCCTCTGTTCTGGGACAAGTGTAGATATTCGCATGTGCGCTAATAAAATCGCCTTACGAAGATTCGCAACTCAATTCACTAATGTATGAATGCAAAGCCCTTTGCCTCTGTTCTGGGACGTGCCGATATTCGCATGTGCGCTAATAAAATCGCCTTACGAAGATTCGCAGCTCAATTCAATCACTAATGTATGAATGCAAAGCCCTTTGCCTCTGTTCTGGGACAAGTGTAGATATTCGCATGTGCGCTAATAAAATCGCCTTACGAAGATTCGCAACTCAATTCACTAATGTATGAATGCAAAGCCCTTTGCCTCTGTTCTGGGACGTGCCGATATTCGCATGTGCGCTAATAAAATCGCTTTACGAAGATTCGCAGCTCAATTCAATCACTAATGTATGAATGCAAAGCCCTTTGCCTCTGTTCTGGGACAAGTGTAGATATTCGCATGTGCGCTAATAAAATCGCCTTACGAAGATTCGCAACTCAATTCACTAATGTATGAATGCAAAGCCCTTTGCCTCTGTTCTGGGACGTGCCGATATTCGCATGTGCGCTAATAAAATCGCCTTACGAAGATTCGCGCCTCAATCACTTTCTAGGCAATGTGAGTAAGATCTGAGCTGTTGGACCTTTGGGAAACAATCAATTATATGTGTACTGTAATTTTGTGGGGGGGGGGGAAAAACAAAAAACGAATATTCGTTTTTACGAATATATAGCACTATATTCGAAATATTCGCGAAATCGCGAAGTTGCGATATTCGCGAAAAAAATTTGCTTTTCGAATATTCGCTCTCAACACTACCCAGCACCCAGGCAGAGGAGAGAGGTCCCGTAACAGACAATCTGGCTTCATGTCAGCAGAGAATCAGTCTGCATGTCATAGCAGAGAATGAGGCTTCACGTCAGCCACCACTGCAACAGTCCATTGGCATATATTTAGGCCCAGCACCCAGGCAGAGGAGGGAGGTCCCGTAACAGAGAATCTGTCTTCATGTCAGCAGAGAATTAGTCTGCATGTCATAGCAGAGAATGAGGCTTCACGTCAGCCACCACTGCAACAGTCCATTGGCATATATTTAGGCCCAGCACACACACAGGCAGAGGAGAGAGGTCCCGTAACAGAGGATCTGGCTTCATGTCAGCAGAGAATCAGTCTGCATGTCATAGCAGAGAATCAGGCTTCACGTCAGCCACCACTGCAACAGTCCATTGTCATAAATTTAGGCCCAGCACCCAGGCAGAGGAGAGAGGTCCCGTAACAGAGAATCTGGCTTCATGTCAGCAGAGAATCAGTCTTCATATCATAGCAGAGAATCAGGCTTCACGTCACCCACCACTGTAAGAGTCAATTTTCATAAATTTAGGCCCAGAACCCAGGCAGAGGAGAAAGGTCCCGTAACAGACAATCTGGCTTCATGTCAGCAGAGAATCAGTCTTCATATCATAGCAGAGAATCAGGCTTCACGTCACCCACCACTGCAACAGTCAATTTTCATAAATTTAGGCCCAGAACCCAGGCAGAGGAGAAAGGTCCCGTAACAGACAATCTAGCTTCATGTCAGCAGAGAATCAGTCTTCATATCATAGCAGAGAATCAGGCTTCACGTCACCCACCACTGCAACAGTCCATTGGCATATATTTAGGCCTAGCACACAGGCAGAGCAGAGAGGTCCCGTAACAGACAATCTGGCTTCATGACAGCAGAGAATCAGTCTGCATGTCATAGCAGAGAATCAGGCTTCACGTCAGCCACCACTGCAACAGTCCATTGTCATAAATTTAGGCCCAGCACCCAGGCAGAGGAGAGAGCTCCCGTAACAGAGGATCTGGCTTCATGTCAGCAGAGAATCAGTCTGCATGTCATAGCAGAGAATCAGGCTTCACGTCAGCCACCACTGCAACAGTCCATTGTCATAAATTTAGGCCCAGCACCCAGGCAGAGGAGGGAGGTCCCGTAACAGAGAATCTGTCTTCATGTCAGCAGAGAATTAGTCTGCATGTCATAGCAGAGAATGAGGCTTCACGTCAGCCACCACTGCAACAGTCCATTGGCATATATTTAGGCCCAGCACACACACAGGCAGAGGAGAGAGGTCCCGTAACAGAGGATCTGGCTTCATGTCAGCAGAGAATCAGTCTGCATGTCATAGCAGAGAATCAGGCTTCACGTCAGCCACCACTGCAACAGTCCATTGTCATAAATTTAGGCCCAGCACCCAGGCAGAGGAGAGAGGTCCCGTAACAGACAATCTGGCTTCATGTCAGCAGAGAATCAGTCTTCATATCATAGCAGAGAATCAGGCTTCACGTCACCCACCACTGTAAGAGTCAATTTTCATAAATTTAGGCCCAGAACCCAGGCAGAGGAGAAAGGTCCCGTAACAGACAATCTGGCTTCATGTCAGCAGAGAATCAGTCTTCATATCATAGCAGAGAATCAGGCTTCACGTCACCCACCACTGCAACAGTCCATTGGCATATATTTAGGCCTAGCACACAGGCAGAGCAGAGAGGTCCCGTAACAGACAATCTGGCTTCATGACAGCAGAGAATCAGTCTGCATGTCATAGCAGAGAATCAGGCTTCACGTCAGCCACCACTGCAACAGTCCATTGTCATAAATTTAGGCCCAGCACCCAGGCAGAGGAGAGAGGTCCCGTAACAGAGAATCTGGCTTCATGTCAGCAGAGAATCAGTCTTCATATCATAGCAGAGAATCAGGCTTCACGTCACCCACCACTGTAAGAGTCAATTTTCATAAATTTAGGCCCAGAACCCAGGCAGAGGAGAAAGGTCCCGTAACAGACAATCTGGCTTCATGTCAGCAGAGAATCAGTCTTCATATCATAGCAGAGAATCAGGCTTCACGTCACCCACCACTGCAACAGTCAATTTTCATAAATTTAGGCCCAGAACCCAGGCAGAGGAGAAAGGTCCCGTAACAGACAATCTGGCTTCATGTCAGCAGAGAATCAGTCTTCATATCATAGCAGAGAATCAGGCTTCACGTCACCCACCACTGCAACAGTCCATTGGCATATATTTAGGCCTAGCACACAGGCAGAGCAGAGAGGTCCCGTAACAGACAATCTGGCTTCATGACAGCAGAGAATCAGTCTGCATGTCATAGCAGAGAATCAGGCTTCACGTCAGCCACCACTGCAACAGTCCATTGTCATAAATTTAGGCCCAGCACCCAGGCAGAGGAGAGAGCTCCCGTAACAGAGGATCTGGCTTCATGTCAGCAGAGAATCAGTCTGCATGTCATAGCAGAGAATGAGGCTTCACGTCAGCCACCACTGCAACAGTCCATTGGCATATATTTAGGCCTAGCACACAGGCAGAGGAGAGGTTCATTCAACTTTGGGTAGCCTCGCAATATAATGGTAAAATGAAAATAAAAATAGGATTGAATGAGGAAGTGCCCTGGAGTCCAATAATATATGGTTATGGGGAGGTAGTTAATGTCTAATCTGGACAAGGGACGGACAGGTCCTGTGGGATCCATGCCTGGTTCATTTTTATGAACGTCAGCTTGTCCACATTGGCTGTAGACAGGCGGCTGCGTTTGTCTGTAATGACGCCCCCTGCCGTGCTGAATACACGTTCAGACAAAACGCTGGCTGCCGGGCAGGCCAGCACCTCCAAGGCATAAAAGGCTAGCTCTGGCCACGTGGACAATTTAGAGACCCAGAAGTTGAATGGGGCCGAACCATCAGTCAGTACGTGGAGGGGTGTGCACACGTACTGTTCCACCATGTTAGTGAAATGTTGCCTCCTGCTAACACGTTGCGTATCAGGTGGTGGTGCAGTTAGCTGTGGCGTGTTGACAAAAGTTTTCCACATCTCTGCCATGCTAACCCTGCCCTCAGAGGAGCTGGCCGTGACACAGCTGCCTTGGCGACCTCTTGCTCCTCCTCTGCCTTGGCCTTGGGCTTCCACTTGTTCCCCTGTGACATTTGGGAATGCTCTCAGTAGCGCGTCTACCAACGTGCGCTTGTACTCGCGCATCTTCCTATCACGCTCCAGTGCAGGAAGTAAGGTGGGCACATTGTCTTTGTAGCGTGGATCCAGCAGGGTGGCAACCCAGTAGTCCGCACAGGTTAAAATGTGGGCAACTCTGCTGTCGTTGCGCAGGCACTGCAGCATGTAGTCGCTCATGTGTGCCAGGCTGCCCAGGGGTAAGGACAAGCTATCCTCTGTGGGAGGCGTATCGTCATCGTCCTGCCTTTCCCCCCAGCCACGCACCAGTGATGGACCCGAGCTGCGTTGGGTGCCACCCCGCTGTGACCATGCTTCATCCTCATCCTCCTCCACCTCCTCCTCATCCTCGTCCTCCTCGTCCTCCAGTAGTGGGCCCTGGCTGGCCACATTTGTACCTGGCCTCTGCTGTTGCCAAAAACCTCCCTCTGAGTCACTTCGAAGAGACTGGCCAGAAAGTGCTAAAAATGACCCCTCTTCCTCCTCCTCCTCCTCCTCCTCCTCCTGGGCCACCTCCTCTTCCATCATCGCCCTAAGTGTTTTCTCAAGGAGACATAGAAGTGGTATTGTAACGCTGATAACGGTGTCATCGCCACTGGCCATGTTGGTGGAGTACTCGAAACAGCGCAACAGGGCACACAGGTCTCGCATGGAGGCCCAGTCATTGGTGGTGAAGTGGTGCTGTTCTGTAGTGCGACTGACCCGTGCGTGCTGCAGCTGAAACTCCACTATGGCCTGCTGCTGCTCGCACAGTCTGTCCAGCATGTGCAAGGTGGAGTTCCACCTGGTGGGCACGTCGCATATGAGGCGGTGAGCGGGAAGGCCGAAGTTACGCTGTAGCGCAGACAGGCGAGCAGCAGCAGGATGTGAACGCCGGAAGCGCGAACAGACGGCCCGCACTTTATGCAGCAGCTCTGACATGTCGGGGTAGTTGTGAATGAACTTCTGCACCACCAAATTCAGCACATGCGCCAAGCAAGGGATGTGCGTCAAATTGGCTAGTCCCAGAGCTGCAACGAGATTTCGCCCATTATCACACACCACCAGGCCGGGCTTGAGGCTCACCGGCAGCAACCACTCGTCGGTCTGTTGTTCAATACCCCGCCACAACTCCTGTGCGGTGTGGGGCCTGTCCCCCAAACATATGAGTTTCAGAATGGCCTGCTGACGTTTACCCCGGGCTGTGCTGAAGTTGGTGGTGAAGGTGTGTGGCTGACTGGATGAGCAGGTGGAAGAAGAGGAGGAGGAAGCCGAGAAGGAGGAGGTGGCAACAGGAGGCAAAGAATGTTGCCCTGCGATCCTTGGCGGCGGAAGGACGTGCGCCAAACAGCTCTCCGCCTGGGGCCCAGCTGCCACTACATTTACCCAGTGTGCAGTTAGGGAGATATAGCGTCCCTGGCCGTGCTTACTGGTCCACGTATCTGTGGTTAGGTGGACCTTGCCACAGATGGCGTTGCGCAGTGCACACTTGATTTTATCGGATACTTGGTTGTGCAGGGAAGGCACGGCTCTCTTGGAGAAGTAGTGGCGGCTGGGAACAACATACTGTGGGACAGCAAGCGACATGAGCTGTTTGAAGCTGTCTGTGTCCACCAGCCTAAATGACAGCATTTCATAGGCCAGTAGTTTAGAAATGCTGGCATTCAGGGCCAGGGATCGAGGGTGGCTAGGTGGGAATTTACGCTTTCTATCAAATGTTTGTGAGATGGAGAGCTGAACGCTGGCGTGTGACATGGTTGAGACGCTTGGTGACGGAGGTGGTGGTGGTGGTGTTGGTGGTACATCCCCTGTTTGCTGGGCGGCAGGTGCCAACGTTCCTCCAGAGGCGGAGGAAGAGGCCGAGGCGGCAGCAGCAGAATAGGCCGAGGCGGCAGCAGCAGAAGAGGTAGCAGGGGGAGCCTGAGTGACTTCCTTGGTTTTAAGGTGTTTACTCCACTGCAGTTCATGCTTTGCATGCAGGTGCCTGGTCATGCAGGTTGTGCTCAGGTTCAGAACGTTAATGCCTCGCTTCAGGCTCTGATGGCACAGCGTGCAAACCACTCGGGTATTGTCGTCAGCACATTGTTTGAAGAAGTGCCATGCCAGGGAACTCCTTGAAGCTGCCTTTGGGGTGCTCGGTCCCAGATGGCGGCGGTCAGTAGCAGGCGGAGTCTCTTGGCGGCGGGTGTTCTGCTTTTGCCCACTGCTCCCTCTTTTGCTACGCTGTTGGCTCGGTCTCACCACTGCCTCTTCCTCCGAACTGTGAAAGTCAGTGGCACGACCTTCATTCCATGTGGGGTCTAGGACCTCATCGTCCCCTGCATCGTCTTCCACCCAGTCTTGATCCCTGACCTCCTGTTCAGTCTGCACACTGCAGAAAGACGCAGCAGTTGGCACCTGTGTTTCGTCATCATCAGAGACATGCTGAGGTGGTATTCCCATGTCCTCATCATCAGGAAACATAAGTGGTTGTGCGTCAGTGCATTCTATGTCTTTCACCGCTGGGGAAGGGCTAGGTGGATGCCCTTGGGAAACCCTGCCAGCGGAGTCTTCAAACAGCATAAGAGACTGCTGCATAACTTGAGGCTGAGACAGTTTCCCTGGTATGCATGGGGGTGATGTGACAGACTGATGGGGTTGGTTTTCAGGCGCCATCTGTGCGCTTTCTGCAGAAGACTGGGTGGGAGATAATGTGAACGTGCTGGATCCACTGTCGGCCACCCAATTGACTAATGCCTGTACCTGCTCAGGCCTTACCATCCTTAGAACGGCATTGGGCCCCACCATATATCGCTGTAAATTCTGGCGGCTACTGGGACCTGAGGTAGTTGGTACACTAGGACGTGTGGATGTGGCAGAACGGCCACGTCCTCTCCCAGCACCAGAGGGTCCACTAACACCACCACGACCATGTCCACGTCCGCGTCCCTTACTAGATGTTTTTCTCATTGTTATGGTTCACCACAACAACAAATATATTATTTGGCCCAATGTATTGTATTCAAATTCAGCGGGATATAAATTTGAGGCCTAGTATTTAGGCGCTGGGTGACCGGTATGGATTTAGTGACAGAATTAGACTTGGAAATGCACAGAAGCGTGTGTGTGAAGTTATTCTGAATGACCCTATGTGCACCTTGAATATTATATACCCTTTTAGGGATAGATTTCAAATAGCTCTGATATAGCAGGAACCACTAAATTATGAAATTGCTAAATTGGGAATTGTACTTCAACCCAGAACAAAAAATGTGCTTTGACGGGCACTAAATAACTTTCCCAGCTACAACAGGACAACGGTAACGAGAGATTTAGAGGGATTTAAATTTGAGGCCTAGTATTTAGGCGCTGGGTGACAGGTATGGGTTTAGTGACAGAATTAGACTTGGAAATACACAGTAGCGGGTGTGTGTGAAGTTATTCTGAATGACCCTATGTGCACCTTCAATATTATATACCCTTTTAGGGATAGATTTCAAATAGCTCTGATATAGCAGAAACCACTAAATTATGAAATTGCTAAATTGAGAATTGTACTTCAACCCAGAACAAAAAATGTGCTTTGACGGACACTAAATATCTTGCCCAGCAACAACAGTACAGCGGTGGGTAACGAGAGATTTAGAGGGATTTAAATTTGAGGCCTAGTATTTAGGCGCTGGGTCACCGGTATGGATTTAGTGACAGAATTAGACTTGGAAATGCACAGAAGCGTGTGTGTGAAGTTATTCTGAATGACCCTATGTGCACCTTCAATATTATATACCCTTTTAGGGATAGATTTCAAATAGCTCTGATATAGCAGAAACCACTAAATTATGAAATTGCTAAATTGAGAATTGTACTTCAACCCAGAACAAAAAATGTGCTTTGACGGACACTAAATATCTTGCCCAGCAACAACAGTACAGCGGTGGGTAACGAGAGATTTAGAGGGATTTAAATTTGAGGCCTAGTATTTAGGCGCTGGGTCACCGGTATGGATTTAGTGACAGAATTAGACTTGGAAATACACAGTAGCGGGTGTGTGTGAAGTTATTCTGAATGACCCTATGTGCACCTTCAATATTATATACCCTTTTAGGGATAGATTTCAAATAGCTCTGATATAGCAGAAACCACTAAATTATGAAATTGCTAAATTGAGAATTGTACTTCAACCCAGAACAAAAAATGTGCTTTGACGGACACTAAATATCTTGCCCAGCAACAACAGTACAGCGGTGGGTAACGAGAGATTTAGAGGGATTTAAATTTGAGGCCTAGTATTTAGGCGCTGGGTCACCGGTATGGATTTAGTGACAGAATTAGACTTGGAAATGCACAGAAGCGTGTGTGTGAAGTTATTCTGAATGACCCTATGTGCACCTTCAATATTATATACCCTTTTAGGGATAGATTTCAAATAGCTCTGATATAGCAGAAACCACTAAATTATGAAATTGCTAAATTGGGAATTGTACTTCAACCCAGAACAAAAAATGTGCTTTGACGGACACTAAATATCTTGCCCAGCAACAACAGTACAGCGGTGGGTAACGAGAGATTTAGAGGGATTTAAATTTGAGGCCTAGTATTTAGGCGCTGGGTCACCGGTATGGATTTAGTGACAGAATTAGACTTGGAAATGCACAGAAGCGTGTGTGTGAAGTTATTCTGAATGACCCTATGTGCACCTTCAATATTATATACCCTTTTAGGGATAGATTTCAAATAGCTCTGATATAGCAGAAACCACTAAATTATGAAATTGCTAAATTGAGAATTGTACTTCAACCCAGAACAAAAAATGTGCTTTGACGGACACTAAATATCTTGCCCAGCAACAACAGTACAGCGGTGGGTAACGAGAGATTTAGAGGGATTTAAATTTGAGGCCTAGTATTTAGGCGCTGGGTCACCGGTATGGATTTAGTGACAGAATTAGACTTGGAAATACACAGTAGCGGGTGTGTGTGAAGTTATTCTGAATGACCCTATGTGCACCTTCAATATTATATACCCTTTTAGGGATAGATTTCAAATAGCTCTGATATAGCAGAAACCACTAAATTATGAAATTGCTAAATTGGGAATTGTACTTCAACCCAGAACAAAAAATGTGCTTTGACAGACACTAAATATCTTGCCCAGCAACAACAGTACAGCGGTGGGTAACGAGAGATTTAGAGGGATTTAAATTTGAGGCCTAGTATTTAGGCGCTGGGTCACCGGTATGGATTTAGTGACAGAATTAGACTTGGAAATGCACAGAAGCGTGTGTGTGAAGTTATTCTGAATGACCCTATGTGCACCTTCAATATTATATACCCTTTTAGGGATAGATTTCAAATAGCTCTGATATAGCAGAAACCACTAAATTATGAAATTGCTAAATTGGGAATTGTACTTCAACCCAGAACAAAAAATGTGCTTTGACGGACACTAAATATCTTGCCCAGCAACAACAGTACAGCGGTGGGTAACGAGAGATTTAGAGGGATTTAAATTTGAGGCCTAGTATTTAGGCGCTGGGTGACAGGTATGGGTTTAGTGACAGAATTAGACTTGGAAATACACAGTAGCGGGTGTGTGTGAAGTTATTCTGAATGACCCAATGTGCACCTTCAATATTATATACCCTTTTTGGGATAGATTTCAAATAGCTCTGATATAGCAGGAACCACTAAATTATGAAATTGCTAAATTGGGAATTGTATTTCAACCCAGAACAAGAAATGTGCTTGAACGGACACTAAATAACTCGCCCAGCTACAGCACTAGGGACAGATTTAGCTGGATATAAATTTGAGGCCTAGTATTTAGGCGCTGGGTGACAGGTATGGGTTTAGTGACAGAATTAGACTTGGAAATACACAGTAGCGGGTGTGTGTGAAGTTATTCTGAATGACCCAATGTGCACCTTCAATATTATATACCCTTTTTGGGATAGATTTCAAATAGCTCTGATATAGCAGGAACCACTAAATTATGAAATTGCTAAATTGGGAATTGTATTTCAACCCAGAACAAGAAATGTGCTTGAACGGACACTAAATAACTCGCCCAGCTACAGCACTAGGGACAGATTTAGCTGGATATAAATTTGAGGCCTAGTATTTAGGCGCTGGGTGACCGGTATGGATTTAGTGACAGAATTAGACTGGGATATGGCCAAAAAATAAACAGACTATTGCTGGTTAAATGCACTTGGTGTTACAGCTTCACCCTGATGTAGGCTTTAGCCAAAAAACAACCACACCATTGAGGGTTAAATGCACTTGGTGACAGGCGCAGCTTGCCCCTGATTTTGTATATGGCCAAAAAATGAACAGACTATTGCTGGTTAAATGCACTTGGTGTGACAGCTTCACCCTGATGTAGGCTTTAGCCAAAAAACAACCACACCATTGAGGGTTAAATGCACTTGGTGACAGGCGCAGCTTGCCCCTGATTTTGTATATGGCCAAAAAATGAACAGACTATTGCTGGTTAAATGCACTTGGTGTCACAGCTTCACCCTGATGTAGGCTTTAGCCAAAAAACAACCACACCATTGAGGGTTAAATGCACTTGGTGACAGGCGCAGCTTGCCCCTGATTTTGTATATGGCCAAAAAATGAACAGACTATTGCTGGTTAAATGCACTTGGTGTGACAGCTTCACCCTGATGTAGGCTTTAGCCAAAAAACAACCACACCATTGAGGGTTAAATGCACTTGGTCGCAGCTTGTGCTGGCGCACCACAAGACACAAAATGGCCGCCGATCACCCCAGAAAAATGAGACTGACAAACGGTCTGTGCAGCCTAAAAACAGTGAGCAATTGAGGATCAGCAGCTCAATGATCCACAGCTGCAGATCGATCAGTTAATCAAGTCCTTTGGAGGAGTTAATCTGCCTAATCTCGCCCTACTGTCGCAGCCGCAACCTCTCCCTACGCTAATCAGAGCAGAGTGACGGGCGGCGCTATGTGACTCCAGCTTAAATAGAGGCTGGGTCACATGGTGCTCTGGCCAATCACAGCCATGCCAATAGTAGGCATGGCTGTGATGGCCTCTTGGGGCAAGTAGTATGACGCTTGTTGATTGGCTGCTTTGCAGCCTTTCAAAAAGCGCCAAGAAAGCGTCACAAAAGCGCGAAGAAAGCGACGAACACCGAACCCGAACCCGGACTTTTACGAAAATGTCCGGGTTCGGGTCCGTGTCACGGACACCCCAAAATTCGGTACGAACCCGAACTATACAGTTCGAGTTCGCTCATCCCTACTGGTGATCACTAGATCCCAAGCTTTCCCCTACACTAATATCAGATACCAAATTCCCATTTGTGAATACTAAATCTAAAATGGCCTCCTTCCGGGTTGGCTCCTCAACTACTTGCTGTAGAGTTAATCCCAGTAGGGAATTTAGAATATCGGTACTCCTGGCAGAACTAGCTATTTTGGTTTTCCAGTTTACATCAGGAAGATTAAAGTCTCCCATAATGATAACTTCCCCCTTCAATGTAATTTATATCACACCTACACGAGTTACCTTATAATTATCAAGCTGCAACGTAACCCAAACTGACTCTAAATTGGTCTCGCTAACTTGTATCAAATTAGATTTCATGCTATCTTTCACATACAGGGCCACCCCTCCCCCTTCTTGCCTTCTCTGTCTTTCCTGTATAGGGAAAACCGTGGTATTCTTGTATCCCAGTCATTACTCCCATTGAACCACGTCTCAGTAACAGCCACTAAATCTATATTCTCAGATGCCATTATAGGCTCAAGTTCATTGATATTATTCCCTACACTGTGAGCATTTGTAGACAAGAATCTGAGCTTGTCATTTCTTAACCTTTGTGCTACTGGCATCTTCTGGCATTGTTCCAGGGGGCAGTCAGACTGCTGGATTATCACTCTTTTGCCCCCTTTCCTTTAGCAAATACTTGGAACTGTTCACTGAGGACTTTCGTTCCCTTGAGAGAAAGATGCAAACCCTCTTTCTTGAACAGTTCTTTTCCATTCCAACGAGAGCTAACATGAGACACAAAGCCAAACCCTTGGTTCAGACACCATTCACCAAGCCATTCCTTAATGCGCATCTTCCTGTCATGCTGAAGGTTATGCAGAGACAAAACTGCAGAGAATGAAACAGTTGATGCAACCTCCCGTATATCATTTCCAAGTGTGTGAAAAGCTTCTTTCACCTTTGAAACCTCATTGTAAGCCAGATCATTTGTCCCAAGATGGACAATAACATCCACCTCCCTTTCCTGATTTGCTTGCCTAACAATATTAAGGATCCGTCGTCTATCCCTGCTAGCGGTAGCACCAGGGAGACATCTCACAACACCATTTTCCTCAAACTTCACACCTCTTATGATGGAATCGCCCACCAACAGCTGCTTACTATCAGTCCTCACCTTTTCCTTTTTGCCTTTGGCTGCAGTCTTGCATACTTTAGGCATGGGAGATGATTGTTTCTCACCCACTGTGCTTGAGCCATCCTCCATGTTGCTCTTGCACTCTGAAAGTGCTGCAACTGAATTATGGAGAGCCACAGACTGTGGGACATGTCTTCTATCAACAGCTCTCAGTCTTCCAGAACCTGTAGTAACCCATCTTCCATTTCTAGGGGGCCTCTGTGGCAGTGGCATTGCAAAGTTCTCAGCCTGAGTTTGTTTAACGGTTAATTTACAAATCTCAGATTTCAAAAATGCGATTTCCTGCTGCATTATGGAGAGCTGTCTACAGAACAGACAGTATCCAAACCTCTGAAGAGTGGAACCTGAAATAAAAGCACAACAATTCCTGCACAGAAGCAGGTCTACCATTTTAAAGAGGGGAAATATTAAAAACAAACAAATTTTTACTTGTTTAGATTGTATCCACCTCCAGATTACCTCCTGAGTATCTCCAATGCACTTATAAAAATCAGCACTTGGAAAAAGCAGCAAGCTATAATTAGGCAAGCTAATACTATGTGGCTATATATTTATATACACACACTCCCTCAAAGGCTCCTCCCCCAACAACAAATTTAACACCTTAATCACCTATGCTCATTTGCAATCAGACAATAGTGATAACCTGTCTAACAAATTCCTCACCTGTTTTGAAACACAGTGTCTGAGTATCCACCAGAAACACCACTGAAGTTCTGCTACAGTGAAAAGGCTCTGAGTTAGTTAGTCTAAGTTAGTCTCCTGAATATCTCCATTGCACTTATAAAAATCAGCACTTGGAAAAAGCAGCAACATTCACCATAATCGGAACCTCTCACGCCAATCTCCAAGACTTCTCCTGAGCTGCACCAGTTCTCTGGAATGCCCTACCCCAAGCAATTAAATTCACAACATTCATAGTTTTAGACACTCCCTAAAAACACATATTTTTAGGGTGGCCTATCACATCCTCTAATCTATCTCCATTCACAGTCTACCCTTCACCATCATTCTTCTGAACCTGATCCATCACTGTCCACCCCCCCCCCCCCCCTACACTCAGAAGCACTAGAGGTATCTGTTGGTGACGGCTCATGCAGCTTTAAATTTACTTCTCTATTGTGTTAAGATGGCCGGACCATTGTACAGAACAAGTACTTGTTACCTTCTGTGTCACCCTTATATCCTCACAGATTGTAAGCTCTTGTGAGCAAGGCCCACACTCTTTGTGTTTTAATTGTTGACGTGTTTGCTGCTATTTATGTCTCTGTTTGTACCGTACATGAACCCCCGATTGTAAAGCGCTGTGGAATAAGTTGGCGCTATATAACTAAAGATTATTAATGGTGCCAAATGTAGTTAGCCATCTTCACCACTGTAATCTTAAAGGGTTTCTGTCACCAGAATGAACCCTATTAAACTGGCTGACATTAGCGATGTGCTAATGTCGGCAGACCCTAACTCTCCTAATCTCATGCTTATGGATGCCCCCGTTACTGAACAATTTTAACTTTGATGATATGCTAATTAGCCTCTAGGAGCCTCCGTTCGCCCACCTCAAGTCACGCCCTGCCTTCCTTGATTGACAGGGCCAGCATTCGTCTTCTCCTGCCGGCCCTGTGTGCTGGATAAATCTCGCGCCTGCGCAGTCCCAGCACACAGACTCCAACTAATGTGTCAACGCCCTGGAAAGTTGGGTGCATCGCAAGTCTAGACCGAGAGCAGCAGACTGAGTTCTGATTACTACTCTGCTGGAGTTCCTCTACTGTTGTGGACTGTAAATTCAATAGGACTGCATTATTAATGCTGTTCGGCCGTGGAGTCTCGCTGCACACTGCAGGATGCGCTCTAGGCACACGGTGAACCACAGATCTCGCTATCGGATTCAGCATGGTTCATAATAGCTCCTCCATGACCCAGCGGCACCAGCAGGCAATAGACATGTGCTGTAGCCTCCCATGGTGGTCACAGTCTCCAAGCATCGGTGTGGCTCTGTCGCTTTGTAAAAGAAAACCTGTTTCCAAGTTGCAGAGTTTATAAAGAAAGTTAGTTGCAAGGAGAGGGTGTCCTGTGTTCTGCAAGGTCCACTACACATCACACACCCTCAATATTAGTGACTGGAGCGGAGCTGTAATACATGGAATTTAAGCCCTTCACTGCACAATGGATAGAGCCTCCTTGTAAGCGGCAGGGCTGTCTTTACTATGGATGGATACAGCCTAGGACCTGACAAAGGTTCCCAGGGCTGTCCCATGTGTTTATAGTGTATAAAAGGACATATGTGTAACAGGTGCCTGTGCATATCATATTACTATGTGCCATATCACTTGCACCTACATATGATATGCCATGTTGATATGCTGTGTGATATGCCATATTGTGTGCATGTGATGTTGGGAGATGCCAGTGGGTGAAACACCTTGTAAGTATTGTGGCCATGGTGGACCATGGATGTCCACTAAGTAGCCTGTGATAGTGTATCAATGTCTCACAAGTTTCGAATACCTTGAGCATGGTGTTGAGTGGTGCTTAACCACAAAGGTTGCTTGTGGGAAGCGCAATGCATGTAATGTGCATTGCACTGTAGTATGTGAAACATTGGTGGCAGTTAAGGGTTATCTCCTTGGTAACACGGAAAAGGCTGGGCTAAGTCAGGGGTCAGTGTGAGGGTCACATCACAGTGTCCCTTCATGAGCTATCACATCACTGTAGGGGATAAATATAAGTTCAAGCAGACCTCGTGATGGAAACACAGAAAAGATAATGGAGAAGGTCACACAGATGTAATGTTAGCTGGAAGACCATGCAGATTTCTG
Source organism: Bufo gargarizans (assembly GCF_014858855.1). Lineage (NCBI taxonomy): Eukaryota > Metazoa > Chordata > Amphibia > Anura > Bufonidae > Bufo > Bufo gargarizans. The sequence continues at coordinate 47,877,296 of NC_058083.1, read as the reverse complement.
CATGTAGCTAGCTGGCAGTAGAGGTGTTTAGCACTAACTATTAGGCCCCTTTCACACGGGCGAGTATTCCGCACGGGTGCAATGCGTGAGTTGAACGCATTGCACCCGCACTGAATCCTGACCCATTCATTTCTATGGGGCTGTTTACATGAGCGGTGATTTTCACGCATCACTTGTGCGTTTAGTGAAAATCGCAGCATGCTCTATATTCTGCATTTTTCATGCAATGCAGGCCCCATAGAAGTGAATGGGGCCGCGTGAAAATCGCAAGCATCCACAAGCAAGTGCGGATGCAGTGCGATTTTCACACATGGTTGCTAGGTGACAATCGGGCTGGGGACCCGATCTGTATTTTCCCTTATAACATGGTTCTGAATACAGAATGCAAAGTAAAATAGTAATGGAGGGGTTAAAAATTAAAAAAATTAACTCATCGAGCCCACTTGATCGCGTAGTTGCGGATCTCTGTCTTCTTCTGTAACGTTGTGCTGCCGGCTAAGGACCTGTAGTGACGTCACATCACATGATCCAATCACATGGTCCCTCACCATGGTGATGAACCATGCGATTGGACTATGTGATGAGCACAGTGACGTCATCAAAGGTCCTATTCCTGTGCACAGCAAAGAACAAGACAGAAGAGATGCCGGCTGCGCGATCAAGTGGATTAAGGTGAGTTAAATTATTATTATTTTTTTTATTATACTATGTACTATGCATTCTGTATTAAGAATGCTATTATTTTCCCTTATAACCATGTTATAAGGGAAAATAATACAATCTACAGAATACCTAATCTAACCAAACATGCCGATTTTTCTCACGCACGTGCAAAACGCATTCCTGCAACGCACCCGCACCTTTTCCCGCAATGCCCGTGTGAAACCAGTCTTAAGGTGTGCCACCTCAAACTCTAGATAGGGATGATGTAACTGAGCAACACAGAGGAGATGAGGCCGGAGCTAGGGGTAGAAAAAAGCTGCTGAGCACCTGCATTCTCCTGTTGAATACTGTTCACATTGTGCAAGACTGTCACGTGGAAGAAATATCATGGTGCCAATTGCAGTTAGCCTTCTTAACTTAAGGAAACTGCAGCTAATGTGTCAACACCCAGGAAATGTGGGTGAATCTCAAGGAAAGGCAAATAATAAGCAGTTGTCACATAAAAATGCTAATGATAAAAATAATCTACCCTCGTTGAGAGACTCTGTAACTATGATAATTGTTCTTGTTCTGTCCCAGCACAGAATTCATTTCTAATTCATTCTGTTGCAATTTCTGTATTCCTGTAGTGGTTAGTTAGGTAACAGCGGCCGAACACCGCGATGTGCCGAGCATCGTGATGCTCGAGTGAAAATGATGTTCGGCCGAGCATGCTCGCCCAACACTAGTAACAGCACGATCAAGCGGTTGTAAAAATGTATTGCACCTTGTTTTCTTGTTAATAAAGATTATTGCTTTGTCAGAAGTGCAAGGCATTACCGGAAGGAGAAGCCAGTCTCTGTTTTTTGCAATATGACATTTTAAAAGATTTTGCCATGGACTATGACCCATGGCAAGGTCTAGGCATCACCAAGTTGTGGCTGTTGAGGCCTTCTTTCTTTATTGCCTCACTTGACTTCTGATGCCAAGTCACCGGCCAATCTCAAGTCACACCGGTGAAGTAACATTCACTCTTCAGCCACTGATTGGTTGTCATGATCATGTGATACTGGAAGACACTCCCTCATGCCTTGATTGGTCTCTGGGTGCCTCCTGCCACTTCCTGTTGTGCACTTCCTCTACACTAATTCCACATCCCATATAGCCTCAAAAATACCATGTTTTTCAGGACTGTCCTGGCTGTTTCTTAAATCCTTTCCTGTCTTCCTTCGTGGACAGGGAACCATGGAGCCACGCCTAATGAATAGCGACAGCAGGATGGGCTCCTATTAAATATTAATGTTGTTCAATCAAATTTACTTTAGAAGAACATATTATCTGCAACTGGCGATGTCTGAGAGTGTTGCGAGTATTGAGCCTCATGCAGGTTTATAATGAGGCTGAATGGTTGACTTAGGACATATGGTATGTGCATACATTAAGATATAATCTGTGGTTCCGCATAGCTCTCCATATTTTATATTCAGCCATGGAAGGATCAGGTTCTTCTCTTTAGGATGGTGGTCTCCAAGCTCACCAGGTGTCACTCACTGGATGCAGAGCAGTGCACAGAGGCCGGAGCAACAGATGCAAAGGCAGAAAGTCCACTATCTAATATATAAAAATTATTTCACAAGAAATACGCTTACTCATTTCAGGCCTGAAGACCCTTAGTCATAGTATCATGCTATGTCTCTATATCTGATTTTGGCAAAATGGTACCTGGATCTGCTACTTTTGAACAAACTGAATTCCCCTATAAAAGGGCACAAACTTCACCACTGCCACCTGCCAGCCAATTTAGTTCTTCAGAGACTCTTCTCGCAGACTAGCTGGTATATTGATGAGGGATACAACAATACATTTCTGCTTCTTTATAATGAACAATTCCCAACATCACAATGTGTTTGTTCCACATGGAGGATATTTTAGGCCTATGAAAGGTATGTACAGTATGACTCAAGGATAGCTGAAGGAAACAGATACAAGTGAACTCAAACGATGGGGCTGATGTATTGTGATGTTAATACGCAGTGACCCACTGGTACACTGCTAAAGAGTTAATGCTATAATGCTAGGATATGCCCTCATTGTCTTATAGGTGCGGGTCCAACTGCTGGGACCCGCACCTATATCGAGAATGGAGCCCCGCAAGTGAAGGAGGGCGCACTGCGCATGAGCAGCCGCCCTCCATTAATTTTCTATGGGGCCGGTGAAAATAGCCGAGCACTGGTTCGGCTATTTCCGTCAGCCCCATAGAAATGAATGGGAGTGCGGGCCACGCATGCGCGGTATGCTCCCACTCACTTCTATGGGGAGCTGGCTTGGTAGTAGCCGGACCGGAGTCCTCCAGCCACCACCTTGCGGGGCTCCATTGTCTATATAGGTGCGAGTCCCAGCGGTGGTACCCGCACCTATAAGACAATGGGGGCATATCCTAACGATATGCCCCCATTGTCTATGATGAGACAACCCCTTTAAAGCTGACAGAAAATCAACTTTGCCAAGATACAAACTCTAAGGAAAAGAAGCATTGAATTATTACATAAGGTTGAGGACCATTTAGAGGACATGCTTGGACAAAGATAGGAAATGTAACTAGTGATGAGCAGCATAAGCAATAATCGTTTTCGCGATATTTTGCAAATTTTGGGCCTAATATTCGCCATAAATCTGCATATTCTAGAATTTGTGATCTCCAGTCATTATTTTCTTGACTGCGAAAATCGGCAATGTAATATGTGCGTATTGCGCGCGCAATACAGGCTTGGGTCACTTTTGCTACATTTTTCAAGCTGCTAGTAGTTTCCTGAGACTGGAGAAAATGGTTGGCAGCAACTTTTGTGACTGTGAGGAAGAACTCCTGATCACTGTAAGTAATTTTACATTACAGCACTGTTTTTGATTACATTTCGCATGCATTGCAGAACAATAGCTTTATATGCAGATAGAGTGTTCCAATATATTCGCAATTGCGCAAATGGGCACTAATGATGCGCATATTTTTTGGCGCAATACATGCAACTTCACATTTTATTGGGTCTGAGTAGATATTACTGATTGGTGCACTATGTATTATTATGACATCACAGCACTATGTCTGTAGCCTGTATGGACAGCAGATAAATATTTCTCATATGCACATTGCACATCCATTTTCCTGCCACACACTATATACCACACACTATATACCACACACACACACACACACACAAAGACGAAAGACACTAATCCCTATCACAGCACAGTAATTTCTATCACACTACCTAACACCCTGCACTGGAACCTATCAGCTACACTATATCAGGATCTAACCTGCACTGACTGTCTCCCACTAACTATCTGTATTATATATATGAGCTAACTAACTATCTAATGTAATTGGATAAGGATCCAGATGACTCAGCAAAGCACAGAGCACAGCAATGACACTGCTCTCTCTCTCAGAACTGCAAAAAACTGCAGAAAATGGCTGCTGGGGAGTTTCCTATATAGTAAGGGGTATGCAACTTTCCTATTGGTTGCTAGGGATGTTGCTAAGCTGTGACAGAGATATTGCAGCCTTCTCATTGGCCCACAAGCAAGAAGGGAGGTTACTGCTGAAAAAAAATCTAGAATATTCACGATTACGAAGATATAGCACTATATTCTAGATCTTCGCAAATTCTTAAATAAAAATTTGCAATTAGAATATTCGCTATCAACACTAAATGTAACGCTCATATTTTTCTGTAGACTTTACTGCACATGGTTTGGGTTATATTGTTTCTGGTGCCCGCCACACTAGATATAATAGATAGAGTTATTACAATGTTATCACAGTATTTATGTCCCTGCTGTTTTTGTTGCTCCTCTTTATTTTCGTGCCTTGTCCTCACAGTTCCTGTCATTGTCACAGCTGTTCTCTGTGGTTTTGGTAATTCATTCTTCTGGTTCTCAGTATTCCACATGCACTTCTTCCAATCCTCTGATACATTATTCACGGCCTCCTTTATTTCCATCGCTAATACTGTATTGTCTTAAACAAACGTGAGCTTCCCTCGTAGAGAGAATATGTGATTTCAGCTCTGGGCACTGAACAATGACTTATTTTCAGATCGCATGCCGCACGTCAGAAGCCTGCAAGCTGCATCTACTGAGGAGCTCTAATAATATTGATAATCTTTCTAAGGGATCAAAATGCGCAAAAAATATACGTTCCGTACAGTGAATGAAATAATCAGCCCACGGCAAATGGAATAATAAACCTCGATGGAAACTTGGCTTCCCTATAGAGCAGCTGGAAAAGCTCAGAGACAAAGCGCAGTTAATGAGACACACTTCTCAGCATTATCCTTCTGCTTTATGCACCATTCTAAAATACCCACCCGTCTACTAGAATCTATCACTACTACTTTACTATTAGGCTGGTAAATTCTGCAGTCATCTTTTTGTCTTGTTTTGAATTAAAAAAATTAGCTCAATTCTCTTTTACTAAACTACGGTCAAATATTGCAACCACTAGGTGGCAATATAAAATGTTTTTCTTTTCAGTAGCACTCCATGTGGTAAGGTAGGGTACTGCAAGAAAACATACTGATTTTTAGGTAAAACATGACCATATTATATCAATAGTATATCAAAAAGACTTTGGATTCACTTTGCAGGGCTATAAGGAAAGTTTTGTTGGGGACTTATGGGGAGGGGAGAGTTATTGATGAAGCTCTATAGATGTAGGGTAAAATGTCAGGAACGCTAAAGAAATATAAGTAGAGGATACTTACTAGTCTTCCTTTGTCTACTTGCCCAAGGCATCTTAGGAAGGGATCATTATTCTAAAGTTCTTCCCCAAAAGGCATCCAGAGTTGTGTGTGGATTCAGATCCCTACTGCTAAAAGATTCAATATCATACAAATACAAAAAAGGAGCAGTACCCAGACTTCAATGGGTTGGCAGGATTCAGGGTAGAACCCGGATATAACCTCTTCTGTATTCACTTACTGTGTATGAGAGGGGCATTTCCTCTGTTCGTTGTGAGCTGATGGCATAGCAGGCTTGACAACACTATGCTAGGCGGAGACTTCCGCCTAGCAGTGAGCCCGGTGACATCGCCGGTACAAATAGGCGACCTATAGCGCTGCCCTAGGCTGTTTTGGATGTGGGTAATATGCTACTTTGCTATACACCGTGCTACATACCGCTCATTTATGCCGGTGACTGTTCGGAGGAAGTCTCCACCTAGCAAAGCATTGTGTTGTGAAGCCCGATACGTCACCAGCACACAAAAAACTTCGGCTTGCGCTGAAAGATGCAGTGAGGCGGATCCCACCTCTTCTGTATTCATTTACTATGTATGAGAGGAGCATCAGAGCATTTCCTTGCTCCGATGCTCCTCTCATACATAGTAAATGAATACAGAAGAGGTGGGATCTGTGTTCAACCCTAAACCCAGACAACCCCTTTAAATGGGTTTTTCCAGCAGGGATTTTTTTTGGGCAAAGGGCTCAGAATGGATTAAAAATTTTAAGAATTGAGCCAAACCTAACCATTCCCCCATGACTGCTGGACTGATGCTTCCTGGGTTCCACTGGTCTCTACTTCCTGGTCCCATCTTTACACACAGGACATGCCCACTCAACTAATCACCGGCTAAGGCATGTCACTGCGGTGGGCCAGCGATTAGCTGAGCAGGTTTTTTTTGTGTGTTGAGATAGGAACAGGAAACAGAGACCAGTAGGAAAAATAAGCATCAGAACAAGAGTGACGGGAAAAGATTGGTGAGGGGAGCATTGCTTATTTTATTTTTGTAACTTACTCCGACTCCTTTGCCAAAAAATGGAGATTTTTTGTGAAACTCACCTGTACCATCTTTTTCTCGTCTTTTCCATTGGGGGACACAGACCATGACAATGGGTATAGCTTAGGCCATTACTAGGAGAAGACACTATGCAAATAATAAAAAACAGCTCCTCCTCCACTGGCTATACCCCCATGCTCCAACAGGAGGACCTCAGTGCGTGCAAAAGCAGTAGGAGAAGGAAATCAAAGGTCAAATATTAAAGAAAAGCAGAACCAAGGAACACCGCCATCGGGCCGTTAACCATAAGGTCCCACTAGAATAGAACCAACCGCTCCAGACAGACAAGAATGGGTGGGAGCTTTGTCCCCCAATGGAAAAGACGAGAAAAAGATTTTACAGGTGAGTTTCACAAAAAATCTCCTTTTCTCGCCCATTCCATTGGGGGACACAGACCATGGGACGTCCTAGAGCAGTCCATGGGGTGGGAAGATCAGCACCTCCAGACGGAAAACGTCCAACGGTTAAACAGGAACCACAGCCTGCAATACCTTGCGCCCAAGGGCAGCATCAGCCAACGCCAAAGAGTGCAGCTGGTAGAACTTTGTAAAAGGTATGTAAGGACGACCAGATGGCCGCCTTACAAAGTTGTGATGTAGAAGCTCGATTGCGCCTGGCCCAGGAGGCCCCCACCGCCCTGGTGGAGTGCGCGGTAACCCCCGCTGGGGGAACCCTACCCCGGGATCGATAGGCCATAGCAATAGTCGACCGAATCCACCGAGCCACAGTGACCTTGGAGGCCGCCATACCCTTACGAGGCCCCTCAGGAACCACAAAAAAGGAGTCCGAGCAGCAAAATGGGGCAGTAACCAATAGGTACACCCGTAAAGCACGGACAACATCCAGGGAATGGAGAGCGCGCTCCTTGGGGTTCGCTGGAGCGGGGCAAAAGGATGGCAGGACTATGTACTCATTAAGGTGGAAGGCGGAGACCACCTTGGGCAAAAAGGAAGGGACAGGGCGCAGAACCACCTTGTCCTTCTGGAAGACCAAAAAAGGCTCCTTAGAGGAAAGGGCGGCCAGCTCCGATACCCTCCTGATAGAGGTGATGGCCACCCAAAAAGACCACCTTCCAGGTGAGAAAACTCAGGGAAATGTCCCTCAGGGGCTCAAAAGGAGCCACCTGGAGAGAAGACAGAACCAGGTTCAAATCCCAGGGGGGCAGAGGAGGGACATACGGAGGGACCGAATGCGCCACCCCCTGCAGGAAGGTCCTCACCAGACCTAGCAGAGCCAGAGAGCGCTGAAAGAAAATGGCCAGAGCGGAGACCTGACCCTTCAGAGAGCTCAGGGACATTCCCATCTCAAGACCCGACTAAAGAAAGGAGAGGACCACCGGAACGGAGAAATGAAGGGGAAAAAAGCCCATCTTCTCACAAAAGGCAAGAAAGGCCTTCCAGGTACGATAGTATACCTGGGAGGAAGCTGGTTTCATGGCTTTGATCATGGTATTCACGACAGAGTCCGAGAAGCCCCTCTTCTTCAAGATGGTGGTCTCAACAGCCACGCCGTTAAACAAAGTGGTTGTAAATTCTGGTGGAAGAGAGGTCCTTGAGACAGTAGGTCCTTCCTGAGAGGAAGAGGCCACGGAACGTCCGCCAGCATCCGAGTGACCTCCGAGAACCAGGCGCGGCGAGGCCAATCGGGGGCGATGAGGATGGTCGGGATTCCTTCTGCCGCGACCCTGCGAAAAACCTTTGGGAGTAGAGGCAATGGTGGGAAGTCATAGAGGAGTGCGAAGTCTTGCTACAGAGACACCAGAGCGTCCACCCCGGACGCCTCCGGATCCCGAGCTCGGGCCAGGAACATGGGAACCTTGTTGTTGAGCCTGGACGCCATCAAGTTCACGTCCGGGCGGCCCCAACGGCGACAGAGGTCCTCGAATACGTCCGGATGCAGAGACCACTCTCCCAGATCCACCCTGTTGCGGCTGAGAAAATCCGCCGTCCAGTTTTCGACCACTGGGATGTATACTGCAGACAATATTGGAACGTGAGCCTCCGCCCACCGGAGGATCCTCTTCACCTCCTGCATCACCGGCTGGGTGCGGGTTCCGCCCTGATGATTGATGTAGGCCACGGCTGTGGCATTGTCCGACTGGATCCTTACCGGGAGACCCGTTAGGAGGGGGGTCCAATGAGACAGAAAGAGAAAAATCGCTCTGAGCTCCAATATGTTGATCGGAAGGCAGGCTTCCACTTTTGACCACACACCCTGAACCATCCGAGCCTGGAGAACGTCGCCCCAACCCAGGAGACTGGCATCGGTGGTGACTACTGTCCACGAGATTGTGAGGAAGGATTTCCCCGAAGTCAGATTCTGAGGGGACAGCCACCACGGGAGTTCCATGCGAACCTGAGGAGGAAGGCGGATCCGAGAGTCCAGACCCCTCGATGTCCTGTCCCAGAAGGACAGTGTGAAACTGGGCAAAGGGGACTGCCTCGAAGGAGGCCACCATAAGCCCCAGAACCTGTGTGCACTCCCGGATGGAGAGACACGGGGAATGTAGAAGGCGAGACACCGACTCCCATATCCGTGAGAACTTGCAATCCGGGAAGAATACCTGGGCTGCAGTAGTGTCTATAATCATCCCCAGGAAGGTCACCCTCTAGGAAGGTTGGAGAGAGGACTTCGGGAAGTTGATAAGCCAGCCGAACTGTTGCAGAGTCTCAACAGTGATCCTGACGCTGTCTTCGGCCTGGGGATGAGAGGGAGCCTTTATCAGAATGTCGTCCAGGTAGGGCAGCAGAGATATGCCCCTGGTATGGAGAATCGCCATGACCGGCACCAAGATCTTTGTGAATACCCGCGGGGCTGTCGCCAGCCCAAAGGGAAGGGCAACGAACTGATAATGACGGTCGCCAATGGCGAAGCGCAGGAACATGTGGTGAGATTCTGCGATAGGGACATGCAGATAGGCGTCCCGGATGTCCACCGACGCGAGGAACTCCCCTGGAAGAAGAGAAGCAATAACGGAGCGGAGGGATTCCATCCGGAACCTCCGCACCCGCAGGGACTTCAGGTCTACGACCGGACGCACTGATCCCTCCTTCTTTGGCACTACAAAGAGATTTGAGTAGAAACCTGCCCCCTGTTCCTCCAGCGGAACTGGGACAACTACTCCCCTGACCAGAAGGGAAGAAACCGCTTGTAAAAGGGCCGAGGCTCGGGCCGGATCCCCCGGAACACGAGACTGAAAGAAACGTTCCGGAGGTCTGGAAACAAATTCTATCTTGTAACCGGAAGTTACAATTTCCAGGGCCCAGGTGTCTTGAACGTAAGCTCTCCAGACATGCTGAAAGGAGAGCAGATGGCCCCCCACCGCAAGCGATGGGGGCTCCCCTTCAGGCGGAGGACTGCTTGGGAGCCGCGGGGCGGGCAGAACTCCCCTGGAATTGTGCCAGCGGGCACCAGGAAGGTTGAGGCTTAAAGGAAGGCTTCTTGCGGGAGTCTTAAGAGCCGCCGGAGGAGGGGGCTGTCGCAGACCAGGAGGAGGAGTAGCGCCGAAAGGACTGGTTTCTAGAGCCAGAGGGGCGAGCTCTGAAGGCGCGCTTGGATCTAGATTGGGGCAGGTGTGTACTCTTGCCCCCCGTAACGTCAGAGATAATCTCATCCAGCTTAGCACCGAAGAGCCTGGAGCCCGCAAAGGGGAAGTTAGTGAAGGAGCGCTTGGAGGAAGCGTCGGCGTCCCAGACCTTCAACCAGACCTCCCTGCGCTGCGTGACCGAGAGGGCCGAAATCCGCGAATAGAGAGTGCTGACGTCCAATGAGGCCTTAAAGAGGAATGTTGTTGCCTGGGACATCTGGAGGATGAAGTTTAGGGTGTCCGCAGAGGCATCCTGCTCCGCGAGGTCCTGATGATGGCGCTGCAACCACACCGAAAGCGCCCTGGCTACCCAAGCCGAGGCGAACGTGGGTCGCCCCTCGGCTTGGGTAGTCAGAGAGAAGATGGCTTTGGAAAGAGAGTCCAAACGCCTGTCAACGGAGTCCTGTAGGGAGGACCCGTCCAGGACTGGTATTGCCGTATTCTTAGCCAATCTGGCCACCGGCGGGTCGACCTTAGGAGGAGAAGACCACTGTTGCACGTTATCTGCCGGGAAAGGATTAAGAGTATCCATGCGTCTTGTAGCAGAAAAACGGTGATTAGGGTATTCCCAAGCCTTAGAAATAACCTTGGCGAACTCGCCATGAATGGGGAATGTGACAGCCTCCGTTTTTCTGGAGTGGAAGAGGCGAATTCCTGGCTACTAGTAGAAGGAGGTTCCCCCTGGATGTCAAAGGTGTCACGTACCGCCGTGACCAAGTCTGCCACCATGGTGAAGAGCTTAGGTGAGAGTTCCGGCTCCGTGTCCTTGTCCGAGCCGGACCTTTCCCCTTCAGACCTGTAATCCCTGCGAGAGGGAGAGGCTGAACACGCCTCCAGGCGAGGGGGGGAAGCAGAGTCATCCGAGGAGGGATGCTGCTGCGTACGCTGCCTCTTAGCGGTCGAGCGTCCTCTGTGGGGGGCATCGGGAGGTGGAGCGGTGCTAACCACAGGCACCGCAGGCGGAGGATCAGTGGCCGCCATGCGTTCCATAAAGGCCATGGCCGCGCGCGAGACTTGGGCCAAGTCCGCGGCCGCCCTAGCTATGGCAGAGGCCCCGGAGGTCTCTGCGGGCTCCGAAGGGGCGGAGGAGGGACTGGGCTGGTTTGGTGGAGGGAGAGGGGGCGGTGGATGATCCTGTCCCGAGGCAAGGTAAGAGTCACAGGAGCCTGTAACCGATAGTGGCAAGCAGCAGACCTTACAGGATCCCAGTGGGACCTGAAGTGTCGCTTTCGATTTTTGGGAGGCCCCAGGTCTTGGCATGATGGCGTCAATCCCGGAGTCAGGGTCTCCTAAAGTTTTGCAGAACACTATCAGTTCTACCGTGACCTGTGAGGAGCTGGAGTAGCAGTCAAGCGTGGAGAGGCGCTGATGCAAAGGGGAAGTGTCGGAGCTGACGCCATAGGCTCCGCCCCCCAGTCGCGTCACAGAAATCGTGGGGAAAAATTACGAGAAAAATCACAGGGAAAAAAATTATTGTGGGAAAAAAATTATTGTGCGAAAAAAATGGCGCAATCGCGGGAATATGAAAAAAGGCAGACTCCGGCTCCGAAAATGGCACCCACCGCCAGGATACAGGGGACAAGAAGGAATCCCTCCTCCCTCTCAACCAGCCGGCCCTCTCACAGGTAAGCCCTAAACAACCGTGTCACAGTGTGAGCAAGGGGGGCGGGGAAACTGCGGGAGAGCCGATGTACCTATCTGAGTCCTGCAGTCTTCACCCTCTGTTCCGGACCAGCATGGGGTCACCTCTTCAGTCATCTGGCACAAGGAGTGGCAGTGCACTGGATAGAGGGCAGGACTAGGTGACCCCGGATCTGGTAGGCCACCGGAGCTGCAGGTCGAGCCCGGTTCCACTTATCTTCTGGGGGGAAAAGGAGTTAGCCGGGGACGGCCATTCGACCCCGGCGCTCGCTCCGCTGAGAGACCAGGGACGCACCATGCGACCCTGCGTCCTCTGTTTAGAAAAAAACAAACAGGAGAAGAAAAAACTACAGGGACAACCCTGCAGGAGCAGGAGTGTCACCTCCTTATCCGACACTAAGCTAAAACTGAGGTCCTCCTGTTGGAGCATGGTGGTATAGCCAGTGGAGGAGGAGCTGTTTTTTATTATTTGCATAGTGTCTCCTCCTAGTAATGGCCTAAGCTATACCCATGGTCATGGTCTGTGTCCGCATGGTCTGTGTCCCCCAATGGAATGGGCGAGAAAAAATATTTTATCTGTTGGACCCCTTGCACTTAGGTTAACGGGGCTATCTGGTGGCACAAAAGAAACAACAACATGATTATGCATCATGCCATGTACAGTTGAATATACTTACTATCCACTTTACTTACAGATCCCCGTTCTGTTGTGGCGCTGTGGTTGATACATCACAGCATAGGATGAAACTACACAACTTCCTGTGGTGTCAGTGGTTAAGAACAGGGGATCGGGGCATCTTAGAAAGAAGGTCTCAATTAGTAAGTGCCATTTTGCTCTTGGATTTCCCCAGTTTAATTTGGTGCCATAGGTTCCAGTTATTGTGTTTGTAGCAACATTTCTGACAAATAGTGGCTGGTACACAACTGGATATTTGTAGACCAATCTTGTAGACCTTACAAGAGTAAAGCGGGCTTCTAGATGGTACATATGAGTGGCCAAAACAATGTAGGATTGACAAGTGTGGACCAGTGGAGTGGTACTAAGACCCCAGTGAAACATTGTATTTTTTTTATTTTTTTTTCCCACTGTAACTGTGCTACATCTATTTTTCCATCTATAAAGCCATATGAGATCTTGTTTTTTTTTTTTTTTTTGCCTCATTAGTTTTTTATTTCTATGACCTCAGGGTGCATAAAATGCATCATTGCTTTTTTGGGGGATTTATTTTTAGAGTGTGCACCAGATATAAATGTTATGATGCCTTCAGTCTGCAGGTCAGTACGGTTATGTCAGTACCAAATTTATCTAGTTTTTCTATAAATGTCTCGGTACAGAGACACATAATTTTGCAAAAAATGATTTTTTGCAGGACAAGTTGTTGTCTTCATTGTTTTCATATCACTTTTTTATCACTTTTATTATGTTTCTTGTGAGGCTGTTAGAACAAAAACAGCAATTGGGGCACTTTTTTAATGATGTTCTCCATACAGGATAACTAACATGACCATGTTATTGGAAAGGTCAGTACGGATGCGGTGATACCAATTATGTACAGTTTGTTAAATTGTTTAACATTTTTTATATTAATAAAAGTTTTTGAAAAGAAAAAAGGTGATTTTTGTGTTTCTATTTTCTCTGCAACACTTTACAATAAAACAAACAAAATGCTTATTAGGCCTTGCCAAAGGCTTATATATATGGCATTCCTGGAAGCCACTCTTAGGCCCCTGCCTACCATGGCAACCCATCAGTACCCAGTTTAGCTTATGGTGTGAGAGAGGCAGCCTCTACTACTTTGCAACTAATTAAAGGAGTTGTGCCAAGTTTTTAAGTTATCTTTGGGTCTGACCACTGGGACCCCCACCGATCACGAGAACGGGGGTCTTGTTCCCCAGTTCTGATGGAGCAACAGGCCATGCATGTGCACTACTGCTCTATTCAATCTCTATGGGAGCTCCGGAGATACAGTAGCTAGATACAGTGCTCAGCTATCTACGGTGCTGCCATAGAGAATGAATGGAGTCGCACGAGCTGCGGTTCCATAAGAATGGGGGAATGTTTTCGTCATTGGTAGGGGTCCCACTGGTCAGACACAGAGTAATCAGCTAGTCATGCGCTATCCCTATGATTTAAAAACTTGGTACAACACCTTTAAGTGTACTGACCGTGGCATCTAAGGGGATGAACTGGCAAGATCAGAGTAAACTCCAATCCTGGCAGTTCAAGAGGGGTTCCAGCTGTATAAAATAGCCATGGTCCCTGCTCCAGAGAATGTTATCACCAGGCCATAGTAGTGTGGTGGCCCGTTGGTTTAATAATAAGGATTGCACCCCATTCTTATTTTTATACAGGTTAATGGTGTAAATACCCCCTTTACCATTTTTCATGTGTGGCTAGTTGGTGGAGATCAAAGGAGATTGGCAATATACTTATATTTGGAAAAGATCTTTTAAGACGTCTTATTTGGTTTGTGGGTCCTATTCCTCGGCAGTCCCTGACATTGTCCCAATTTCCAAAATTGAAGCATCTAAATGACACATCAGAGAAGATTATTAATATATCTATATTGTGAAAAGAGCTTTGAAGACATCTTATTTCCAACACCAAACCTCCGCATATATGGCAGATGTCTTCCTTCCATATAAAGGTCGGGCTTAGCATCTTCTGCTTTATCATTGCATTTTCCATCATGTTAACATCATTTCTTCTCCATTTTGGTCCAGGATAATTCCCTAGACCTTACAACACATTTATTGGATTGTGAGCCCAAGTCCAACCCTGGAGCACTTTATCTAATAATGATGATGGTAGAAAGATCTACAGCACAATCAAAGCTTCTGAATGTCCATATTAGATTTTAAATGTAGAGAAATAATCTTACATCCCTATCTCCAGAGCCATCAAGATCCTCAAAATGACATTAGTCGTTCAGTTTTGCTGAAGTTGTCTCTGGTTACCCATCACAATTACTGTCTGTCTCATCAAGGGAGACTGGCATCCTTCTATTGATGGCCAAATTTATTATTTTCTAAATTGTCCCAAATTGGTACATTACTGTTAAATCAGTTCCATTTGAAAGCAATATGGAAATATCTGTTAAGCTGAAAGTGGTTTGTTATCTTTAATGGGAGGTGGCAGCCATACTGTAGGCAGTTTAGTGGTGTCTTCATATGACCAGGGTGTCTTCATATGATGATGCATGAGTAAGTAGGTTTACACGATGGGGCATATGGCTATCTTCAGCCAACAGATCACATTATTCTTGTTTCTCTCCACAGCCTAGCTAGCTAGCACCTTTTCACTTTGTATGTGAACCAGGACCATAAGGGCTGTTGAGTTCTGCTTGTCCTTGAAGCTCATGCAGCGACCGGGCCACATGGGATAGTGAGTGTTACGGTGGCGTGCCGAATGGGGGTAGTAGTTGTACTCACAGTTAGCAGAGCCTCCCTTTGCTGGCGTGCAGTGAAGGGGAAGACAGCACTAAATCCTCCAGGGCACTCTCGATTGCAGGGAACACCAGCCAGATGGAAGTTGTGGTGTCTTTGATGGTAATGGGTGTAAGGTGCTTTTGTGGCTGGGCCTCTGTGTTCGTGACACAAGCACCATAAGGTGCAAATGTTGAGAGTAGTAGAAAGGATGAGGAGTCAGTTGTAATAAAACTATTGAACGTTTACTGATTCAATGGTCTCAGGACAGTTGGTACAATTTGTTTACACATCAAAGGTAATAATCCAGGTATTAGTTGGACTGGTATTCCTTAATACAGGTATGGTAATTGTCAGTTAGGAAGTTCTCTAGTACTTTAGCTTTACAGGCGAAGAATAATCAGATTTACTTTAAGTCCACTTTCTATAGCACTCAGGTACTAAATATACTGTTTTCTACTTTTCTTGAGTTATCCAATAAGGGCGTTTCTCCCTCGCGGCAGGCAAACTCTCTGTGACATTAGTTACAGGATGCTCTCCTGAAGTATTCAGGTTCACTATATCCCGGAAAGGCTTCTAGTGAAATAAGATAATTATGGCCTTTAATCATCCAGTCGTGTCCAGGAACTTGGAAAGTTACTCTTGGTCACTTGTGCTTGTGAAGTCCATAGGCCAGACTCGGCTCTAAGTTTCACTAGGCTTCGCTACTGTCCTGTGCGAAGCTTCTGTAACTACTCTTAGTTTGTTCTCTCCAGGATTGATCAGGTCCCAGAGGAAAGATATTGCAGCTACATCATGGATAAAGCCTGTTTCTCTCCTCCATTAACTTTCTTCTTCTCTCTCTGTCTCTCACACACTATTTCCATTCTGTTCTGTCCAAGTAATGACAGCACCACCTAGCGGTGAATAGGTGTAACGACAACGCCAGCCTGATAAATAGGAAATACCATACATTGAAAATACATTAACTAAATAGGCATATGTTTAAAGTGTCCCTTTTACACACATATGTGGGACGCTGCACTCAGAAATAAGACTAGAAGCTCCTATTAGTCATCCTTTTTTAGTTGTTCCTTGGTTTGATTACTGTTTGGGAATGTGTTTTGTTCCTCCTTCAAGCAGACAGTTCCCAGCTCGTCTATCATCTAAGACTCTGATGACTAACCTCTGGCACTCCAGCTGTGGTGAAATTACGACTCCCAGCATGCTCCATTCATTTCCATGTAGTTCTGAGAACAGCCAAACAAGTATGCATCTTGGGAGTTGTGGTTTTACCATACCTGGACTGCCAGAGGTTAGCCATCACAGGCCTAAGAGATTATATCTTGTCCCCCATCATTGCAGGAGAGTTGAGGCAAGGTTCTTTTAACACTTTGAAATATCCAGATGATGTAGATCTCAGATGGACAATGCAATGTATTCCTCCAATAGGTGCTAATATATATGCCTACAATGGCATCCGCCACCCATCGGCTTGCAGTGTAGAAAAACATATCATGTGTTATACATTTTTTACTATGCTATTCCATATAGTAAAAATAAATAAATTGCACCCCTGATGTATACCGTCCCATTGGATGATTAAAAGATCCTTCGTTGGGTGAATGGGAGCCTAGGAGTATGTTTGGCGTATGCACCGGAAACTTTCCTGGTGGACAGGATAGTGGGCACTGCTAAATGTAGTTTGTGAGCATCCTGTGCCATGTGCCACACTGCTCGTTTGACATTTGAGACATTTGCTGGGTCTTCTGACAGCAATCATTATATACTGCCAACTCTTCCCACGTCTTTTCAGATTGTTTTGTCACCATGGACAAGATGTTGTCACCTTAGCTCCCATGTTTGGTTGCTGGTTCATGCCAATGGACAACTTTGCAAGTTGGTGAAGCACAAAAAAGGACATAAAAAATGAATTTATAATTTTAAAATACATGGTGGTAATTTAGCCTGTTGATATTACTAGGTGTCACTTCTCCAGAATTTTCTCCAGGGGAGGCACAAATAACTAAAAGTAATTTCTAGGAATTAAATAGAACAAAACTGTTTACACATATTCTTTGGTATTCTTTTCCTACCGACCTAAAGACAGTTTCACAAGTGAGTGTCCAATTCCATACAAAATTCATAGCCTCTACTCTTTAATTGCAGCTGACAGAGGAACATAGCAGCGGCGTAATGTACAGTAAATTTCTCTGTAAATAGATTAGTGTTTGAAAAACTTCAGGCAGCACAAAACAGAATATTAAATTACCGAAACTCCAGCAGAACGATGACACAATCACGTAAAAAAAAAATCCCATTATAAGAATGCAGTGCAATGAAAATGACATGTAATTAAAATGGAAAAGCCAACTTATCTTCAGACTGATGCCCCCGAGAGAAACGGACCTCGAGGTTTAACAGACACACGGGGTGGCAATGGCCGGAGATATTCTTAACAGGATTTTGTTCAAAGCCATTGAATCTAATAGCTCTAGTGGGATTCCAGGGTACGGACATTTTGACCCTTATCATGGAGGTTCAGGGGCTGCTACCCCCATCCTTTGGAGAGGTCTCTTGAACAAACAAAGAAGTGCTGCAGCTTCAGGAGAGAGATTTCCCTGAAGGAAGAGTCACTGCCAAGACTTCATGCGCCTTTGCAAACAAATGGAAAAATGCACAAAATTTCCAGTTTGATGGCTAAACCAGTGTACAAAAATAAAAAAAATATAACATAATAATACTCACATAGCACTAAATATAAAGATTATATATAGACTAATACCTCATTTTGATATATTTTGATCAACACATCTGTACCCACCTACCACGGCAAGGTGACCTCAGTCCAGGCAGGAGCCTACTCTATTTAATAATTTTCTAATGCCTTTGGGCATTTAGTGAAAAGTGTTGAGTAACTTTTTCATAATGTGCCAGGTACTTTCAGACATCATATGGAAAAGGAAGTATAAGATTATTTTTTTAATTATACTATACAAAAAAAATGGATTTGTGTACACATGAAAACCTCTAACAGCAAAGAGGTTAATGTGTCAACATTCAGAGAATAACTAACAATACCCAGAAACAGTTGACATTTTTAGACATTCTGCCCCTAAATATCACATTCTCATACTGTAGAAAAACAATCCATCAGACCTTCTAGTGAAGTAGTGAACTTCAGCTGCTAATTAGCACGTGAAGGATCCCTCACATCGCAAAAATATCAGCCATGACGGCTCAGTGTCACCCGTCACTGTGATAAATAGATTATTTCATCTGTCAAGTACAAACTGAAAATCAATACATGTCAGAGAGACTCAATTCATCAGGGGGGATTCAGAGATCTTCTAAAACAGATTTGAAACCTGTTAGGTTTGATGGAATCTCTTAATAGGCTTGTCTTCCAAGAAAAAACACTCTCATAAGCATTATAAGGTCATATTCAGGTAACAGAGGGGATCTCCCAATTAGAACCCCCTATTAGCTAAAACAAAAAGACTCCGCAAACTGCACGCTATACAAACAGCCCAGTGTAATGAAACTGCTAAAACAAGAACAGCTGACCACCATGGGAGCATTCTACAGAACCCTTCATTTTAGGATTCATCTGAAAAATATATAACTACTAAACAAGGATCTGGACAAGATAGATAATTATATGTAACCGCAATTGCTCTTTAAATAAATATCTGGGATTAAATCCATCTACTATAATACTGCCTCCTATGTACAAGAAAGTAACTACTATTATACTGCTCCTATGTACAAGAATATAACTACTATAATACTGCCTCCTATGTACAAGACTATAACTACTATAATACTGCTCCTATGTACAAGAATATGTCATATGTTTATAGTAGGTGTCTATAAAATAGACCCACTATAAAGTATTCTCAGTGGTCTCAAATATCTGTTTGTTTTTTAGTGAGTATGCCTTCTTATACTTATTTTAAGATTTAACTTTTATTCTTATCATTTAAAAAAAAATTAAATGATAAGAATAAAAGTTAAATCTTAAAATAAGTATAATAAGGCATACTCAGTAAAAAACAAACAGATGTACAAGAATATAACTACTATAATACTGCCCTTATGTACAAGAATAGAACTACTATAATACTGCTCCTATGTACAAGAATATAACTACTATAATACTGCTCCTATGTACAAGAATATAACTACTATAATACTGCTCCTATGTACAAGAATATAACTGCTATAATACTGCCCCCTACGTACAAGAATATAACTACTATAATACTGCCCCCTATGTACAAGAATATAACTACTATAATACTGCTCCTATGTACAAGAATATAACTGCTATAATACTGCCCCCTACGTACAAGAATATAACTACTATAATACTGCCCCCTATGTACAAGAATATAACTACTATGATACTGCCTCCTATGTGCAAGAATATAACTACTATAATACTGCTCCTATGTACAAGAATATAACTACTATAATACTGCCTCCTATGTACAAGAATATAACTACTATAATACTGCTCCTATGTACAAGAATATAACTACTATAATACTGCTCCTATGTACAATAATATAACTACTATAATACTGCCTTCTATGTACAAGAATATAACTACTATAATACTGCTCCTATGTACAAGAATATAACTACTATAATACTGCCTTCTATGTACAAGAATATAACTACTATAATACTGCCCCCTATGTACAAGAATATAACTACTATAATACTGCTCCTATGTACAAGAATATAACTGCTATAATACTGCCCCCTACGTACAAGAATATAACTGCTATAATACTGCCCCCTACGTACAAGAATATAACTACTATAATACTGCCCCCTATGTACAAGAATATAACTACTATGATACTGCCTCCTATGTGCAAGAATATAACTACTATAATACTGCTCCTATGTACAAGAATATAACTACTATAATACTGCCTCCTGTGTGCAAGAATATAACTACTATAATACTGCTCCTATGTACAAGAATATAACTACTATAATACTGCTCCTATGTACAATAATATAACTACTATAATACTGCCTTCTATGTACAAGAATATAACTACTATAATACTGCTCCTATGTACAAGAATATAACTACTATAATACTGCCTCCTATGTACAAGAATATAACTACTATAATACTACCTCCTATGTACAAGAGTATAACTACTATAATACTGCCTCCTATGTACAAGAATATAACTACTATAATACTACTTCCTATGTACAAGAGTATAACTACTATAATACTGCCTCCTATGTACAAGAATATAACTACTATAATACTGCTCCTATGTACAAGAATATAACTACTATAATACTGCTCCTATATACAAGAATATAACTACTATAATACTGTTCCTATGTACAGGTATATAACTACTATAATACTGCTCCTATGTACAAGAATATAACTACTATAATACTGCCTCCTATGTACAAGAATATAACTACTATAATACTGCCTTCTATGTACAAGAATATAACTACTATAATACTGCTCCTATGTACAAGAATATAACTAGTATAACACTGCCCTCTATGTACAAGAATATAACTACTATAATACTGCTCCTATGTACAAGAATATAACTACTATAATACTGCTCCTATGTACAAGACTATACTATAATACTGCCCCCTATGTACAAGAATATGCACAGCATCACATACACAGCTTCTTTGGAAAAATGTTACTGCGGGTTAGCCAGAAGTTAGAAGTGGATCCAGCACGAAGGAGTAGTATATGTTCTTACTTTTCACTTCCCATTTTTAATCTTCTTCAACTTTTGCAGAAAAAAATGCACCATAATAATAGATGCAAACATAACATATGGACTAAGCCCTCACTATATTGATAAAATCTGAGACACTTGGTCAATACATTTTGATCAAAAACACATCTAAGCCCACCTACCAAGCGACAAGGTGATCTCAGTTCAGACGGGTCCTACGCTAAACCTGCCTATGCCGTTATGCATTTATGTTCAGAGCGCAGACCCCGCACATATAGTGTGTTTTTTTTTTTTGCGTGACTTGTCTTGAAGGAGTGGCACCTTCATTTGTGAATACGCTCCTATTTTGGGAGTAGTATTCATCTGCACTTTTGCCCCACCTATCTAATAGGCGACCTTGATTAAGGTGGTACATATAGGTGTGTGTGCTCCTCCTCCCACCGGTTACTGTTGCACATGGAAGTAATTTAGGAGCAACACACTATATGTGCGGGGTCTGCGCTCCTGAACATAAATGCATAACGGCATAGGCAGGTTTAGCGTAGGACCCGCCTGAACAGAGACCACCTTGTCGCTTGGTAGGTGGGCTTAGATGTGTTTTGATCAAAATGTATTGACCAAGTGTCTCAGATTTTACCAATAGAGTGAGGGCTTAGTCCATATGTTATGCTTGCATCTATTATTATTGTGCATTATTTTCTGTGATTGTATAAATGTAGCCATGTACATCCGCAACATTCATTATCATATCGTGCAGGATGTTTGATATAATTTTTTTAAGGCGATTTGTTCTTCTTCAACTTTTGCCTCAAAAACGGTGGCGTTGTTTAAAAAGCACTATGTGTGATACCGCCCTACTACTGCCCCTACCAGCTAGCACAGGGAACGCGCTGTATTCTGAGCGCCGTTCTAGAATTTGACTGCTGTGAATTCCTCTCCATGCAGGGATCTCAGCCGCTCCTTATTCCTCAGCTCTCATCTCCCGTTCCGATGCGTTTTCTGATAACATGGTGCGCACACACCAAATGTGATGGTTTTAGAAGGCTGCCCACTGGGGGATTTCAGCTTTCCCATCACTGCAGGCTTTTCTTGTGTTGGTTACGGGTCACTTATTGAAGCAGCCACGTTGTCCTCACCGGTGAACCGCAGCTGCCTGGAAGCTGTGCCGCTCTTTACGTCGCTGTTAGAAGACAACTACATTTGCTCAGTCTTAAAAAATTCATGGCTGTTTTTGGAGAGAAGCCCGGCTGTGTTGTCAGTCATAATTTGGCTGCAACGTGTAACAGGAGAATCTTTGAAGGGGAAAGTGTGCGCACGGTTTTCAATCCACTACATCGGCGGGGACTGGGGCAGGTCCTGGGAGATACGGATGACAGATACAACTGTAGAATCCAGTAGGGATGGGTGGACTATGGTGCCCCATGTATGCAGCAGTATCTCATGGGATGAAATCAGATACGTTCTATATACATTGTATCTGGTCAGATCATAAATTACTCTCCATACCCCCATACTCTATGCTGAGACGATGAATCTATCTAAGCCACTCATGCATGATGCTCTTGTCTGACTATGCGTGTACCGTACTGTACCTTGCCTACCAATTCTGCTCCTTGGCGCCTGCTCCGACCTTGGAATTTCTATCTAGAATATACATGTACTCAGCCTGTCTGATTGCTTCTGAAATACGCCTAATATAGGCGTATTATAGGTTAATGAATAACCCCCTTGGTCTGTATATATCTTCAACATGCCGCAGCTTCCGCCCCCTCCCAAAATCTGTATATCAAGGCTTCTACGGCAGGAGTAGAAGGTATCATCTATAAAAGTAGCTCTTGCCATAAACAGGGAATATATACTGTAGTACATACCACTTAGGGCTCATGCATACAACCGTGTGCTGGTCGGGCCCGTGCTGCGGACCGCAAAATGATATATACAACCCCGAAGCGTTTCCCCCGTTCACGGGTTCATCAGGTGGTGATAGGATATGGGTGATTGATACCAACATAGGTGGTATGGCATCCGTAACTCAATAACTAATGTCAGGATACATAAATAGATAGTATGGCATCCACAGCTATATACACGACATCAAATGATCTAATACTAAGACTCCAAAAATTTACAGGAGGAACATATCAGCTGTTAGACAAGAAACCTGACAGTATGCTCAAAGGATCAGCACATATCAGCAATCACGCCGGTCCCGAGGCCTACCTGAGGTTCACTGCAGATATATTCTGCAAGAATTGCCATATAGCATAACGGGCCCACGGGTACATCCCATGCTTTCTTCAGTCCATAGATAGCCAATAAGTTAAAAGTATAAGGATCTGGTCATCCCAGTGCCTCCGACCTTGGAATTGCTACCTGGACTATGGACAGACTGAGCCTGCCCCGACCTTAGAATTGCTATCTAGAATACACATCTACTCAACCTGTCCTGACCTTCGACTGTGTTCAGACTACACATTTAGTCTGAGTCCTTGGAGCTTCAAACCAGTGTTTCTGACCCCCGTCTGTCAGCTACACCAGGACTACTCCAAGAGGTGGCAGCCTGGTTGGCTCCCTGCAGTGAAATCCAGATCCCTAAACAGGGGTTAAAGGGTGAATATCAGGGAACCATCACAACACCCTTAGGTTTAGCCCAAAGTCAGACTAGTTAGTTGGCAGAGTGTGTACACACCCATTGTCCGCTACACTACCTATGACATCATGTAATCGAATTGTTTCAACCACCGATTGGCGCATGGCAAATGTGGTGCCAATATTCAAAAAGGGTCCAAAAACAGAGCCTGGAAACTATAGGCCAGTAAGTTTAACATCTATTGTGGGTAAACTGTTCGAAGGTTTTCTAAGAGAAGCTATCTTAGAGCATCTCAATGGAAATAAGCAAATACCACCATATCAGCATGGCTTCATGAGGGATCGGTCATGCAAAAATAATTTAGGGCTCTTTCACACTTGCGTTGTCCGGATCAGTCGTGTACTCCATTTGCCGGAAGTGCCCGCCGGATCCGTAACACCGTAAGTGAACTGAAAGCATTTGAAGACTGATCCGTCTTCAAAATGCGTTCAGTGTTACTATGGCAGCCAAGAGGCTATTAAAGTCCTGGTTGCCATAGTAGTAGTGGGGAGCGGTATACTTACCGTCCGTGCGGCTCCCGGGGCGCTCCAGAATGACGTCAGAGAAATTCAGAAAAAGCTAAACGTCGGATCCGGTAATGCGCCGAAACGACGTTTAGCTTAAGGCCGGATCCGGATTAATGCCTTTCAATGGGCATTCATTCCGGATCCGGCCTTGTGGCAAGTGTTCAGGATTTTTGGCCGAAGCAAAAAGCGCAGCATGCTGCAGTATTTTCTCCGGCCAAAAAACGTTCCGGTCCTGAACTGAAGACATCCTGATGCATCCTGAATGGATTTCACTCCATTCAGAATGCATGGGGATAATCCTGATCAGAATTCTTCCGGCATAGAGCCCCGACGACAGAACTCTATGCCGGAACAGAACAACGCAAGTGTGAAAGAGCCCTTAATCAGTTTCTATGAGGAGGTAAGTTCTAGACTTGACAGCGGCGAATCAATGGATGTCGTATATCTGGACTTTTCCAAAGCATTTGATACTGTACCACATAAAAGGTTAGTATATAAAATGAGAATGCTCGGACTGGGAGAAAACGTCTGTATGTGGGTAAGTAACTGGCTCAATGATAGAAAACAGAGGGTGGTTATTAACGGTACACACTCAGATTGGGTCACTGTCACTAGTGGGGTACCTCAGGGGTCAGTATTGGGCCCTATTCTCTTCAATATATTTATTAATGATCTTGTAGAAGGCTTGCATAGTAAAGTATCAATTTTCGCAGATGACACTAAACTGTGTAAAGTAATTAACACTGATGAGGACAGTATACTACTACAGAGAGATCTGGATAGATTGGAGGCTTGTGCAGATAAGTGGCAGATGAGGTTTAACACTGACAAATGTAAGGTTATGCACATGGGAAGGAATAATGCAAGTCACCTGTACATACTAAATGGTAAAACACTTGGTAACACTGACATGGAAAAGGACCTAGGAATTTTAATAAACAGCAAACTAAGCTGCAAAAACCAGTGTCAGGCAGCTGCTGCCAAGGCCATTAAGATAATGGGTTGCTTCAAAAGGGGCATAGATGCCCGTGATAAGAACAGTCCTACCACTTTACAAATCGCTGTGTACAGTTCTGGGCTCCTGTAAACAAGGCAGACATAGCAGAGCTGGAGAGGGTCCAGAGGAGGGCAACTAAAGTAATAACTTGAATGGGGCAACTACAGTACCCTGAAAGATTATTAACATTAGGGTTATTCACTTTAGAAAAAAGACGACTGAGGGGAGATGTAATTACTATGTATAAATATATCAGGGGTCAGTACAGAGATCTCTCCCATCAGCTCCCCAGGACTGTGACGAGGGGGCATCCTCTGCGTCCAGAGGAAAGAAGGTTTGTACACAAACATAGAAGAGGATTCTTTACGGTAAGAGCAGTGAGACTATGGAGCTCTCTGCCTGAGGGAGTGGTGATGGTGAGTACAATAAAGGAATTCAGGAGGGGCCTGGATGTATTTCTGGAGTGTAATAATATTACAGGATATAGCTACTAGAGAGGGGTCGCTGATCCAGGGAGTTATTCTGATTGCCTGATTGGAGTCGGGAAGGAATTGACTTCTACCTCACAGTTTGTTTTTTTTGCCTTCCTCTGGATCAACTTGCAGGATAACAGGCCGAACTGGATGGAGAAATGTCTTTTTTCGGCCTTATGTACCATGTTACTATGTTAACAAACAATGTCAAGGTGACCAGTCTAGAAAGTCCCACAGAATATTCACTATTTTGAACCACTGAACGAGGAACAGATTTCTGCTGTCTGAATTACTCTCATAGCACTGCCCAAACTCACAGGAACCAGGAAAATGAGCTGGTCAGACATGGTTTTGGAGGAGATTAGTTAGAAGGATGTACTGTCAATGATAGCGGAATTTTAATTTAATATCATCAACCCAACAGCAGTTACACATGGCTACAATCCATTCTGGATATTGACTGGTGGGCATGGTTAATGAGTACTTTCTTTGTAATATATGCCCAATGAAGCGTCTATATTTTATGGTCGCTGGGTATTGATTGACTCCAGCACATTGTTAGCCTGGTTTATCTGAATTAAGGAATGACAGGTTTCATACCCAACAAAATGAACTCTAATTGGAGAACAGGAGAATGTGACAGTAATACACGATGAGAAGAGGTCGTCAATATACCTGGCAGATTATAAATGTAACCTATTGTGAGGTGATACATGAGATGCCCAGGAAAACCTATTAATGCACACAGATTACTAGCTCACAAAAATGGACACATACGGTATGTGTTTAGTGATAAGCCATATGCGATTCTATGAAACAGAACTGGAATTCATGCTGGAGGAATTTTGATGTGGGTGTTAGGGTGGATTCTGTGAAATTATATTCTACAGTTGGGGATATTACTGTATGTTTTGCGTTTATACAAAAGGGTATCCTACGTACACTACAGACCTCATGAAAATCTTAAAAAGCTAAAATTAGAGGTTTATCAGCTCGCCTGTCTCCAGTGATGAGTCCCAGCACATGGCTCCATCTGGGTGATGTTATGTTGGCGTCCTGTGCCTACCACGGTCCGTCTGCTCTAGGCGGACACAGGCTCCTATCCTCCAGCAGTGGGTCTGTTGACTCATGTGTCGCTTCTTGCAGTCCATAGTCTAAGAGACCTCTGGTGTGCTCACATAGGGCATGCAGTCCCTGCTTTTAACGGGCCAGCCTTTATCTTCTCCAGGCAATGGCTGGTGATACTGGGGTACTTAAGGCACATTCTCCTAGGGAAACATGCCTCAGCAACGGTCTTCTAGTTCCTGCTATAGATCTTCTTTTCCTTTTGTCTGCGGCCCTCTGCTCGATTTCTGACTGACCTGTGCCTGGTTACCATTTTGACCCTCTGCTGCTTGCCCTGACTTCAAACCTATTTCACATATTTTCACAAACTCTGTCTGCCCTGACTTTGTCCTGTTACTGTCTTCGAGTTTGCCTCGGTACCCTGCACTGGTGTCTTTGACAACTTGGCCTGGTAGCTCCACTGTTGCAAAGTCCAGATCCCTGCACAGGGGTTAAAGGATGAATACCAGGGGACTGCCAGAATAATGCTCTTAGGTTTAGCCCAAACTCAAACCGGTTGGTTGACACAGCGGTTCCACACCTACAGATCACTACAGTTGCTAGACATCAAACACCTCCTTCTCTGGTCATAACCGTAGCCTTAGTGTATCTTCCTGCAGCTCTACTCTTCAATGCAGTGGTATTAAAACTGGCCTGGGGGCCTATTTAAAAGGAAATAAGCCTTTCATGCCTTGTCTAATTGAGGTTTATACCAAGTCCTGGCTCTTGTTCTTGTGCAATTGACCCTGACTTCTAACTGATCCTGACCTTATTCCTGGATATGTCTGGTGCCTGTTGTTCTTCTTCTGGTCAATACTCTGAAATGATGCATTCTGACTGCCATCATGGCAGGTTCTGTTCCTGAATATGCTGCTCCATCAGGTGTTATCAATACGAACTGGTGAGTTTTCAGGGGATTCCTTGCAGGAGTGATGGGTGAAACCCTTCCTTTGACAATGCCCACCAATCCAGTGCCAAACTGATTGTGTCTTAGAGAATCCACATCTCCAGTAAGAAACATAAGCTTAAGGGTGCTATTGGACCCCACTAAATGCTCTCCTTGCTTGGTAATGTAGTTAAAGCCAAATTTATGAACTCTATGTACACTCGATCGGTTTGATGGTCGATTACATGGAGTTGGCCCACTTTGTGGCTATAACAGTCCCCAATTTTCTTTGAAAGTCATTATTTTTTTTAGTTTGTGTGCTAATGTTAACTCGAGGGACAGGTCTGTGTATATAGAACAACGTAGGAGAAGTAATTTTTTTTTATTTTTTTTTTATTTTTTTTTTACACACAACCTGCCTGAGTACTCAGTGGTACAGATTGTGTTTTGAGGTCTATCACTTCAAGACTGAGCAGAGATACAGTAGCATGACATCTGGGAGAGCTGATGTGATAGACAGCTGATCTCACGCATTCCCAACCCCTTGAGCCATCAGCAATACAGAATACGATAGGAGGATGAGACATGAAGCCGGCCTCTCTATTCTGCATTCATTGCATCAGTTCCAAAACATTTCTCTAGAAACAACACTGGGCAGCAGTCGGGAAGACCACAGGGTTTTTCTTTTTTTTCCACTTCAAAGGGTCTGTTCTCCTGTAGTCATGCTCTGTGAGTCTGACGTGACTATCATTGCCAACTAAAGAGCCTCCGGCTGGAATTAATATCCTGGTATTGATCACACTTATTCTCTCGCAGATAAACTGACAGCATAAAAAGTCTCTAGATTTAACTAAACCTCCAAGTTTAGATAACACTTGAATGAAGCAGAGTGAACTTTTCCATTACCAGAACAGAGCATCATTTCAACCTGTTGGTTGCTTTGCTTAGAATTTTGTACTTTTTAAAGTTTTGTACACGGAACATATTTCATCTTCTGACTCACACTGAGAAGAATTAGGGATCAAGAGAACAAACAAACAAACAAACTAGATATTTCAAAATGAAGAGTGACCCATCTACGGAAAGCGATTCAGGGATTCTTGCACTTCATCGGTACAGAGCAGGGAACCAGGGGGGCAGCAACCCTCAAACAGTTATCTACACATGGGATACTATTTTTTGGAGGAGTCTTTGCTTTAGCTGACAATGAGACAATTTGGATACCCATGGAGTGCCTGATAATAAGTTTGTATACCCTCATTGGGTCTCCTCAAGGAGAACCAAAATCTTCCCAAACCAGAAAAAGAAAGTAATTTTTCTTGTCCATTGCCCTAAAAATGTATTTTTTTTTATGAACTCCAAAAACAATAATTCTAATTATCTAGTGTCTTCAGTAGCCATAAATCAAATGTAGAAAGATATCTATGGAGTATTTAAGTGTGTCTTCATCTCGATAGTCGACATGCCGATATTGTTCCTCCATGTGCTCTTCCTGGTGTGATGTGCTTTGAGCACCAGGGCTTCTGTTACTCTCCACTCTCAAAGCATAAGTCTCAGAGAGAGGGAGAGAAATTGCAGCAGCATCCCCCTCCTCCCTGTCTACCAGCAGACCGTGCCTCCAACAGGCAGTGAACCTAAGCTGAAGTCGCTAATGCTGACTTCTAATGGAGCAATACTAAAAAGCAACAAACACTGAAGGTAATAAACTGGAAAATACTAAACAAGGTAGAGTCTGACATTGAATGTACATCCTAAAAGTGCTCTACACCGTATACCAAAGAATCTAGGCAGAGGACTCCACCATCTACCAAGGAGCATCATCTTCGAGATTTCAGGGTAGGAACCACATGACAAATTTTATCCAAAGACCGGACACATTTTCGTAGTTTTTTGTATCAAAAGTAATAACTTTTTTTTCTGTGTGGGCTACTTTAATAATTGTATATACTGTGCCACACCCATAAGGTCATTAACGACCATAATGGAGTATTTTTTTAAAATTTAGGGGGGTCATTGATTAGGCTGAAGTACACCTATGTTAGGCGTATTACAGGTGCGACTTCTTCCCGTGGGTGGGGAAAGGCCGATAGGCTCGTCTTATGTACCATTTTCTACACCTGTTTCAGGCGTATAAAATGGTCTAAATGCAAGACATTTAGAACTGGCGGAGGATCTGCCGAAGTTATGAAGAGTCCTGCTCCTCTTCACAACTCCGTCGGATACACCGCCAGCACAGGGGGGTTATTAAGAACAGTGTCAATAAATGTACCCCTAGTGCTTAGATTTAACTTTCTGGCGTATAAAACGCCCAAGGATGTGCCACAACTATTACCTCTCAATAGTTATGGCACGTCCTACGTCAGTGGAGTTTGTGGTTAAGGCTGGTGTGAGAAATCACAGTCTAACTACATTCCCATCGTTATGTTTACTATGTATGGTACAAAGTACAGCAGCCATTAGATTTCACCATTAATATGTGACCGTATAAATACATGGAGCTTAGACACGAGTCCGTAATCCAGCGGCCCTCTACTCTGCAGTGTTACGCGTGCCATTACACTCCATTAAGGGCACTTTTTCTTTGCAATTTCTATTTAATTGTATAGATTATTATTATTATTCACAATTTGCCGTTTCCATCAAAAGGTTCAGGGTTAATCATGAAATGGGACTGGTACGAACATTCAATATCTGTGCCAGCCTCGCCTGTTAATCACAATGGCTTTGTGCATTAGATGCATGACCAGCAGACAATTAGAGTGCGCTGGATTGTGTCAGGAAGGAATTAGGAACATTTTCTGCGGAAGATCGAGACCAAGAATTTGGCTCATGTGATGTGGGACACTCAGAGCTTAGAAGGGAAAGACGGTGTGTGAACTTCTCCCAGCCATTTAATGAGGATTTCATTCAAGGCAGCCGGTCTACAAGAGAGACAAGTTATTAATAATTCACATAAAGAGTATACAGTATACATCTTCATCACTGCAATCTCTGAGGCAGTATTATAACAGTTATATTCTTGTACATAGGAGCAGTATTATAGTAGTTATATTCTTGTACACAGGAGGCAGTATTATAGTAGTTATATTCTTGTACATAGGAGCAGTATTATAGTAGTTATATTCTTGTACACAGGAGGCAGTATTATAGTAGTTATATTCTTGTACATAGGAGCAGTATTATAGTAGCTATATTCTTGTACATAGGAGCAGTGTTATAGTAGTTATATTCTTGTACATAGGAGCAGTATTATAGTAGTTATATTCTTGTACATAGGAGGTAGTATTATAGTAGTTATGTCTTGTACATAGGAGCAGTATTATAGTAGTTATATTCTTGTACACAGGAGGCAGTATTATAGTAGTTATATTCTTGTACATAGGAGCAGTATTATAGTAGCTATATTCTTGTACATAGGAGCAGTGTTATAGTAGTTATATTCTTGTACATAGGAGCAGTATTATAGTAGTTATATTCTTGTACATAGGAGGTAGTATTATAGTAGTTATGTCTTGTACATAGGAGCAGTATTATAGTAGTTATATTCTTGTACATAGAAGCAGTATTATAGTAGTTATATTCTTAACCATATTTCTTTTTATTGAAAGAAAGCAAAAAATCTGGGTCAAGTCTAGGGCTGCAACGATTAATCGATGTAATCGATTATATTCGATAACTGGATTCGTTGTCGACGAATCCAGTTATCGAATAATCGCCGATTCGTTGCTATTCGGGCGGGCGGGCGGTCGCTGCATCTTTATTTTACCTTTTTACAATGACGCTCCCGCTCCTGTAACAGCCAGGCAGAGCGGACGGCGGCGTAACGTCACTCACTCACGTGACACGCCTGCTCCGCCTCCTTCATTCATGAAGTGGGCGGAGCAGGCGCGTCACGTGATTGAGTGACGTTACGCCGCCGTCCGCTCTGCCTGGCTGTTACAGGAGCGGGAGCGTCATTGTAAAAAGGTAAAATAAAGATGCAAGCATCGGGGCCGGGGCTGTTAGGCGGAGGGGGGATCTGTCTATGGCACTGCTATGGGAAGGGGGGTCTGTGTATAGCACTGCTATGGGGAGGGGGGAGGATCTGTCTATGGCACTGCTATGGGGAGGGGGGTCTGTGTATAGCACTGCTATGGGGAGGAGGGGGGGGGGGTCTGTGTATGGCACTGCTATGGGAAGGGGGATCTGTGCACGGTTATGAGGAAAGGGATCTGTGCACTGTTATGCCCATAACAGTGCACATATCCCCCTCTCCATAACTACGCCGTCCACAGATCCCCCTCTCCATAACTACGCCGTCCACAGATCCCC
Organism: Bufo gargarizans; assembly: GCF_014858855.1. Taxonomy (NCBI): domain Eukaryota; kingdom Metazoa; phylum Chordata; class Amphibia; order Anura; family Bufonidae; genus Bufo; species Bufo gargarizans. Next base: position 47,845,509 of record NC_058083.1, on the reverse strand, counting down.
CATAATAGTGTCGTCCACAGATCCCCCATAATAGTGTCGTCCACAGATCCCCCATAAGTGTCGTCCACAGATGCCACATAAGTGTCGTCCACAGATCCCCCATAAGTGTCGTCCACAGATCCCCCATAAGTGTCGTCCACAGATCCCCCATAATAGTGTCGTCCACAGATCGCCCATAATAGTGTCGTCCACAGATCGCCCATAATAGTGTCGTCCACAGATCGCCCATAATAGTGTCGTCCACAGATCGCCCATAATAGTGTCGTCCACAGATCGCCCATAATAGTGTCGTCCACAGATCGCCCATAATAGTGTCGTCCACAGATCGCCCATAATAGTGTCGTCCACAGATCGCCCATAATAGTGTCGTCCACAGATCGCCCATAATAGTGTCGTCCACAGATCGCCCATAATAGTGTCGTCCACAGATCGCCCATAATAGTGTCGTCCACAGATCGCCCATAATAGTGTCGTCCACAGATCGCCCATAATAGTGTCGTCCACAGATCGCCCATAATAGTGTCGTCCACAGATCGCCCATAATAGTGTCGTCCACAGATCGCCCATAATAGTGTCGTCCACAGATCGCCCATAATAGTGTCGTCCACAGATCCCCCATAATAGTGTCGTCCACAGATCCCCCATAATAGTGTCGTCCACAGATCCCCCATAATAGTGTCGTCCACAGATCCCCCATAATAGTGTCGTCCACAATTTGTTTTAATATGGCCTTTGAACATAATTTTTCAAGTAAGATCATATAAACCTCTGTTTTGTAATTTTGTCGTTTTTCCCGATTAATCGATTAATCGTAGAAATTAATCGGCAACTAATCGATTATTCAAATAATCGTTAGCTGCAGCCCTAGTCAAGTCCCACATATGACATTACAATGATGACAACAAGTAGCCATGTGGACATCAAGCATACATATCATGTATAGACAATACAAGCAATCCTGCTTTAATCAATAAGACATAATAAAGAAAAGATAAAAAAGGAAAAAAGGAGGGAGGAACAGTAAGGAAGGGAGGAAGGGAAGGGAGGAGGGAGGGGGGGGGAAACGAGGAAGTGAGATAACTTCTGCTCTATCATAGAAAATTCCTATGGGCTTTCCATGGGGACCACAGTTTTAAGAAGCGAGCCCGTGAGTTGGTCTCCCAATGTGCAAGCTCCTCAAAGCGATAGAAGGGGGACAAGTAACTTAGCCGCTGTAAGCAGCATCGTAGGTAGATCATGTTTGGAAGGAGTAAAAGAGCTGTTAGGGCACCATAATAGCACAAGCTTAGCATCTATTAATATCTTAGGGTTACATATTTGATTAACCAATGCCTCAATTGATTTCCAAAATGGTTGAATCTTGTGACAAAGCCACCAAATATGCGACAAAGACCTAGTACCTGTACCACACCTCCAGCATATTTCAGGGACCTGCGGGTTTAGTTTATGCAAAAACTCAGGGGTCTTGTACCACCTACTAAGAAGTTTGAAGGAATTTTCCTGGATCCTAACACATCGACTAAAGCCGTGTGAATGAGCCAGGATGAATGCCCTTTCCGGCTCCGTAAGTGACAGAGAGAGCTCCCGTTCCCAGGAGATCATATAGTTTAGCTCCGGGGGTAATGAGGAAAGTATTTCCTTATACATTTGCGATAAAGGCCTAGGGGGAGGCTTGATAGCTAATACCTTCTTTTCAAGCCAGGAGGGGGAGCTATTGCCTGTAAAAGAACCCATACACTTTCTGGCGTCCCTCTTAAAATTAGCTAAGTGGAAAAAGGGTGCAGCTCTGACCTCGGGAAGATCCACCAATGAATCCCAGTTCAAACTGCCATCCGGGAGAAGGACATCTCGCAGAGGAATGCCAGCGAGTTTAGACCAAATCCCGGAGGGGTTTAACACAGCAGGATGAATATGGCTTTGTAGTAAGTTAAGTGGCATACCAGGATTAGGGAAATTAAATATGTGAGACTGAACCATTTTAGACCATTCAACCAGCATACCTTTCCAAACCGGAGAGGAGTAGTAGTGATTGGCTGAAACAGGTCTAATCCCCCATAGAGTAAGTAGCTCTTGGTTCGTTGACAGTGCATTCTCAAGACGGGAGCAGAGGGAAGTAGATTGGCGAGACATAATGGCTACACATCTACAGAGCTGTACGGCAGTATAATATAACTTCACATCTGGCATCCCAAAACCTCCAAACCGCCTATCTCTTGTGAGAACAGAATAAGCTATACGCGGAGATTTCCCGTTCCACAGGAAGCGAGTGAATACTCTCCGTATTTCAGTAAAATATGAATTTGGCAGCCAAATAGGGAGTGCTTGCAGCAAGTACAGAAATTTGGGAAGAATAAAAGGTCTTAATGTAGTTCTTTCTCCCTATCCAGGATACAAATGGTAGTTTCAAATTTTGTAAATGCGTTCGCACAAATTTCAGAAGCGGCGTATAGTTAAGGGAAGCCAAATCTTGGACATTGGACGATATATGGGTCCCTAAATACGTAATATCTCTGGCGGCCCAAGTAAATGGAGTCACACGTTTAAGAGCCTTAATCGCCGCCTGCGAGCAAGAGATGTTAAGTGCCATGGATTTCCCATAGTTAATTTTAAAATTGGATATAAATCCAAAGCCCTCAAAGATATTCAGTAATTTGGGCAAGGCCTCTTTAGGGTTGGAGGTCATGACCAAAAGGTCATCCGCGAAAGCTGCAGTAACATGTGTGTAGGAACCGATCTGGAGGCCTTTAATATCAGGGTCTCCTCTTATTTTACACAAAAGGGTCTCCATCACTTAAACGAATAGTGCAGGAGAAAGGGGGCACCCCTGCCTCGTCCCGTTCGTGATGCGAAATGGTGGCGACAATGAGCCGTTTACTTTGACCCTAGCAGAGGGGGACGAATATAGAGTATAGATGGCTGCAATGAACTGGTCTGGAAGACCAAACTTCGACAGGGCCCGCGACATAAACTGCCAACTGACCCTGTCGAAGGCCTTTTCCGCGTCGGTACTGACCAGCACCAAGGGCTTAGAGGATCTTTTGGCCCAATTCACAAGATGGAGAAGCCGTACTGTATTTTCCGACCCCTGTCTGCCATGGACAAAGCCAACTTGTTCCTCATGAACAATGTCAGGCAGAACCTCCTGTAGCCTGGTGGCCAAGATCTTCGCCCACCACTTCACATCATTATTAAGCAAGGAGATCGGCCTATAATTACTGCAGCAAGTCGGGTCCTTATTCTCCTTATGAAGAACAGTAATGTGCGCCAATAAGGAGTGAGGAGCTAGGGAGCCTCCAGTAAGAAGGTGATTGCACAAATTCCTGAAACGAGGAATTAAGACCTCTCTAAAGGTCTTATAATAAGTGACGGAAAAGCCGTCCGGGCCCGGACTTTTGCCCGAAGGGATGGACATGAGCACCTTATGAATCTCAGAGTCAGTAACGGGTCTAGTCAGCTGGGACGCTTTGGTTGAAGAAACAGAGGGAAGATCCAAAGATTGCAAAAACTGATCTGTAGCCTCTGAAAGATCACCAGTAGTGGCACCTTCAGGGGAAGGTAAATTATATAAAGCTTCATAAAAGGCGCAAAATGCCTTGGCAATATCTGGCGTGGATTTGTGCACTTTGCCTTTGGGGTCCTTAATAGAGGATACAAAGGAGTCAGAGAACTGCTTCTTGGCAATCGCCGACATCAGTCTGTTTCCTCTATCCCCATGCGCATAGGCTTTAAATCTGGAGCGGAGGACCAGCTTAGCAGAAGTAACATTTAATAGGTTTCTCAAACGTACCCTAGCCTCAGTAAGATCTGCCATACAACGCCTGGCCTGCGACTCCTTGTGAGAGGATTCCAGGTGAGCAATTTCCGCTAGTAAAGCATCTAGTGCCTGCGTCCTCTGTTTCTTCACATGAGCCCCCAGTGCGATAAGTTCCCCCCTTATTACTACCTTATGGGATTCCCAAAGTATGGATGGAGAGGGAGGGGAGTCTGGTGTGTCATTAAACTCAAAAAATTCAGAAAGCGACTTCTTGAGTCTGCAAGCGTGGTTAGGATCCAGAATCAAGGTATCATTGAGACGCCATAAGCGGTCTTTCCTTTGTGGTTCAGACAGGGAGAAGGTAATAATAACAGGAGCGTGGTCAGACAGTGTGATACTGCCAATCTGGGCCCCAGAGACATTACGTATATGCGAGTCGGACAAGAACAAATAATCTAATCTATGGAAGGACGACTTGGCGTGCGAATAAAATGTATAATCTCTGCCACTGGGATTCAGAGTACGCCACACATCCCTGACCTTCAGCTTTCTCAGGGAAGCCTTAAGCCTCTTCAAGAGCCTATAGGACACAGACGGTCTGCCCACCGAGGTGTCTACTGCCGGTTCCAGGGCAACATTGAAGTCGCCCCCTAAAACTAACAATCCTTCAGAGAAAGATGCCAATAAATCAAAGGGTCTGAACGAGCCATGGTACTTGGCCTCTGTTAGGGGCATACAAATTGGCAAATGTAACTGGCGAGTCACTTAGAACACCTTTCACAAAAATGTACCGTCCCTCCGGGTCCGCAGAAGTAGCGGTGTGCTTGAACGGTAGATTCTTGTGAATAGCCACGCTAACTCCTCTACTGGCCGAGTCGTGAGAACTGTGAAACCACTGGGCAAATTTCTTGGGAGGGAGGTTGGGGATTCTACCAGTTCTAAAATGTGTCTCCTGCAGAAAAGCCACTGAGACTTTATCCCTCAGGAGGAGAGAGATGATTTGAGACCTTTTGCATGGCTCGTTCAGCCCATGAACATTTAGGGAGGCGACTACAATTGAAGACATATCAATATACGTTCATGAGTGAAATAGCACCAGATACCCAGGAAAGCAGTAAAGAGCACATAGTATGTATGAGCAGAGTGAGGAATATGAGGAAAAAGGGGGAAAGGTAAAAATAAACATAAAATAAGAGATATAACAACCAACATGTTAAGCTGGTAGAAAACCAGCACAAAAGGAATGAGTGCTTCACCTATCACCATCCAAGACAGGGTTGGATTGGCGAGGGGGCAGGTAAAGCACCTCTAGGTCTACTACAAAAAAGGAGACCAAAAACAGAAAAAACTTCCAGCACCGGAAACGATCCGGTCATTCCCCTGCAATTGGGGAGCGAAAAAGAAATTGCCTACTGGGAGGCAGAGTCCCAGAACAACAGAAAAATGTCCCGGTAATACTTGACTTCTTGTAAAGAACACTAGGCCAAAAAACGTTAAACAGTGCAAAAAGCCAGGCGATCAGATAAAGGCCATTACCCTCCATGTAAACAATAGGCTATTCAGCCGAGAGACAGTTATCTCTAATGAAGAAAAAGAGGGTAAGGCATATTATTATCAGCCCCTGCAATCAGGCAAAAACAACCAACGTCACCCTGGTTCGGGCTCAAGTGAGGGCCCTGTCCATCTTGTTGCGTCCCAAGCGATCTGGCTTGCTTGCGGATGCCGTCTGCCAAGAAGACACACGAGGCGGGATAGGCAGGGGTCCATCTTGGTCAGCTGGAAGCCACGAGGGGATCTCCACAGGAGGGACATCCAAAGACCTCCAGACGGCCTCGAGGTCAGCCGGTGAGCGCACTGTAAGCAGCTTTCCGTTCCTGGAGACCGCCAGCCCAAAAGGGATATAGCCATCTAAACGGGGTCGATGATTTCCTGAGGGCCTCCAGTAAAGGTTTAAATAAGCGCCGCTTGGCCAGGGTGGATGGCGCCAGATCCTGGAACATCTGGATCGGTGTGTTATCATATTCTAACACCTCCATTTCTCGCTGCTTCTTCAGAAGTGCCGCGGTGTCTACATAACTCAGTAGGCCGCAAATCACATCCCGCGGCGGCTCTTGAGGTTTAGGCCTGGGGCGCAATGCCCTGTGTATGCGCTCCACTACTATTCCCTCCGCTCTCTCTGGTGTAAGCATTTTGGAGAATAACTCACGCGCCACTGTCGGCAAGGCCTCTGCCGCAATGGATTCAGGAAGGCCGCGGATGCGGATGTTGCGCCGGCGACTTCGATTCTCCTGATCTTCCAGCTTTAAGAAGGCGTCATTTAGTAAGGATCTGTGAGACGCTAGTACGTCTGATGCTGTGCTTTCATAGGTCATAATGTCCTCCTGCGCACTTTCTAGCGTAATCACCCTCTGGCCTAGATGTTTTATATCGTCCTTGATGTCGGCCAGGTCTTGCCTAAGAGGCGTGAGGGCCGATTCAAGCACTCGACGAAGGGTCCGCTCTGAGAGAGGGGGGTCTCTGGGCCTCCTATCCGATACATCGGAGCCACTGCCCGCATCCGAAATTTCTCCCGCGTCGGAGTCATTAGCCATAGACGCCGCCATATTGGCGCCTTTCTGCACGGCAGCTCTCGGAGTTTTTCTGAGGAATTTCTCCATCTCCGGTTGTTTTAAGTGTCGTGGGGTCGACTCTGTGCTTCCTCCGGTCTTGTCTTTACCAGGTTTCCCCATAATATAGCAAAATATCAGCTTAAATAGGGCGAATGAGCCGGAATGCTGGAGGAGCTCAAGCTCATGCGGCCATTCAGCAGCGTGGCTAGGCTCCGCCCCTATAGTAGTTATATTCTTGTACATAGGAGCAGTATTATAGTAGTTATATTCTTGCACATAGGAGGCAGTATTCTAGTAATGTTCTCATATATAGGGGCAATATTATAGTAGTTATATTTGTGTACATGGGCAGTATTACAGTATTTATATAACTATGTTTTTTTTGTATTTGCTGTATATGTGCCCACATCCACGTTCTAATTTCTGCTGAGAATCGACAGCGTAATGACATACACACATCAGGTGAGAAATAACGATCAATATAGAATAAACAACGTCAGCATATAGACACAGATGTTACTTGGAAAACAGCAACCTGTAATTTGTGCTTCTGATTCTTTTTCCTTCTAATATGTGTTTACAGTCTCATGGTTTATTAGGAGAAATTGTGCTGCAGATTCTAAGAGTGCTATTTCCACGTTTCATACACATTTATAGCTGTCTGTATATCTTGCACTGCATTTTATTTATGCTTCAATCAACCAAAATTGTTAAAAAATAAATAAAAAAAAACTCACTTTGTATGGGAGCAGACTGCAGTGTGAGAAGAATGTCAGATTTGATTTACAGGCTCATTCTCATCTCAACATTTATGGCATAGTCACAGGATACCCTGCAACGGTCTGATAGGAGCTGGTTGGCGGGGGTTTGAGGGTATCTATAATATATCTAAATCCATGCAAAATCCTTCCTCAGTGAGCTCCCCCTAATGGTGGCTGAAGGCAATCAGGGTTTTATCATGTAACTCGATAGCTGTGCAAAAGGATTTGGAAAAACAGATCCCTATAAATATATATTCATAATTTTCATACTTCAATAAAATAAAAATAAAAAGTCTATTTTAAATATCTAAATATCTGCTTCTAATAACTGGTACAGTCTCGGCTGATCAGGAGGGAGAGGTAAAACTAGCATCTGGCTCTGGCATAATTCAGATTACCAATATTGCATGAGCCAGACCTCGGCTATCTGTCTCTGCAATATGCTGTTCATGAGCCGGATGGAACGGATAAGACCATCAGGTGGCGCTGGACACGGAGACAAAGAAAGCGATGGGTTTTTAATGCGGAACATATTCTATTTGTACTGGATCTTGTATCAGTCATTTCAAGCAGTAAGCCTGACATCAGCTCCGGATGCCAGTCTATCACCGTATACACCTTTTACTCTCCTGCTGCAAGTGTGAGAGCTGTGTACACACAGCTGAACTTTATATGTGTCTGCTGCAGGAATACGGAAATATCACCTACATAGGAATCCACCACATGTTCGCTTGCTGTCTGTATCGAGCGCCGTTCAACCAGTTATATCATCAACCGGAGCGCAATAGGGGAGAATTATCAAGACTAGCATTTTCTACACTGGTCTTGATAGCCACTGCACTGCACCACTGGATGTGCATGCCTCATCACAAATTAAGTGCATCCTCTAGCAATCGGTGCACCTAAATGAGAATGAGCTGGCATAAATTTTAGTCATCATTAACCCCAGAAAACTGGTGTAAATTATATAGATGTGAGGGGGTGATGGCACCTCTCCTGCATTTTAGCTGGTGGCAAGGGCAGTGTAGGAAGAGCCCTTTAAAAGTCACAAATGTGGGGTTTAAGACATCGCAAAATCTCCCCAATTAGGTCTAGGCATTGGGCTGTGTAAAAATGACCCACTAAGGGAAATTTAGCATTCCCCTTGCATCAGAATTATGCAGAAAATGTTGGCATTATTGTGATTTCACGACACATTCGGCACTTTGGAAAAGTGGGAGTGATTAGCAATGTTAATTAGATTTACCAAGTGCAACTTTTTATAAAAGGCACCAAAAAAGCGTAAGATTACTAAAGTAGAGAGCGGCATAAAAATGGAGTAACACATATTACGGGAAAAGCGTCTCCAATAATCCCCCCCCCCCCCCCTTCACATTGCACTGATGCTCTGTATGACACTGGAGCAGCAGGGGGTAACAGGCTCCATGGCTATGACAGGAGTGCACCGATCATTTCATGGCGATAATAACCGTATTGTGGTGACTTTACTCCTGTGACTGTCACAATACCCAGACACGTTCCTTAATCCGTGCCCCCAATTGTCACTAAACAGAAAGTAATTGATCCTACGTTGACGATTCAATGCGAAGGTCAACCAGTTTGGCGGCGTCCTCTCCACAGCCGGGGATCAGGTGTGCTCCGAGGACCGGATCATGTATAAATCACAAAGAGTTCAACAATAGGTCAAGAAAAAGCTCCAGGACTCAATGTCAGCACAAGTGACAGGCAGGCGACGGTATCACTGCTCACCGCCACCAGCAGGGACACTGTGCGGTTACGTATGCCGGTAGCACGCTGTACACACATCACATATACAGGATGGCGGTCTGATAAAACTCTGACATAGTCATGAGCTACAGAGAGACTTTACTGGTGCAGTTAAACCGTCCGATAGCAAATGATTGAAAGTTTTATTTTTTAAACAATTATCGACTTATGTAAAGGGGCCTTCGGTCACATCCACTTGACATAATTAATTCAAGGTGTCCTGAACGATCAGAATCATTTACTTTAATAGAGAGAGAACATGGACTATGAACATAAGAGCTCTGTGTCAGCGGGGTCCAGGGCCTGAGATTTCAGGGGGATCTGTATAGTGACTATTATTTGAAGGCATTTCCAATTAAATCATATTAATACTGCAAAAAGGGAAATGTAAAAGGGATGTGCAGTTAGCAGTTCACATATCCATTCTGAACACCGTGAAGCCCCAACAGGGCACTTGCAAAGGCCTCACCTTGGTCATTTCTTCATACTTTGTGAAGTACGTCACGCATGCCGCACCAATCACACACAGAACACGTGATGCACAAGTGCCACTCACACCACCCAAACATAGGATACATACCACGCACTGACCACCTGCACTACACATCAATCGATCCCCCTTACCAGTTATTAATTGCCGATTCCTAGTAAAATCCCTAGAGGGTACAACAAAGACCCCAACTGTAGTCCGGAAACCCTGCCCATTCCACAGTGTGCCCACCCGTCATCATACATAGCTAAAAATAATCCAGCAAGACTTCCCTTATTTACTAAGGCAGAGAGAAACTATTCCTCACCTGCTGCCCTGGCACTATGTCCACCCGTGCTCATATCCATCATGACAATCCAAGTGTCCCTTGACATCTTGCATAGAGGGAGGCAGTGGTAAGATACACAGGATTAGTGGATCTCCCCTCGATACAAGGTGCCAAAAGGTGTCTACCATATGCATACATCTCTCTCTGCCTGGAAATATGGACAGCCACAAAGGCATAGGTTCCCGAGGATCTCCGGATGATAGCAGAGGGCTGAACTAATCTCATGTCTGTGTGCAGCTTCAGACTGACCCGATCCCTCAGATATCTCCAGAAAGGCTGGCCTAGAAGCATGCACATTTTCGAACAGACAGCTCTATCTGATCCCCATATTAAAGGGGGTCGGTCAGCAGCTTTGACCATACTAAACTGCTCACAGCACTAGGCAGGGGCTGGGGAGGGCAGGACAAAAACATGGAGCTTTAGTCATCGAGCAGTTTGTCATTAGGAGTGGTGTGAATATGAAGTTTTAGGCTGGGTCTACACAGCGACAAAAAAGTATAACTACACTTTGACGTGTCGCGCGACATTCATGTAGCACCAATATCACGCAATTTTTTTGTAACAATAGTCAATGGTCTTGAGCACAGACTGCGACACGCCAGTCGTACAAAATTCCAACTCAGATGAATTTTTTTGTGACTGTCGTGATGCAGTATGTTGCATGTCGCAGTGGATACCATTGACCATCACTATAAGAAAGGTCGCCCGACAACACGTCGCCAGATTCTACTCCTGCAAGTGCCCAGGAGGCGAAGCTTCACTCAAGGGCCCTCTGCATTGAGTTGCCTTACAAGTCCTCCCTTCTCCTCTGAGTGATCGCTGTCTCATTGGTCAGCACGGGTTTAAAAGTGTGGATGATGTGTATTGCGGTTAGACCCCCCCCAGAGGACGCGATGATGAAACCTACATCATGCATCCATTTTGCCACTACACTGGTTTGTAAATGTATGTGTATGTGTCCAAACTGGTTATTATTACTAAGATATAATCAATTTGATGGTTATAAACTAGGAATGTGAGATTACCATATACAACCCATCGCATTATGCTCCATATTTATAGCTCCATTTATTGACATAGATGTGGAAGCGCTACGGTTTGTATGACTATGGGTTTTCATGAGGATTTGACATGTAATTCTTAGGATTAATAATGATGATTGATTTTGAACTGATATAATATATGTCAGTGAAAGGTTTTTCTTTTCTTCGGTTGTTACAGATGGCAAGGGGTTTAAAGCAGCTCAATGAAGAGAGCACTTGGAGGAGCAGAATAAAACTTCATGTTCACACTACTCCTTATAATGCAAATCCACAAAACATATGTTTGTCCTGATCCCTCCAGTGCTGTCAGTAGTTAAGCATGGTGAAAACTGCCTGACTGATCAACAACACCTGTCCTACATGTGTGACAATGGCAATTTTGCCCTTCTGTCTGCACATCGACACCATTTCTTACCTGCTCTGGTGTTCTGCAGCCCCATGAAAACCTAACATCATCGCATCAGTGTTCTACATTAACTTTAAAGCGCTTGCAGCTTTACAATATATTAGATACAGTCGGGGGGAGTAAAAACACGAGACTGCTGGTTCTCCTGCTGAGCGAGGTGCGGATTAAGTATTCTTACAACAGAGGAATACGAGTCGGAGCTTCTGTGCAGAAACATTACGGCTCCTTCATATAAAATGATATAAATGAAGATGTTTTATGTCACCAAAAAAGCGGCGGTTATATCAGGTGTAATGGCCTCATTATTTCTACATGGTTACGAGGCGGCGCCGGCTGCGAGACCATAATTATAGATGGAGTTATTATGAACTTTCATCTCCCCAATAAACAGTAATCTCTTATTCTATTGCTCAGAATCCCGGTTTTATACGTATACAGGATTGGTAGTAATGGGTTTGATGTGCTGTTGTACGTCTATTTCTCAGCTCGCCATGCATATATTAGGAGGCTTGTAAACAAGATAAAATCCTGCAGTAACCTCCTATGGGCCAAGACTGCTTTGGAGTTTGGAATGTTTTTGCTTTTGTCTCACTGCATTCTGAAAGCAGCATTTTTTGGGACATATATGTTCCATACGGTCATTTATGGTATATCAACCTGCTCCTATCTCAAGATCATAGCCCCTCCATGAATGGAGACCATGTTGCGCATGCTCGGCATCCTTTTCATTCACTGTTGGCACAACCAGCGCTCAGCTATTTTCAGAAGTCCACAGCAATGGAGAAAGCCACACTGGAGTTTATTCATTCAAGTAAGGGCCTCTTTCCTGGGACAGGAGTGGATCTCACAGGTGGGACCTGCAGAAATGTATGGCCTATTCTATCAATATGTCATTAATGTCAAGCACGGATTAGAGCTTTGAAATCCTCAGAATAGGTGATCAGTATCAGATTGATGGGGGTCTGAGTCCTGGCACCATCACAGATCAGCTGCTAGAAGAGAGCGCGGCGGTCTGGTGAGCACTGTGACATCTTCCTCAGTCAGTGACATCATGTTCATCGGTCACATGACTTATGTGAAGCTTAGTCCTAATAGAGTGAATGGTCCTGGGCTGCAATACCAAGCACGGCCACTATACAGTGTACACTGCGGCCTCTTCAAATATCAGATCGGTGGGGGTTCCTGTGTCAGACCCTCACCAATCTGATATTAATGACCTATCAATGTAGCTGTATGAAGGCTTGTTTTTGTGGTACAAATTATATTCTTAAATGGATTATTTCAGTTATTGATTAACCTTTACTTTTCTTGGGGGGGGGGGTAAAAAACACAATTTTACCATCTATATATATAGAATTTTTCAAGGTGGTTTAAATAATGTATTAACTTTATTATACTGATTGTTATGATTGTGGAGACAACGTATAAAGTCTACATTCACATCTCCATCGTGATTTCTGGCCGTCTGTTCCAGCAGAGGAGCAGATTGACATCGTTCACCATATCCGGCATATGCTGGACCACCGGATCCCCGTTGACTACAAGCCGTTATGGCATAAATGGCGGTTTACAGCCAGACAAAAAGTTGTACAGTGCTTGTTTTCCTTTTTGTACTGTTAACTTGTTTTAACTTTTTTTATTTCCACAAGGTGACTTTCCAATGTGATTGTTTGAATGTTTCCATCATGCCTTGGTACATTCAATTTAGCAAAGCATCGTAAAAAGGCATATAGCTATAGCACGCCTAAGCACCTTTTTGTTAGTCCCTGGCTGCCATGACCACCCATCAACTCCTTGTGATCAGGGTACTGATGGACTGATACAAGCAGCCCCTCCCTAAGTCATACAACTTAGGGCCCATACACACAGCCATTTTTGCGGTCCACTTTTTGCGGAACTGAATATCTGGCCCTCTATAGAACAGTCCTATCCTCGACCATAATACAGACAAGAATAGGACATGTTTATTTTTTTTGCGGGTGTCATTGAACGAACGTACACATGCAAACAGCACACTGGAGGTCCACATCCAACCTGCAGAAAATGTGGAAAAAAAAATACATTTGTGTGCAGGAGCCCTTAGGGAGATAAAGGTTTCTCAGATCTTGGCTGTTACAGTGGGAGCTCAGATAACAGTCACGCCCCCGTCCACCCACCGGGCTCCTGCTGAGGGGCGGCTTCCGCTCTCATTCTACCGCCATGACATATCTCTATGGAATTCTCTGGGAAATGCACCACTATAAAGCTCATTTTTGCAGGCTACCAAAGCTTATCTACTGTGAAGGAAGATATTTATTTCCCAGGGTCAGAGGCAAGAAGAGCCAAGCTTTGATTCACAGGCGGCCGGCTGGACGTACAGTAATTTGCTACTGATGAGTGCTTCAGCATGCGCTGGGATTTCCTGCTTTGAGAGCAAAAAGCAGCTTATTTCAGATCTGAACACACAGCGGCTTATATGGGCGCTGCAGAAACCACATACAGTGAAAATAATTTGCATTTGCTCCAATACCCATTATATTTACAGAACACATCGTGTTCTGGAGGCCTTTTTCATGGAAGTGAAAAATCAGGCATCATGTGGTACATGAAAATATATTTCTAATAAAGCTAGAACCGGCCCTGTACCTCACATGGATCCAGAGATCTCCACATTCATTGCTCGGTTAGATTTTTTTCAGGTTGGCAAAGCAGGGTGGGCACCATTTTTTCTGCAGCTGGGGGGGGGGTCCTTTCAGCTGCAGTTTTCTCTCTGTAAGGCTAGGGCTACATGACAGCATTTCATGTAATGTGCCTGAATGGTGACACAATGTGACGCGTCATATACTGCACTGTTGCGGCAGAGCAGCAGCAGAACGCATGCAGCATTGCGACCCCATTGAAATACATTACATGAAATGTCGCGCAACAAATGCTACCGTGTAGCTGTACCCTTTTTTGTCGTTTTGCGCAATTTAGACCCAGTTTTACTGCCACAACTTGTAACATAAGATATTCCTAGTGGCATTTGAATATTTAAATTGAGGTGAGGTGGATAAAGAAATAAGTAGAAGAGCAAACAGCAGGTGGCGCTATACAGCTACATGTCAATGAATAGCTCAGTGGCTATAATAAATCTTTAATTGCATGCGAGTAGAAAAGTATTCAGAGCCAGGTGCTGGTTTGTAATATGTAGAATATTTTCCATGCCACAACCTCGTTAAGTAGAAATGTGTAAGGAAACAGCACAGGAGGACAAAATCCATAGGAACCATTATATATAGAAATCAGCAACCTCAGTCACTCCAGCTGTGCTGAAACTATGATTCCCAGCATGTATACTCGCTCAGCTGTACTGGGAACTCCCACAGGAATAAGTGGAGCATGCTGGAACTTGCAGATTCCCAACAGCTGGAGCGCCGGACGTTGCTGAACCCTGAAACACAGCATAGGATGCCCTAAATAAAAAAAAAATTAAATAAATAAATGTAGGGGGTCCCCTGACAGACCCCCTTTAACAAGAGTCAATTCTTGCTTCCTTATTTTATCCCAATATCACTCCATAGAACTAAATCTTTATGAAGACACAGTATATGTTACTGGTTCTAGAATGTTTCTCTTTTGCACATGTGCTTCATCTTGGATTGGATCGCACTATGGAAGTCTTGCCCGAAAATCTAAACACTGCCATCATTCTCAGAAAAAGAAGCAATCTGTCAGCAGGTAACATGACAAACCCGTATGTAACCTGAGACAGTAGGTTAAGTGAATGTCACACTGCAATGTTACAAGGGCTCAAAGATGGGTGACAGCACCTGGGATGAGGAATAATGAAAATGTTTCTTATCAGCCAAACTTGTCAAGATCCCATCTTCTATAGACCTAAACTAATCCTGTGGAAATGTCACCAGTGCTGGGTGACAGTATGTCTCTGAATACACTGCTAAAGAAGTTACTATAATACTGCTCCTATGTGCAAGACTATAACTACTATAATACTGCTCCTATGTACAAGAATATAACTACTATAATACTGCTCCTATGTACAGGAATATAACTACTATAATACTGCTCCTATGTACAAGAATATAACTACTATAATACTGCCTCCTATGTACAAGAATATAACTACTATAATACTGCCTCCTATGTACAAGAATATAACTACTATAATACTGCCTCCTATGTACAAGAATATTACTACTATAATACTGCTCCTATGTACAAGAATATAACTACTATAATACTGCCTCCTATGTCCAAGAATATAACTACTATAATACTGCTTCTTTGTACAAGAATATAACTACTATAATACTGCTCCTATGTACAAGAATATAACTACTATAATACTGCCTCCTATGTACAAGAATATAACTACTATAGTATTTGCATGTAGTTTTACTATCCCATTCATTGTATTAACTGTAATCAATGCCTTTATGTTTTACGGGGTCAGTTCCCCTTAGGAATATGTCACGTACTTCTCCATCTGAGTCCAGTGTCCACAGTTTTCAATATGTCCTCTTGTCAGATTTGGAATCTATAATACACATTGTTAGATGCAGAGGTTAGTTTTGTCACATGCATACTACATGATGAGTAGTACTAGACTCGTTATACTTAAAGCATACCTAACCTTTCTACAGACTTTGTATTAATCAATAGTAAAGTGTGCACACATGAGGAATAACACTATTTCTGGCCAGTGTATGACTTGCATTTTTCAGCGGTTTTCCTCTGTACTTGCTGAAGATCTAGTTTGCAGATCTCTCAGACATGGTGGGTGGAGACTAGCTGCCATCCACTGCACACACAGAAAGAAGAGGAGAATCTGCTTCCTAATCTTCTCTTACTCACTCAGAAGCATCCTCAGGATCATAACAGAGGTGTTGACCTTTATTGGTTGTTCATTTAGCACTTGTACTGAGATATAAATCTCCTAAGTAGCTATGCAGTCTCTTTAGTGTTTTATTTTGAGTCCCATCTTAGTTTGGCTGATGCTCACTGCTCCCCCACTCCCCTCTCCGTAGACTTGCATTGATATGTGTAATATGAACCTCCTGTGGAGATGGTGAGTTGCAAGGCATAATTCAAAGTGAAAAGCAATAAGAAGGGAAAGGGAGAGTTAAAGAGAGAAACAGCAGATAACATGAGAACTAGATATCTCACTGGTAAAACATATTACAAAGTTTCTTGTGGTCACTTGTACTATTGATGTATATAAAGTTGTGTTAAAGTACAGTTACTCTATAAGAGCTTTACAAGCTCTATATTGTACAGTCAGCACCTGTGGGGTGTATGGGACCCTATAGTACAGTCAAATGAAACAGAGAAAATAATTTTGTCATGTTCCACCATCTACCATATTATGGAAATATTCATAGCAATGTTTCTTGAGGCTCTGTACATTATGCATCAGTGATCTGGATCAGAACACACGGGATCTGTGGCAAGTATCGAGATCATATAGAATATATATATACAGATTGACCAAAATGTATTTCTTAAGTTATCTTATGATAACCTTAGACGAGTCGACAACATCTGCGGTGCACTCACCCTCTGCTCCATGCCGGTGGTCATCACTGGAAGCAACACTACATCCTTCTCTGCCGTCACCATCAAAGCTGGAACTAATATCTAAAAAGGAAAGAAAAAAAAAATTTGCTTTGTGAAAGCCGATCGGCACAAGCGTTATTGAGGGCTGTACAGACAGTAAACTGATTTTCCAGTTATTTCTTTGACTCTCATACAAGTCGATGGAGAGAACCAGGTGTATGTGCCGTCAACTCTCCATTCTTTTCCCGCACCTATGTGAAGTTAGCTCCATGGCTCTGCCCGACTATACTGTGAGCTGTGACTACACTTCAGCTACAGTGCCTACAGGTGGTCTGAGGTAGTCGGAGACACTTCTCCCGTCTCATCATTGGTGCTGCTCTGTCCCTCCCCCTGCAGCTCCGCTTCCTCTGATTGGCTGCTGTGTATAACCACAAGTCTATCACTGATTCAGAAGGAAGTTAGTGCGAGATGGTTATAAAGTGCAGATTACTGAACCACCCGTGATGAAAAGAAGATTATCAGGTAATCTTCACACGTGTACAGAGATGAGTGAGGCCTAGAAAGGCGGAGTTTGGAGGGTCGCTTTAAATATGGGTGTTCTTACCATTTCAGCCTCCATTGTCTTCTATGTATGCTTCTCATCCTGCCCTGTTATAGACAATGGCTCGCATTCAATATGCAGCTTATAGTCAAGTGATGAATACCGCTGAGGCCAGTGACTGGCTTCAGTAGTATATGGGATGTCATCAATGCAGCCAAACATGATATCATGGCTGCAACCAGGAGAGTGGTGCTGGACTGACAGAGGCTCCAGAAGGTGGGATTAAAGGTGTTGTCTGAGATTTTGATAGGCTAGATCATCAATTTCAGATTAGCGGTGGTGCAACTCTAACCAGCCCCGCCCATCAGCTGTTTGAAGAGGCTGCAGCACTCCAGCCTCTTCCAAGGCGAGTGAGGTCACCAATATTGGTGTCATGGCGTACGTGCAGCTTAGACCCACTCGAGTGAGTAGGCCTGGGTTGCAATACCAAGCACAACCACTATACAAAGCATGGTCCTGTGCTTGGTAAGCAGTGAGGAGTCCACAGCTCTGACCAGAGCACCACTGCCTCTTTTTATTTTAACAGGGTCTCTGCAATTTGCCTACTGAAACATGGACAATCCCTTTAAGGGAAAATTAAAATGTCAGAAATCTTGGTAAAACTAATTTTCTGACTTAAAGTATACTCAGAGTCTGAAGTGCAAAATTGCGTGCATCTTTTAACACAAAGCAAATTACTGTAAGAAACGCAGGTCTTTGTAAATGTAGCCAATATGTCAGCAAAGCTAATTTTCAGAGGCAAAAAATAATAGAGACTTCTAGTAGTAGCAGTCATGTTGGTCATCACTTTCCTAGAAACATCTGCATAGATTTTTTTTGCACTCCGGGGAATTTAGCCTTTTACAATATCCAGCATATAATTCAGCAGATTTACACTGTTAGGAAAAGGGGAGGAAGGGGGTGTCAGGATTTGCTATGCATGGTAAAAAAATAAATTCCCCTCATAAAACTGGCACATTATCCTGTTATGAGAGATGGGGAAGCAGCAGGTGTCTGCAGTACATCACTACTGTCCACACACGTCTGTGAAGATTAATATATCTGCATTACGAGGTATCTGGGACGTGCGAACCTCACCTGGGGAGCTCCGAGATCTGGACAACATCCCACATAATTATATACAAGGCTTGAATTAATAATCATATAAGGAGTCGTGTTGCCAAACCAATCCTCCTGGTGTGTGTAACATCTGTGAGTGTACGGCGTCCAGAATCTGGCCAGATCCAACTCCTCGCACATCTCAGCTCCTTAATATTTGCTATGTCCTATTCCAGGTCATGAAGTGCACAATGATGAGCAGTGCCCTTTAAAAAGGGACACAATACAATATATACTGTATATACTGCCTTCTGACCGGAGCAGAACCAAGGTGCACATTTATTCATCGCCTTCTTGTATGTATGGTAAATCGCATTACCAACGAGTGACCTTACCTTCCAGTTGTGAGCCTTGACTGCCCACTCCCAGCTCCGGTCCATGTTTCTGTACCAGTTTAATGGACCCCTGCAGGGCAAAGAAGGTGGATTTTCATCACAAATATGTCAGGTAATTCCGTAATTTCAGAAAGTTGGTATGCAAAATCTTTGTAAAGGTTGGGGGTTAGAACTGCTGCAAATTCTAAGCTCCTGTCCGGTGTCCTGGCTCTGATACTACCCATTTCCCCTCTTTCTATTCTACGAGCAGGACTGATGACCTTGCTTCTGTGCTGCGATTTCTGACCCGATATCCTGTAGCTGACCTCCGCTTCATCATCCAGCAAGCTACACCTGTCTGCATCACTGCAGATGCCTCCTCCTCCATCAGCTTTCAGGTAACAGGATCCTGGCCATATACATCACATGTATGACAGCCAAAACAGACAACCATACAATGTGATTGGGGCCCCTGACTCTCCCCCTCCAATGGCAAATGTCAGGGAGGTAAGAATCAGGCAGTTGGATTACAACAGGCCCATTCTATTAGTTCCCCAGGGCGAGATAACCCTAGTCTGGCAGTGGCTTAATCCCCCTTCCCCTTGGCTGAGCATTTATGTGTATAGGGAGGGTCAGGACAGTTACCATAGATGCGGGCAAACTAAACTGTATGGCTGGTGAGATTTAAATACTGATCACCTATCATTAACATCCAATCAATAGAAGTTCGACTCTGGACACCCCAACCGAGCAGAAGTTTGATGAGGCCATGACAGGTGAGTGCCACGGCCTCTTCATGGACCTGTGATGTCCCATCCTTCATTCACATTGCCTTCCTGCAGCTCAGTCCCATTCAAGTGTTTGGATCTGAGCTGTAGTACCAAGCACAGCCAGTATACAATATACGGCGCTGTTTTATGAAGAGGCTGCATCTTCACTCAGCTGATCAGCAGTTATGATGGGGATCACACATCCACCGCTAAGATATTGGTGACCTATCCTGAGTATAGGTCAGCAATATTTAAATCCCGGACAACCCCTTAAAGGGCCTTTGATACGGGCCGCTTCTATGGAAAGTTTGCTCTCGATCATTGCCCCGTGTACAAGAGCCTTTGATAAGCCGACAAATTAGCAAACGCCGACTTATTAACCCATCATATCTTTTAAACAAAAGTAAAAACGATAGTTTGTCAGCAGCACATCTTATGTACACAGAGGACGTGCTGTCGACAATAACAGAACGGAAGCTGTGCACAATCATTTACGCTGGTGAATCACCGCTGTCAATCACCTGTCTAAAAGCTCCTTTCAATGAGTGCCAATCAACTTGCCATATGCCTGATTGCCGCTCATCATGGCTAATTATGTTCCCAGGTAAAAGCAGCCTTACCATACATGCTAAGATGCAGACCTACCGGAAACCAGTCTTCTTAAACTGCGAGACGTAAAACTCCAGCTCAGCTTTACTAATTATTTTGCTTTGAGGGATTTCTTCCGGCAGGCCGACAAACAGACCACCTGTAAAACACAGCGATGTCAGGGCACTGGGACTGACGAGCGGCTAACAGTACAACCGGTTGGCCAGTGAATGGAGTGAACAGGAGGCCGCCTGTGATCATTCCCCAAATAAACCTGCCACATGTGTAAAAACCACCAAAGAAATGAGACTCGTGTGAACACACACTTAGAAATAAATTATATAAGCAAAAAGCTAATAGGGGGTAATCTCGCCCTCACTGTTTCTTGGTCTGTAGCATTTTCTGCCAGAAACGCCATGCTCATCCATTCCATTATCAAATGGGCATTGGCAGAGGGGGAGAAGAGACACGTCCAGACAAAGCAGAAGGGAGAGGTTCCTGCTGCAGTCAGCTGCTTTACAGCCAGACCCAGGACAGTGAGGAAGAGGAGGGCGAACATGGCTGTGTCACAGAGAAGATTTATTTACATATTTCTCAGTTTGAAAGGCGTTGGCCCATCTGCGACATTGATGGTATATCACTTGGATGTCAGAAAGGTGAGGGTCCTATCTCCGGAATTTAGAGAATGGGGGCCCCCAAAGTGAAGGACAGCGCACAATTGCCATAGGAGTTCCAAGCTAGCCAGGTAAGCGAGAGCACCGTGAAGAGGAGTGCACCATGCTTGTGTGGCCACCTCTCCATTCACCATTATAGGACAGATGGAAAGAGTAAGCACTCTCAGCTATTTTCGGAAATCTCACAGCGGTGAATGGAACGCACACAGCACAAGCACGGCCTCCTCTCCATTCACTACTATGGGACTGATGCTTGGCTATTTTTGGCATTCCCACAGCTATGAACGGAGGGCGGCCACACATGCACTGTGCACTCTCCTTCTTCACTTTGAGGGTCCTGTTGTGGAAACAGGAGCAGGCCCCAGACATAGGCCCCGCACCTAATCTTGATGGCATATCCAATGTCCCAGGTGAGAATGCCCCCTTAATTGTACTTTTAGGCAAAACTGGATCAAAACAGACTAAAAAAAAACACTCAAAATCTGTAAATCTTGAGGAGGTCATGAGAACTGAGGTCATCAATGGGGATTTCTCATTTACGAGATGCAAAAGGGAGCGTAAAGCACCAAAATAATTGGTGGGTTGGTAAACTGGCATCCAAGCTCCAGCACAGCATATGTCGCTAAAACATTTCACGTCATTGCACATATTCTCCACTTGGTATCCACACTTCTTGGCTCACATGTTGGGATTCAGATACAGGAAGGTCTCTAGATATCGAAGCTAATTCTGATTAGGCTTGACATGCGATGGGCAAAAAAAAAAAAAAAAAAAAAAAAAAAAAAAGTCTGAAATAAAATTCAGCGAGCATGGTGGAGTATTATAGCCTTAATGTGATAGAGGTGAGCGAATTTCATATAAATTCGTTCACGCTTCGTTTGTTGGTAAAGGCAGAATTGCGTTATGGATTCAGTTACCACAGACCATGACGCAATTCTATGACTGAATGCCTTTAGAGGCGATCCATTATTCATTCCGTCATAATAGAAGTCTATGGGCTGCATAACGGATCCGTGCCGTCTCCGTTATGCAGGGAAGTCCTCTCCTGCATAACGGAAATGGGACGGATCTGCAGCCCATAGACTTCTATTATGACGGAATGAATAACGGATCGCCTCTAAAGGCATTCAGTCATAGAATTGCGTCATGGTCCGAGGTAACTGAATCCATAACGCAATTCTGCTTTCACCACCAAACGAAGCGTGAACTAATTTATATGAAATTCGCTCATCTCTAGTTATAGACAAAAGTGCCCATAAGTCCTAACGTGTGCAATGCCTTCTAAATAACAGCCCCTCATGATGAAAGGATCCCACTACGCGCTCAGCTGCCTCCATTCTATATGCAACGCCACTCACTTAATGATCCACTTGTGCCGCTATTTGATGGTCTAAAACACCGGTCTTAATAAAGCCCTAAGCTGGCAGAGGATCCGCCGAAGTTATGAAGAGGCAAAGGTCTGTCCATAACTTTGGCGCATCCTACATTTAGGGCTCATTCACACGGCCATTGTTCAAATCACGTTCCCAAAGGCACGGGCACTATCCGTGCGGATTCCGCAAAAGGATCCAGACACATTCAACTTGAATGGGTCCGTGATCCATCCGCAGCGCAAAAAAATAGAACATGTTCTATTTTTTAGCGGTGCGGAGGCACGGACAGAAACCCCACAAAAGCACTCCATAGTGTTTCATGCCACCATTCCGCACCGACCTTTCCGAATTGCAGACCCATTCAAGTTGATGTGGTGTGCACGCGGCCGGTGCCCGCATACTGCGGACCCACTGTTTGCAGAACGCAATACGGGCATAGCAGAACAAAGGCTGTGTGCATGAGCCCTTAGATCTTTTTCTACAGCTGAAACAGGCGTAGAAAATAGTAAATGAGACGGGCCTGCCGGCCTATCCCTTTCTCTGTCCAACCCACAATTTTAGACCTGGCGTGAGAGGGGTGAAGTCGCAGATCGTTGCGCTGCTATCTGCATCCGAAATAGACCCAATATCAGCGTATTTTAGCATGGAAATAACATCTTCACTGCTAAAATATAGAATAGTACGGAAAGACTGATTAGTCCATCTAGTCTACTAAGTGAGTCCTGACCCACCGCCACTAGACTGAGTCTAAAGTCGTAGTCCAGGCTAAAAAATTCCATCCATTGTATAAAAGCTTTCCAATTTGTAGTATCCAGTACGTGAGAACAAACTCTGGGAGATAGGTTCAGATAATGGAAGAAGAGATAATTACCTCTCTTACATACTCCGCCAGTACTAACGAAAGATGGAAGTTTGTCCTATAATAAAAAATAAAAAGACAAAAAAAAAAAATATATATATTAAGGTTATCCCTGTTCAATGTTTTGGAAGAAGAAAGAAGCAGAGTCCATAAATCTTATAGGCTAGGCAGAAACTCAAGCCCAAATAAAGGACTGACGGTGTGTAAAGCAGGTGCGGTCAGCAGGGACAGGGATGATGGAGAATATTATACGATCTCACTTAGAGTGACGCTGGGCAAATGGATATGTCACCAGGGCCGTTGCTATAATAAGGAAGACCAAGCGGCTGCCTTAGGGCGCAGAGACGGAAAAAATGAAACTTTTATTTTATTTTTAAATACCCTGTATTTTTCGCCCCTGGGTCTTATGGGGTGAATACTAATGAAGCGCTTCAATAGTACAGGAGGACCGGGAAGTGGTGAAGGATCTGTACTCACCGCTTCCTGGTCCTCCACTCGGCTGTCTGCTGTAAAGGGCTGCGCACCATGTGACAGCTGATAGCCAAGAACCAGGAAGAAGAGAGAGAGCGCTGGTGGTAAGGAGCGGCGGCGTCCAGGAGCAGGGGAGCAAAGTAATTTTATTTGCGCTGATGGCTGACATGGGGGGGGGGGCATGAGGGCTGACATGGGGGGGGGCATGAGGGCTGACATGGGGGGGGGCATGAGGGCTGACATGGGGGGGGGGGCATGAGGGCTGACATGGGGGGGGGGGCATGAGGGCTGACATGGGGGGGGGGGCATGAGGGCTGACATGGGGGGGGGGGCATGATGGCCGACATGGGGGGGGGGCATGATGGCCGACATGGGGGGGGGGCATGAGGGCCGACATGGGGGGGGGGCATGAGGGCCGACATGGGGGGGGCATGATGGCCGACATGGGGGGGGGGCATGATGGCCGACATGGGGGGGGGGCATGATGGCCGACATGGGGGGGGGATGATGGCTGACTGGCTGAAATGGGGGGGGGGGGGGCATTATGGCTGACATGGGGGGGGCCAAAATATAGCTTCTCTTGTGTTGGCAAAAATCCTTGCACCGGCCCTGTATGTCACAGCGGTCTGTGTATTAGACACAACTTATGTAACCATCATTGTGTAATGTCACCCTGCAGCAGCATTCATCCTTCATGGATCACACCCTCACCCCATACATGCACAGTGCAGCCCACAAGTTATGGCCGGACTGGGGGGGCAGAGATTTTAGGGGAAGCCACCATGACGGGAAGGGGGGGGGGGGGTTTGGTTCAGGGATAGGCTAGGTGGTTAGAGGGGTGGGTTTAAGGAAACTCTGGGAAGCAGGGATTGGTCGTTTTGAATTTAGGGGGAGTGGGTAAGGGGTTAAATAGTTAAGGCCAGGAGAAAGGGGCCATTTTAGGTATCTTTGAAAAGAGCTCCCACCCACTTTCCCTCATTTTTTGTTTTGGCAGGATTAAGTTGTTGGTAGGTTATAAGAGGTCTGGTTAAAAAGGGGGTTGCGGGTTGGTAGAGTATGGGGGGAGGATAAGGGAGGTGTCATTTGTCACGGCGGCTGGGGCGGGGGGGAGGTCCTTGAAGTTGGTTATATTCACAGGGGAGGATGATGGGAGGGCTCCATGGTTAGGGCTGGCGGAATTAAAAGGGGCCATTCAGTGGTGCTTCCGTGCTGGTGAGCAACGGCTGGAGGCAAGATGGGTCTCCCTGGTGGGGTGATTTCAGTTGTTTGGGGCTTCAAGGACCTCCCCTCGGAGGAAATTATTATTTAAAAGTGTTCATAGTTTAGATGTTTTTATGTTAATAAAACGGCTGCTGTGGCCGATTCATTCCAACCTGGTGTTAAAGGGAGACCGAACACTGGGTGGGGGAATTTATCAGTGGGGAAGGGGTCAGATGAGGGGCAAGACGGAAGGTAACCAATACATCCCTCATGTGTTTCCAATGGGGAGTTTGGAACAAGCTGCAGCCAGACTCCTCTAAAACCTCATGATTTATGTCAGTGACACACGGCTGTATCTGGACTTCCATATGACGTCTGCACGCATTCTTTTCTTTCCAATCTAGAAGTCTTGGATGGAAAATGTACAAGAATGCTGGGATGAAAAAATTAAGTGTGAACTGCACCATATGCTGGCCTCAGTGGTGACAAGTCCTCGGGTGACACGTGATTGCTGGGCCATGTGCCTCTTGAGAATACGTCCCTGGTGAAGCCAGTCGTTGGCTGCAGCAGTACATGTGACCCTGTCTGAGCAGGAAGTTTACTGCCACACAGCAGGTAAGTATGGCTCTCCTCACAGGTCCTGCTGGGGAAGGGGGAAGGGGCATTAAAAAAATCCTGCACAAGGGTTTCATATTGATGAGCTATCCTAATATTAGATCGGTGGGGGATGACTCCACCAACAATCAGCCGCTAGCAGGAGGCACAGCCACCAGAAGTAAGACAGTGTAGAAAGCCAAAATCCGACAGCGCCACACACCGAGTAGTGGCCGAGCCAGGTTACTGCAGTCCAGCTCCC
Organism: Bufo gargarizans; assembly: GCF_014858855.1. Classification (NCBI taxonomy): domain Eukaryota; kingdom Metazoa; phylum Chordata; class Amphibia; order Anura; family Bufonidae; genus Bufo; species Bufo gargarizans. The sequence continues at coordinate 47,820,009 of NC_058083.1, read as the reverse complement.
ATTCACTGATCTGATACTTAAGATCCATCCTAAGGACAGCTCACCAATATCAAGATCCTGAATAGGCGTAATGCACACCATGCGGTCCGCAAAATACAGATACAGTCCATGCTGCATCCGCATTTATTTACTGACCCATTGACTTCAAAGAGTCCGTGGTCGACGTTGTGTGCCCAAGTATAGAATATGTTCTATCCTTTTGAAAAACGCTGATGATCTGTGCGCTTCCCACATGCGTATGTCCGTTCTGCAAAAATACAGAATGCAGACCACGGACCAAGAGAAAACGACGCGTCTTCAAATAAAATGCGGACAGCACTTGTATTCTGCTGATCCAGAAAACGATTACGGTCGCGTGCCTGGGGCCTAAACTCTTTACAGAGAGTTAACCCAAGACTAAAACCAAAACACTCTGTAACACTCTGGCTTTGAGGTCCAAATAGGAGTTTTTTTTTGCATTCTGGAGTCTGGGTAAATGCCAGAGCTGTAATGAACATTACTTTAGTGATCACCCAGCTTTCCCGGAAACAGATAATCTGACAAAAGAAGACACCACAGACCTGCTGTAAACCTGACCTCTAACCAATTTAGAAATCCATCAATTATTTACAGAGGGAAAGGAAAGAGTTTAGTCCCGCTCTGGTTAATACTAATCTATGTAACTCCTGCTCATAATTGCCGTCTGACCCGACCGTGTCAGAAACACCTCAGATATCAGAGCTTGGCGCTGGAAACATGAGGTGACGGGGGGGCGGGGGGGGGGGGGGGGGGGGGGGGGCTTATGTCGCACCGCTGCTCCGCTCCTCTCACCAGATTAAGTCTGTCAGCTGTCAATCATGGCATCAGCCTATGAACTGACAATACTTAGCAGCCCCCGGATTGTACTGACCGCCACATACATTACATAAGAAGACCCCTCTGAGTGTATGACCACCCCGGTATAGGGTATATATAAGCAGTGTCTACAATGAGACGGTATCATTTCCAGCGTATTCTGTAACACAGATGAACTATTGATGAGGCCGGATCTGGTGTCGCTATTTTCCAGGGTGGAAGTCGGGAATTGGAGAGATCGGAGATTTTCACACTGAACATTTCACACATAAGTCCAGGGTTATTTCACTTTTTCATCATGTAAAACAAGGCTGAGGAGAGGATGATCCCCGTGTGTCATCACCAGGTGTTTATTGGAACCGACTAATTATGTTTAGTGGCATTGTTTTGAAACAGCTTATATACAAAGTGACTCCACCAGCAGAATAGTGAGTGCAGCTCTGGAGTATAATACAGGATGTAACTCAGGATTAGTACAGGATAAGTAATGTAATGTATGTACACAGTGACTGCACCAGCAGAATAGTGAGTGCAGCTCTGGAGTATAAATACAGGATGTAACTCAGGATCAGTACAGGATAAGTAATGTAATGTATGTACACAGTGACTGCACCAGCAGAATAGTGAGTGCAGCTCTGCAGTATAATACAGGATGTAACTCAGGATCAGTACAGGATAAGTAATGTAATGTATGTACACAGTGACTCCACCAGCAGAATAGTGAGTGCAGCTCTGGAGTATAATACAGGATGTAACTCAGGATCAGTACAGGATAAGTAATGTAATGTATGTACACAGTGACTGCACCAGCAGAATAGTGAGTGCAGCTCTGGAGTATAAATACAGGATGTAACTCAGGATCAGTACAGGATAAGTAATGTAATGTATGTACACAGTGACTCCATCAGCAGAATAGTGAGTGCAGCTCTGGAGTATAATGCAGGATGTAACTCAGGATCAGTACAGGATAAGTAATGTAATGTATGTACACAGTGACTCCACCAGCAGAATAGTAAGTGCAGCTCTGCAGTATAATACAGGCATTAATTCAGGATCAGTACAGGATAAGTAATGTAATGTATGTACACGGTGACTGCACCAGCAGAATAGTGAGTGCAGCTCTGGAGTATAATACAAGATGTAACTCAGGAACAGTACAGGATAAGTAATGTATGTACACAGTGACTCCACCAGCAGAATAGTGAGTGCAGCTCTGGAGTATAATACAGGATGTAAATGAGCAAATGTAGGGAGGGGAAAGGAAGGGGCTGGACCAGTTGATTTTATATATTGTATACTGTATATAGAACCCGCTGTTTATTTCATGCATTAAGCATCTAACTTTTCATTAGATAATGTGTTATGTTGGTTCTTTTAACATTGTTATTCAGTTAATTTTGTAATGTTTCATAATTCATATAAATAAAAGATCTACAGGATGTAAATGAGGATTAGTACAGAAATATGAAATGTAATGTATGTACACAGTAGGTCATCCACCAGAGTGCAGCTCTGGATCATGGATGTAAATCAGGATCAGTATAAGATAATTGCACACATTGTTCAGAGGTGGACAGATGTTACTATGGAGGAGAATTTACCTTTTCACCTGGACCACGGAAAAATATTTTTAATGTTCTTTCCACATTTTTCTCTAGTTCTGCTTCAGCGACACCCTAGGAAATGGAAACATAATTAGCGGTGCGGTCGGATATAGAATTAAACAGATGTTCTCCGCTATTAATTAAAGTAAGTCTGCTGTCTGCTTCGGGCATTACAACACAGGAGCAGAAAAGAGTCACAGGCCGGTCAGTGCATGCAGAGGTCCCGGCCGAGTCCACTCCATTACAGATAATGCTGAAAACTCCTCCATAGAGATGAGAGCAGTGGACCATGCTGAAACTTGTAGTTCTACAATCATCTACACAGAAGATCCCAGCGTGTGCAAATAAATAAACTCACCGGCTCCTGGAAATAAATCTGGTAATCAAAGATCGGGTTCTGTTTTATTCCCTCACTTGCTTTCATTTCTGGTCTAGCAGCAAAGAATGGGGTATTAAGTGATGCAACTGCTCTGGAAAACAAAAAGGTTTTACATTTTAGACATGGCCTGCTCAGTCACATTCATCTTCTGAAATACTCTGTGCTGCTGGGGACCTCCTTTCGCCCCCTATGTAACACTTAGCCTCTGACCTCCCCCAGGTTCAGCACGCCGCGGTTATGAAATACTTTGGACTGCTGAAGACCAAAAAGCTATAAACCTCCTAGAAAAGACTCATAAAACAATTATGTATAAAAGTCCTTTACTAATGACTCCACAGCAATGTAAAAGTCATATCACAAAAGACTTTACAATAAAAAAATAAAAAAAAGAGGAACCATGCAGATTACAATATTACTGTAACTGTCACGTGTATCTCTTACTATACGGTATTTAACTACAACGTATACTCAATAGGACCACAATGAATACAATGATAGAGCAGTATACAGTGACACACTTATAACGTGCCGTTCAGCTGAATTTTACAAGAACAATATACATGTGTGCAACAAAGATACTGTATGCACGGCAAAGCGTTACAAAAAAATCACCGACAGTGACCGTCCTAACGCACATTTGTCATTTATGGATCTGAACTTAAAGGGGTTCTGCAGTTTTTTTAAACTGATGATCTACCCCCAGGATACATCATCAGCATCTGATCAGCGGGGGTCCGACACCCGGGACCCCTGCCGATCAGCTGTTTGAGAAAGCAGCGGCGCTGGCAGTAGCGCCGTGGCCTTCTCGCTGTTTACTGCAGGCCGAGTGACGTCACGACTAGCATCAATGGCCTGGGCGGGGCTGAGCTCTGTTCACTTGATTCTAGTCGTGACGTCACTGGGCCTGCGGTAAACAGCGAGAAGGCCGCGGCGCTACTGCCAGCGCCGCTGCTTTCTCAAACAGCTGATTGGCAGGGGTCCCGGTTGTCGGACCCCCGCCGATCAGATGCTGATGATCTATCCTGGGGATACCAATATCAAGATCCTGAATTTCATTTTGACAAGGGTTAATCCGAAAATAACTACCCCACAATGTGTTAAGCTACTTCTCCCAATTACAACAATCCCCAATTTTTTGTCGTAAACAGCTGTTTGGGGACATGGCAAGGCTCAAAAGGGAAGGAGCACCATTCAGATTTTGGAACATGGATTTTGCGGAAATAAATTATTAAAGGGCATCTGTCAGCAGTTTTGTACCTATGACGCTGGCTGACCAGTTACATGTGCACTTGGCAGCTGAAGGCATCTGAGTCTGAGACATTGTATGTTAAGTCTAGTTTCAACTTACGATGGGTCAGAAAAGACAATTGTATGTTGAAAATATTGTATCCTTAGGCCATTGTATCTTGAAGGATCACTGTATATGCAAATGCATCACAAGGAGCAATGGGGGCGTTACCATTACACCTAGAGGCTCAGCTCTCTCTGCAATATATTAAAACAATTTTTCTCAGCAATGCAGGCACATATGAACATGGGACCAACACAGATACAACAGGTCAGCTAGTTTCATAAGTACAGATGTGCTGACAGATGCCCTGTCATTTTATTTAAAAAAATTTGAGTGAGCCGTGTGACAGCTCATTCATTGCAATGCAAGCTGCAGTTTTTATTGGTGCGTCTGGGAGTACATGGTATATATTTTAATATTTTACTACTTTTGTATAATTTTAATTAAAACATTTATATTCTACATTTCCATCTTTTCTGCCAAGGCAGCTGTGTGAGGGCTGGTTTCTTTGCAGGATAAGCTGTTGTTTTTACTTGTACCATTTGGGGAAAAATAAGACTTATAATGAGCTGACCAAAAACAGCAATTCTGCCATTGTTTTTTATAAAAAATTTTACCATGTAGGATTAGTAACGAATGCAGTGGGCGCAGCAATTCTAACTATGTTAGTATATTGTTTTTTCTCCAATAGTAAAAGAGTGGAAAGTAGTAAAAGGAAATTTTTTCACTTGAAACTTTTTTTTGTAAATAATTTTTGTTTTACTTTTTTTTTTTTTTTTTATTAAGTCCCACTTGGGGACTATGAACTTGGTGCAGATTGCTGCGACAGTACACTGCAATAGTGACCTGCTGCAGTGTATTGTACCCGTTTGTTTTACACTGACAGCAAGACTATCAGCCCCTGTCGCTAATTAGCTTCTGTAACTGGCAGATCAAGAGGACATTGTTTGGTCTCCGGTCGCCATAGCAACTATTAGTACCCCTACCTCTGTCCACCACTTCAGATGTCACAGTCCCTATTGACTGGCATCTAAAGGGTTAAACTGCAGGGGAGCATCACTAGCTCCAATCAGTTGCAGCAAGGTGTATGGAGGAGCTGTGCCTGCGCCATCCACTTGTCATAACTTACATCAGATTGTGCTAAATCACTTGCAATCTCGATGTACAGTTACGTTGTTTAGCAGGAAGTGGTTAATACTGTATAGGAATTTATGTTCTCATATACAGACGTGGACAAAATTGTTGGTACCCTTTGGTCAATGAAAGAAAAAGTCACAATGGTCACAGAAATAACTTTAATCTGACAAAAGTAATAATAAATTAAAATTCTATAAATGTTAACCAATGAAAGTCAGACATTGTTTTTCAACCATGCTTCAACAGAATTATGTAAAAAAATAAACTCATGAAACAGGCATGGACAAAAATGATGGTACCCCTAACTTAATATTTTGTTGCGCAACCTTTTGAGGCAATCACTGCAATCAAACGCTTCCTGTAACTGTCAATGAGACATCTGCACCTCTCAGCAGGTATTTTGGCCCACTCCTCATGAGCAAACTGCTCCAGTTGTGTCCGGTTTGAAGGGTGCCTTTTCCAGACTGCATGTTTCAGCTCCTTCCAAAGATGCTCAATAGGATTGAGGTCAGGGCTCATAGAAGGCCACTTTAGAATAGTCCAATTTTTTCCTCTTAGCCATTCTTGGGTGTTTTTAGCGGTGTGTTTTGGGTCATTGTCCTGTTGCAAGACCCATGACCTGCGACTGAGACCAAGCTTTCTGACACTGGCTAGTACATTTCTCTCTAGAATTCCTTGATAGTCTTGAGATTTCATTGTACCCTGCACAGATTCAAGACACCCTGTGCCAGACGCAGCAAAGCAGCCCCAGAACATAACAGAGCCTCCTCCATGTTTCACAGTAGGGACAGTGTTCTTTTCTTGATATGCTTCATTTTTTCGTCTGTGAACATACAGCTGATGTGCCTTGGCAAAAACTTCGATTTTTGTCTCATCTGTCCACAGGACATTCTCCCAGAAGCTTTGTGGCTTGTCAACATGTAGTTTGGCATATTCCAGTCTTGCTTTTTTATGATTCGTTTTCAACAATGGTGTCCTCCTTGGTCGTCTCCCATGTAGTCCACTTTGGCTCAAACAACGACGGATGGTGCGATCTGACACTGATGTTCCTTGAGCATGAAGTTCACCTTGAATCTCTTTAGAAGTCTTTCTAGGCTCTTTTGTTACCATTCGGATTATCCGTCTCTTAGATTTGTCATCAATTTTCCTCCTGCGGCCACGTCCAGGGAGGTTGGCTACAGTCCCATGGATCTTAAACTTATGAATAATATGTGCAACTGTACTCACAGGAACATCTAGTTGCTTGGAGATGGTCTTATAGCCTTTACCTTTAACATGCTTGTCTATAATTTTCTTTCTGATCTCTTGAGACAGCTCTTTCCTTTGCTTCCTCTGGTCCATGTCGAGTGTGGTACACACCATATCACCAAACAACACAGTGATTACCTGGAGCCATATATATAGGCCCAATGGCTGATTACAAGGTTGTAGACACCTGTGATGCTAATTAGTGGACACACCTTGAATTAACATGTCCCTTTGGTCACATTATGTTCTGTGTTTTCTAGGGGTACCATCATTTTTGTCCATGCCTGTTTCATGAGTTTATTTTTTTACATAATTCTGTTGAAGCATGGTTGAAAAACAATGTCTGACTTTCATTGGTTAACATTTATAGAATTTTAATTTATTATTACTTTTGTCAGATTAAAGTTATTTCTGTGACCATTGTGACTTTTTCTTTCATTGACCAAAGGGTACCAACAATTTTGTCCACGTCTGTAATTGTGTTATGAGCCCCCTTAGGAGGTTTATAGGTAGTTGGTTGTAGGGAGTATGTTTGTTACCAGTGGGCGTCCTTCTCATGCAGTTTTCATTTCAGTTAAGACAACCCCTTCCCCTGAAATACTCTGTGCTGCTAGTGCTTCCGCACTTCCAACTATATAACTTTTGATCTTTGACCTCCCGCTGTCTCCACTGTTCTCCTAACATCGTGACAATGCTTTTTCAGACATGCACCTAGGTGTATCTACTTACTTGACTCTTTCTGGATAGAAGAGCGCCATGTTCCAAACGAAAGCCCCACCCCAGTCATGTCCGATCAATGTTGCCTGTGAAATACCCTGGAAAAACCAACAGAGAAGAATCAACCAGAGAAATCTTAGTTATTAAAGGGAATTAAGTGATAAATTCAGCTCTGCTACATCTCAATTGACTCAAGAAGGGTGCAATTTTCTAAAATATTCCATCTAAGGATGAACAAACCAATTTGGTCCGAACTTTGCTATTTTTCGGACGGCAGACGAACCATAATCTTTCTGGGCTCATTTCGGACGACTCCACTACACGCCATTTTAGTGCACATGTTGGTGGGAGAAATGCGCTAGGGAGAAAGAAGAAGAAGGGTTCTCACATGACCCTATGACTAAATGAGGGGAGGGCTTTCTCCAATTGGTTCCTAGGCTGACAGACAGCCTGGATGAGCCAATCAGTGCTGCAGCAGGCAGGGAGGTACCCTAGCAGAACAAGCAGAATGTCATTCTGTGCTGGGCTGTGGTTGGGTGTGACAGTGTCTGCCAAGATGATCTTAAAGGGATTCTGTCACCAAGATTAACGATATAAATATCGCTATATGTGCCCATTAGTCTCCATGCAGTGTTTAAAATGATCCTACTGTTTATGCTCTGTGTGTGTTCTTATTGATATGTAAATTACCTCTGTCAGGAGCCCAAGGGGTTGTCCCACGATATGTTGGAGCCCAGCCACGCCCATCGATCCGGAACGCAGCACCGCCTACCACTTAATTTATTCACTCCACTATCCCTGACGTCAGTTGTTCTCAGTGCCGTAATCTCACGCAGGCGACACTGTAGTCTGCGCCCATGCGGACTACTGGCACCGGCTTTGACGAGTCAACTGCACATGCGCCAGCTCCCTCGTCGAAGCCGGTGACTGCGCCTGCGCGAGATTACGGCACTGAGAAGAACTGACGTCAGGGATAGTGGAGTGAATAAATTAAGTGGTAGGCGGTGCTGGGCTCCAACATATCGTGGGACACCCCTTGGGCTCCTGACAGAGGTAATTTACATATGAATAAGATTTTTGTAAGAATCTAACACACACACAGAGCATAAACAGTAGGATCATTTTAAACACTGCATGGAGACTAATGGGCACATATAAATATCGCTATATCGTTAATCCTGGTGACAGAATCCCTTTAAGGAGTTAGGAAGAGTCAGAAATCAATCCAGCTTATTGCCAGAGAGAGTAAAGGGAAAGGCTAGGTTTCCAAAGAAGAATTGTGTGTGTTGTGTACAACAGGAACAAGTAGAGCAGCTGAGAGACAGGGAACCAGAAGAAAGAAGCTGTGGCTGCTGTCAAAAGCAGCTACCTGCAAGGAAATACTTTAATTTTTGCCGCCATTTTTATAGAAATCCTTTTTTTTTTTTCTCGAGAGGTTCAATTTAATTAACAGTCACATATACGTGATACTGCAGTAATACACAAGTTAGGGCAGCAATCTACCTGTGAGTGTTAACGTGAAACTGAGCATCAAGCCTTTTATGGGTTTTTTATGAATTTTTTGGGGGACTTGTTCAATTTAATTAAAATAGGTAATCTGTACATTAATACACAGACTAGGGTAACAATTTAACTGGGATTGTTAAGGCAAAATTAAAGTAGAACTCCCAGCAAAATGTTTATTCTATGACCTGCTAGAAAATGATATCATGTGCCCAACTCTCTGATCTCCAACTGACACAGGAAGTCAGTTACTCTATTCATTCCTATGAGACTGGCATTGAGGCTCCTATAGGAATACATAAAGAAACAGACTTCCTGTCCACACATAAGATGCTGTGTCAGTTGGAGTCCGATTGCTGGTGACATGACAGAGGTGAGAAGCATAAGGTATAACTCACAAATACAGTCACTGGTAAGAAAATTACATTCACTACAGATTATTTCATGTACCTTCCTAGCGGGTCAGAAAATAAGATTTTTGGCAGAAGTTCTTCTTTAAGGGTCAGGCCTCAATTGTTCCTTTCCGTATATTCATTTTCCACATAGTTGGGAAGGAATATTATAATATATATATTCTATTGGTACTTTTTAATTAAACCAGTATATATATATATATATATATATATATATATTACAAGAAGACACAGGGTAAGGCAGCAATCTACCTGTGAGTGATAACGAGAAATTAAGCGTCAGGCCTCAATCGTCCATTTCCATGTATTCCATTTCCACACTGTTGGAATTTATTTTTTTGGGGGAATCATTAAATTTAGTTAAACCAAATGATTACTACAAAACACAGGGTAGGGCAGTAATCTGCCTGTGAGCGTTAATGAGAACATCAGCGTCAAGCTTCAATTTTTCGTTTACATTTATTCAGTTTCCAAAATGGAGAAATGTAAATTTGTGGGACTTGTTCAATATAATTAAACCAGCACATAGATGATCAGTATACAAATACACAGGCTAGGGTAAAAATTTACCTGGGAGTGTTAAAGGGTTTTCCGAGAATTTTTTTTACTGATGACCTAACCTTTTAAAAGCGATATTAAGAGTAAAGTCCCTTAATCATCCATTAAAGAGGTTATCCAACCCCTATAATGAACCCCCCCCCCTCAAAATGCTCCCAAAGGCGTCCATGGCCTTTAAAAAAAAATGTTCCCTATGACTAGATTTTTGTTATTGCCCCCCCCCCCCCCCAACTGTTACATACTTGTTATGGCGGCTAAGATGCTGTTAAAAAGAAGGTCCCACAAGGGCAATCTTAAGGATGTTTGCACAATAGGGATGTGTATGTTTTAGGTGGTTTGAGGTCTGTAAACAGGAGGGTTCTAGTTTAGGGTGGGGTCTGTACTTTTAGGGGCTCTGCAAATGAGTGTCTGGTCTAGGGTCTATATTTTTATAGCCAGTCTGTAAACAGGAGGGCCTGGGGTCTGTAATTTTAGGGGCTCTTTAAACAGGGGGATTCTGATCATGAATCAGTAAACAAGGGGAGGCTGGTACAAGGTCTGCCTTTTCAATTAGATCTGTAAAACAGGAGTCTGGTCTGGGGTCTGTTTTCTTAGGGGGTCTCTAAGCAGAGGGGAGTATGGTCTAGGGACTGGAACTTTTAGCCAGTCTGTAAACAGGAGAGGTCTGATTTTGGGGCTGTAAATGGTCGGGGGGGGGGGGGGGGTTCTGGTGTGTGGACTATATCTTTTTTAGGTGGGTCTAAGGTGCTTTGTGTATTTTGGATGTTTAACGGGGTCATATGCGAAATTTAATCATTCAAATGCTGTAGGTTACTGTCGTATCCTATAGAGAAGTACAATTTTGCATAGACATGTGCAGCCATTTGTAGGTGTATAACATCACTAAGTACATCTGCCAGTCAGTGACACCCTCTGACCACAAATTTGGCCACCTCTACAGCTCAGACAAAGAGCTTTAATAAAATATAAATCTCAAGGATCTATATTTTGTGTTTTTTTAATTTTACAAGAAAAATATAGAGCTTAAACCTCAGTACAAATAACTGATTGTGAGGAGCTTGTGCCCTGTAATCCCTGCCAATGTTTAAAATACTTACAGGGCAAAACTGCATGCAAACATTATGTTTTCCTATTCTCCCTGCACTGATCGCCACCTCTATCTCAGTGCGTCCCATGCCATCCCTGGCAGGGAACATCAGTGACCAGAACTTTATAGCTGCTTTACACACAAAAAGGACAGAAGGTCTAAACAAGAGCTCCGTAACGGCATACAATAAAAGGCAGCACTATGAGATGAGGTCGGATCGGTGCCCCCGCTTCTCTGCAATACTGTTAAGAGGCAGTGCAGTAATAAAACATGGACAGAACAGCAATAAAGTGAAAAATATCAAATGTGCAAAAAATACACAGCTGAGATTTAAATGGCAGAGATCAAGTCACACAATACAAAATAAAGAAAACTTATATTGAAGAAATAATGGATACCATCAATCCTACATAACTCACCAGCTCATCCAAGAAAGAAACCATGTCCTGAAAAATATATAACAGTATGTAAGACCAAGAGAAAACACAAGTGTATTATAGTAGTTATATTTCTGTACATAGGAGCAGTATTATAGTAGTTATATCCATGTACATAGGAGCAGTATTATAGTAGTTATATTCTTGTACACAGGAGCAGTATTATAGTAGTTATATTTCTGTACATAGGAGCAGTATTATAGTAGTTATATTCTTGTACATAGGAGCAGTATTATAGTAGTTATATTCTTGTACATAGGAGGCAGTATTATAGTAGTTATATTTCTGTACATAGGAGCAGTATTATAGTAGTTATATTCTTGTACATAGGAGCAGTATTATAGTATTTATATTCTTGTACACATCAGGCAGTGTACAAGAATATAGGAGCAGTATAATTGTAATTATATTTTTGTACATAGGGGGCAGTATAAGGGCACAGGGCCCATATATCCGTGTGTTAATTCTGCAAAGCGCGACTTCAAAATATATTGGTGCTATATAAATCAAGAAGACTTCTCATGTTACACTGCTCTGCTGTCTGTATTGTCAGATTACTGTAGGTTGCATTGGATTAATGACTTCTCTATCTGGCTTCTTTGGACTACAGAGATCTTGTCGTACCTGGCAGAGTTGTTGCTGGGAATATTCTTCTATCTCTGGAATAAAATATAAACACATGATTTATTTTAGGGCTATATCACTATATTCATTGAGTCACCCATAAATAAACCACAATTGTGAAGTTCTATTGCCGTTTACTGAATCATTTCTTGGCAACTTCCTGTTGCTGGGTTAGGGGTACTGTAACTGAAATAATCCGATACAGGAGAGTGATGCAATCTCTGGATCGGACACACATCTCCTTCAGTGCAAGTACGTAATCATAGCCAGAAAATAAGTAAAAAATGGCACTTTTGGTCTATACACTTGAATTTCACACTTACCAGGTGGAGAGGATGATTCCCCATAACCTTTCATGTCCAGTGCTATAACTCTGTAACCAGCAGCAGCCAAGGCCGGTAACTACAAACCAAGTATACACATGTATAAGTTTTGCTCTAATCTTACAAGTCTATAGGAAGACAAAAGACAGGCCATACATTGATCAGTAGAGCCATATGGTGCTTACCTGGTACCTCCACGAATACCAGCTCTCTGGAAAGCCATGACAAAGGCAGATAGCCGGCCCGTTTCCCATCTCAACATAATGCAGCTTGATGCCGGGCTGTAAGGAAGGAAAATACAATGATACTATAACAACATTTGAAATTTTGTTCTAGAATCACCAAGGCCTTTCATAAAATTCTAAATGATAAAAAAAATAAAAAAATCTATTGATCTTTGTTCCACACCTCACACTGTTACTCCGGAGGAAGGCTCTGTACTCACCACTTCCTGGTCCTCGGCTGTACTGTGGCTGCGCATAACGTGAGGGCGCTCTGTTACCCTCATGCTATGCGCGTCGGATCACACCAAAGCCGAGGGCAGGAAGAGCACTGGAGGTGAGAAGCGACAACGTCCGGGGCAGGAGAGGTAAGTGGATTTTTTATTTTATCTGAGGCTGGGGGCTGAATAAATGAGACATAGGGGGCTCATCTGAGGTCTGATCGAATATCTAATAAAAAATTTTTTTTTCTTATGGGGTATTCTGCATGCAGAGGCCACTGCCAGACCGCAATATGATATGAGTTTGGCAGAGTTCACATCACCGTTATATTTCTGTTCTTCTGATCTGTCGGTTAAAAACGGATCCACTGCATCAGTTATGCAAATTTTGCATCCATTTGAGCCATTTCCGTCTAAGATAAAAAAAATTCCCCCATCAAGTCCTGCATGCAGAAAAACGGAAATATAGCAGTGATGTGAACTCTCCCTTACACAGATAGATAAGACAGATAAAGATAGACCGGATGATAGATCGATTTGTAGATCTGATATGCTTTCTTATATTTGGCTCTGGAACATTCAATCTGTGATACATAAAAGAAGAAATAATATGTGTTGTTCTCCGCACAGCTCCAGAGAGTCACATAAATGGGATTTATGAGGGACAGTTGCTCATAGCATTACTGAGAATGGCCTGCACCCCTGACCTCGGCAGCACAGAACTACCCGCTCCTTTCACGTGCTCCTGATCAATGCACTGCCCAGTGAACACAGAATAATAGTCTGCTATTTATCTTCCCCTGCAGTAGTCAGTGAATGGAAGAGGCTGTATATTACTGACCCCCTATACATCACTCAGTGTCAAAGGTCAAACACCATCCAAATTCACAAATGTCAGAGAGTGTCCTCACTTTACAAAAAGTCTAAGAATGATAGTCAGACAGGGCTGCAGCCTCCGTCCAACCCTGTAACATCTACATCGATGAGCTGGCGGCGGCTCTGGAGTCCTCCACAGCACCTGGTCTCACCCTCCATAACACTGGGGTGAAATGTCTCCTTTATGCAGATGATCTTCTGCTACTATCGCCAACTGAGAAAGGTCTCCAAGATAACCTGAAAATCCTGGAGAAGTTCTGTAACACGTGGGCACTGCCCATCAATCCAAAGAAAACCAACATCATGGTGTTCCAGAAAAGGAACCAGAAAGCAGCCGGGCGTCCTCCCTTCCTGCTAAACAACTGTCCACTTTCAGAAACCGACAGCTACACCGACCTGGGCCTAGAAATCAGCTAATCAGGGAGTTTTAAGTAAGCCATGGAAACACTGAAAGACAAGGCGAACAAAACCTTCTTCTATGCCATCAGAAGGCGTATGTATCACCTTAAAGCACCAGTGACCATCTGGCTTAAAATCCTTGACACCATCATCGCCCCAATCCTCCTGTATGGCAGCGAAGTCTGGGGCCCAGACACATACCCAGACCGGGCAAAGTGGGACTCTGGGCCAACAGAACTATTCCACCTAGAAGTCTGCAAACACTTTCTCCAGGTCCACAGAACTGGGCAGATTCCCACTCTACTTTGCTGCCCAGAAGAGGGCGCTATCATTCAGCACCCATCTTCATAGCAGCAGTCCCAGCTCCACCATCACAAAGCCTAGCTACACCAAGAAGCCTTAGAAAAACAAAGCAACAAGTCACCCAAACCCAGCCTGCTCGAGCCACCAACCAGTACAGCCTGACAAAGGGCAAAATCCAGAGGACGATACACAAGAACAAAGAGGAGTATATTAGCGTCTGGAGGAACAACATAAGAACATCCCAGAAGCTGACAGTATACCAGAGCCTGCAGAGGGAGTACAAACTGGCCCCATATCTGGAGAAACTCCAGGAGACTGACAGATCCTGAGCCGGTACAGACTGAGCGCCCACAGCCTGCTCATTGAATCCGGGCGTCACTGATAGAGGTAGATGCCCAGGGAGAGCAGACTGTGCCAGCAGTGCGACCAGAAGGCCGTGGAGGATGAGGCTCATTTCCTGATGCGGTGCCCCAAATACTCAGCAGTGAGGGAGACTCACTTCAGGAGACTGTCTGATCTCTGCCCAGACTTCACCTCCATGGAGGAGGAGAGACTCTCCATACTGCTGGGGGGGGGGGGGGGGGGGGAGGAGAACACAGCGGCCACAGCAGCACAATATATTACTGCCTGCCATAGACTGAGAGGAGCCTGATATACCATGGACTCCTATACCCCCACCCTGTATATGTCCCCATCCCCCAACCCTACCAAATTATTTCCCACTTGCTTTGGCAATGCTAAAATGTATTTAGTCCTGCCAATAAAGCTGATTTGATTGGTTTGCACAGGACACAGACTGACATTTCATAGAGGTCAACCCCAACACACTCGGGCCATATCATAGGAAGCCAATGTGCCTATGGGAGGAAACCCACAGAAACACAGGGAGAACATACAAACTCCATGCAAGTGTCGTCCCTGATCGGATCTGAACTCAGGACCCCAGCGCTGCAAGGCACCAGTACTAACCACTGAGCTGCCCCTATTAAAAAGGCACCAGTGCTAACCACTGAGCCACTGCGCTGCCACTAACAGGCACCAGTACTAACCACTGAGCCACTGCACTGCCCCTAACAGGCACCAGTACTAACCACTGCGCTGCTCCTACTAACAGGCACCAGTACTAACTAATGTGCCACTGTGCTGCCCCTACTAATAACCACCAGTGCTAACCACTGAGACGTTTTTTTCTCCGCGTCCGTGATCCGCGATTCCAGTCCGTCAAAAAAATATAACCTGTCCTATTCATGTCAGTGGAAAACACATTCAAGTCCGTAAAAAAAAAAAAAACGGATGCACAACTGGTATGTCATCCGTGTCCGTTTTTTTTTTCTACAAAACCTTGGTGCAATAAAATTACACTTTTCATTAACCTTCCTTTTTTTTCCCGTCAGGCAAAAAAAAAAAAGGAAGACGCAAAGAAACACAACTGAAGCAAAAATCGGACACAGACCACTGAAGCCAAATCACTGACAGTGAAACGTGTGCATGAGGCCTAAGTGCAAAAAAAATCCTTTAGCTAGAAATGCGTGATGTGAGGACATAAGGCTCAGTCTAATAGCAGAAAACAGTACATTTCATGTTTCTTTGCACTGGAGCTCTGACCCATGTCTACCCACAACTGCAGCCAACTCTGGAGTAAGATTTGTGTGTCTATTCATGTGTATAGGACTGAAGTGCGTTAGAGCATACATAAAATCACTGTGTAAATTCCTGACCAAGGTCTATTCCAGCCCTGTCCTAGAGCCAATCAATGGCTTATAGCAGTTTTGCCACATAACTGGAAACCTTATCAATCTCTGAGTGAATGCAAACTCCGAACCAGATTCCCCCACACAAGGCAAATGCCAGCATCACGACTGGTGACAGGCACTTATCAGACAGCAGCTCCCCGCGGTACAGGATGTTCTAGAGAGGAGCGCCTTCTTATCAGCTCTGTACAAATTACACGACAGCAGAAAACCCAAACTAGTAACTACATGGCGCATATTGATATAGAAGAGGGGAGCGGTAAAAATCTTATAGAACGTTACAAGAAAATGGATCAAATCTTGTATTTAAAGAAGCACCCCAGCAACATTTTTTTCTAATTACTGAAAGATAGATTAGGATCTTGTGTACAATTGTGTATACCCGTTTCAGTTCATGTGCCGTTTATAGGTTGTCTGCCATCTTGATTTCCTCCCCCCCCCCCCTTACATACAGTTCCCCAAATAAGCCTTCATTTCCCATCATGCCTCTGGGGTTTTAGAGCCAGAGGGGATGGGGTTTCATCACACTAAGGGCAGCGGTCACAGATCCTGTGGGATGCAGCTTCACCCCGTCTCCCCTGCCTCCTGCTTGTAAAGGCAGGTGTGAAGCTGCATCTCATAGGATACACAGGAGATTCCGCACACAGAACTGACAGGTAGGGAGGGGACTGCAGCAAAGGCATGTATTGCCTAATTTTTATATCACTGTTTTCTTAGTCCCTTAAATGGACAGAATTTATGTCTTCAGTTGCACTCTGTAAATAGAGGGAAAGGAGCCCAAAAAAAAAAAAAAAAAGGAGGGTGGATATGGGGGAGTGTCTGAGATTTACCTGAGGGATCTGATAAATAATAATGCAATCCTGTATTTTACAGGAAGTCAGTCACACAGGAGGGACTGATCTCTTGTCTACACAGGAGCAAGGTCTGAACTGGTGGTCAGATTGGGGATCACATGACACAGTTATCGACAATGAAAGAGCTCAAAATTCATGGATGCAATTGAGCTAGGATAAAAAACTACTGGAGTGCTTCTTTGAAGAGTATGTATAACCACAATCAACCAGATTAATCATGGTGACTAAAACTATACCTTTCCATCTGCAATTGGTTTTACTGTTTTTAGTTGTATGCAAATTTGGTGCTTGTAGCACCGAGGGGCAGGCCTACCCCCTGGGAGCACCGCTTTACCACCTTATCTCCCCACTGTCTCTCCAATCAAGATTAACAGGGCCAGGCATCCTCACTTCTTTAAAGCTTGACCCTGAAATCTCAAGCATGCGCCTGAGACAATACTATAGGCATACTATACTAATAAATATGCAATGAAGATCTCGGTGCAGGAATAACCGATACTGATTGAAGAGATAAAAAAGGTTTCATAGAGTTGATCATGTTGAGTGATGCTCTTTAACATACAGGAGATGCAAAATAATATGCCTCATTATACAGTTCATTTCTGGGGAGACACAGCAACCCCAGTAGGATCCGATCAGTTTTTTCTTGTCCATTAGAGAAGTATGATATATTATAGTAGTTATATTCTTGTACATAGGAGGCAGTATTATGGTAGTTATATTCTTGTACATAGGAGGCAGTATTATAGTAGTTATATTCTTGTACATAGGAGCAGTATTATAGTAGTTATATTCTTGTACATAGGAGGCAGTATTATAGTAGTTATATTCTTGTACATAGGAGCAGTATTATAGTAGTTATATTCTTGTACATAGGAGCAGTATTATAGTAGATATATTCTTGTACATAGGAGGCAGTATTATATTAGTTATATTCTTGTACATAGGAGGCAGTATTATATTAGTTATATTCTTGTACATAGGAGGCAGTATTATAGTAGTTATATTCTTGTACATAGGAGGCAGTATTATAGTAGTTATATTCTTGTACATAGGAGGCAGTATTATAGCAGTTATATTCTTGTACATAGGAGCAGTATTATAGTAGTTATATTCTTGTACATAGGAGCAGTATTATAGTAGTTATATTCCTGTACATAGGAGGCAGTATTATAGTAGTTATATTCTTGTACATAGGAGGCAGTATTATAGTAGTTATATTCTTGTACATAGGAGCAGTATTATAGTAGTTATATTTTGTACATGGGACAGTATTTTAGTAGTTATGTTTTTCTAATGAACTCTCCCAGCAAGTCAAACTTCACGAGGGGGCTAACACATCTAGAAGACTGCTGATGTTTGGTGGATGGTCATGATTTATTTATAGATACAGATCTAATTTTGAAGGGATATTTCTACCGGCAGACTCCCATTAGAAAGTACACAATGACTTCTTCCCATCATCATCAAAAGCGAAATCAGCGTAACACTTTCATTAACTTCTAAAATGAGCTGTGACATAATACACACGTGTGGTCTATGATGAGAAATGCAGCCTGTCACTTCTCGATGAGATGAACACAGGAGCTGCCACCAGGAATCTGCTCCACTCTTCTGATAGCACTAATAATATCTCATCATTAATAGAATATGCAGAAACAACTTGCTCTGCTGAATATGACAGAGCACGAGGGTGGCAGTCTATCTAATTCCTCCTTCATAGAGACGGCCAAAATTGTATCATGTGTAGGTGGTATAGACAAAGAAGAAACGGACCGGATGGTCTGCAGTTGGTATATGTATATAGTATCTGTATGCAGTACAACCAGGGGTGGGATTCTAATTTTTAACAGGTCCTCGACTCAACAGCGGACAAGCGGCGTCACAACACGTGTATATATATATATATATATATATATATATATATATATATATATATATTACACATACATAAATACACTATATATATATATATATATATATATATATATACACACACACACACACACCACCCAACTAAGGAGCTAAACTATCAACGGTGCGCGAAGCAATGGAAGTGAACACCTCCAGCTGCCCTGCCGCCGCCAGAGCACCGGATCGGGACTCAGACGGTAATTTTAACAACCGGATCTGGAGAACTGGCTGAATCCCATGCCCGAGTACAGCACTGAATCAAAATTATATGTGGTATTGTTGTGGAAATTTTATTATGTGGACATTTTACTTTAGGATGTGTATTTAATATATTGTGTATTGTCATCATGTCTCTCAGTGTCAGGGTAAACCATTGGAGTGGATATCTTCCTGTGTATGTCCTGTAAAGGAACGTGCGTTTGTTGTCTCTAGTTCGCCTGATCAGCCGCTGGAGATAATGACGCTGTACTGTAAATAAACCTGCATGTGGATCATAGTAACTTTATCTGGCATTGATCACTGAGCAAGGCTGGATAAAGTTCGCTCCAGTGGTATTGTATACATGTGTGTGTTAGCTAGCTATGTTGTTCTAAATGCTTGTCTTCCTATGTCATCACTTCCTGTATCCTTGTCTTGGGCCAGCCCCTTTTACACCTTTTGTTTAGTTAATAAAAGTGTACACACTGAGCAGGGCGGGGGGAGATGCTCAGAATTGAATCAAGATGGTAGCGCGTGGGTCTGGCTCTTGCTGCAGCTGATGGAAGAATGCATTTGCCTTTTTCCCAACACAAACTTTGATGCGAGCTGATTGCAACCATTAATTTGTCTACAACAGTATGGAAATGATAGATGTGTATGATATGGATGCCATGCTATTGTACAGAGGTGACATATGTATACTTTATGGCATAAAAATGATCTGGAGATGGCAACAAAAGTAAGGTATGCAAAGTACTGGTAAGTACTGGCTCTCCTTATGAAGATCCAGTTGGAAAAGGTACTTACTCTGAAAGTCAATGTCCAACCCATTAAAAAGCCTTCAAACATGACTTTAAAGGGTTTTTCTGGGGATGGCATATCCTCAGGATAGGTCATCAATATCTGGGTAGTCGAGGTCAGACCCCAGCACCCCAGCCAATCAGAGGTCTGAGGTGGCTGCAGCGCTCCTCAGAGCATCCCAGGCACAGTGCCGCACATTGTATAGTGGTGGCGCTTGGTATGGAGCCCATGCCCCATTTTTTTTTTTATGATCTGCAAATTCGTTACAGGCCTAGAAAGAGGCAGTGAAACACTGCAGCCTCAAACAGCTGTTTGGAAGGGGTACAGGGAATCAGACCCCCACCGATTAGATACTGAAGACCTAACCTGAGGATAGGTTATCATCACTGAACTCTCAAGAAACCTGTTCAAAGGGGTTTTCCAACTTTTTTTTTTTTTTTTAACAGATAACCTATTCTCATGATAGGTCATCGGTATCTGATAGGTGGGGGTCTAACAGCTGTTCGAGGAAGCTGCTGTGCTCTGGTGAGTGCTGCAGCCATCTGACAGGTTACCAAGCACAGCATCACACATTGCATAGCAGACTTGCTTGGTATTGAAGCGAAGACCCAATCACTTGAAAGGGACTGAGTAGCACCTAGGCCATGTCACTACTGAACGTGACGCCACTAGACTAGGCTAACCTGTGAGAAGGCCGCGGCGCTCCTGTCAATGCCTGGGCCTTCTCAAACAGCTGATTGGAAGAAGGTCCTGTGTGTTGGACCAACACCGATCAGATACTGATGGACTCTCTCCGTTTTGGGCAAAATTGCAGCAAAGCCGCCACAATTTTACCATATTTTGCACAAAACCACATTAGAAAAAAAATGCAGTTTTGCACAAATTGCTGTATAATCATGGTGGTTTTGTTAAAATTGTAGAAACTACACAACCAAAATGAGTGCAGAACCACTCATGGCATCACAGTCATAAGACAAAAGTCCTGCACCAACACCACAGAGGGAGATGACACAGTCCATAAGAAGATGGAGGAAGAGAGTACAACCTGAAATAAGTAGGACACAGGGCCAAAAGGTCTAGGAGGAGGACACAGGAAGAAGGCGGAGGAGGTCACCAGAACCATAGGGAACATACTTTCAGAGAGGGCGTCACCATGGGGAGCAGTATGTGAGAAAGTGGAGCATGGGGTCCAGTGCTTGGAGTCGGCTCGGAACTACACAGTACGTTGTATGGGGCTGTGTAGTTATGGCACAGGCTATTCTGAAAGAGCTGATCAGCAGAAGTGCGGGGTGTCAGAATACTGTAACTGCTCGGACAATCACTGACCGCAGTGATGATCCACCACAGGCAGTGACTGGCTGTGTGTCAAGAGGAACAAGGAATAAGAGACCAGCAAGGAAAGCACAGCTTCGTATTTAGATTGACTTGGGTGTTGTGCCATTTTATAGGGGTTGGTTGATAATACATTATTTCTAATAGGTGCTGGCAGCCTGCCTCCCCTACTGGCACTGGCGTCTCCATCTTCCGGTCCAGCATTTGTTTCCTTCCTCCCCGCATGGTCACCTGATCCTCTTCAGCGGTGACATGTCTCTTTGTAGACAAATCACCTATGTCATGGAAGACGGCGGCGCGCGAGCCAGCCGGAGTACAGCGGCGAGCGGGTATAATGCTTTCAGTACCGGAGGCAGGCTACTAGCACCTGTTAAGACATTATGTATTCCTGGACAACCCCTTTAAGGATTACACCCTTTCAACAACCAAATCATACCTTAATTGTAACGTATCCATGGGGGACGGCATCAGGGTCTGCAGCAGGAGGCAGGACATCGTCTTCATCCAGTAGCTGGAATAACACAAGAGGGAAAGCAATTTTCCTACAGCTTTGCCCAACGCTCTTTAGGCTTTTTCCCTCAAAATGCCCTCTACACCAGGTCCCAGGAACGACAGCAGAAATCTTGTATTCCAGGTGATTAGACCTGAGTATTTGTAACAGTTACCTTCACACCAGACAAGTCCTGCAGTTCCTTTAAAGCTTTTTCTGTGTCTCTGACCAACACTGTAGATATTCCCATATCACGAGCGGGTTTCAGGTTGGCACCAATGTCATCAAGGAAAATGGTCTGCAATAGAAAACGTACTCTAAGTGCTCCCTGTAATAAGGGATGAAAGGCTCTAAAGCGAGGATATTTACACATGGCAGATTTGTTGCGACTGAAAATCTGTTCCGTTCATCTAAATATTTGCAAGCTCCATTCAGATTGCAGAAATTTCCGCTAATAGATCTCCCCCCATTACTTCATCCTAAATGTAATCCATAATCAGAAAATGACTTTTTTAAATTGTTTAACCCCTCCATGACCACAGCATGTTAATGGACAGGCTGATAACAGGGCCTCGTCACACTAGCAATGCCATTCCTACACTGTGACAGAGAATGGAAATAATCAGTTTCCTAACACAGGAAGCAATGAAAACGGAGCTTCTGCATTTAGGCCGTTGGCAGGGACCCCTGTGATGTCAGCCATCACATCAGAGGGACTCCTTGTGCAGAGAGGGCTTGGAAGCACGCTGAGAAGATGTCTGTCCTGTACAGATCACTGGCTACCATTATATTACCGTTATCGCAGGAAACACATTGCGGCACATTTACTGCAACTTTTCCCCGCTCACACCAGGTCTAAAACAGTGGACGTGGCGTGGGCGTGAAATGTAAGACCGCAAGGAAGCCATCTTACATTTAGAAGCGGCGGTGGATCCGTGAAGTTATGTAGAAGCCGGCGCCTCTACATAACTCTGGATCCACCGCCGGCTATAGGGGTTATTAAGACCAGCATCTAAAATGGCGGTCTTAATAAATGACCTCAGTGGGGAAGAGAAGATAGACAGCGGCACTCACCCATAAAAAAATAAAAATAACAGCAGCTTTATTCAAGATCAAATGTGGCAGGGGGCGGATAATTCAAGAGCACGCATCAAACAGCGGCGGCCGTTTCGCGCTACATGCGCTTCCTCAGGCTGTGCTTAATAAATGACCGCCATAGTGTTTATTGTATCTATTTTTATATAATATTTTAATATATCCCCACATTAAAATAATTTTATAAATACAGTAAAGAATAAAAAATTAAAAAATTTTTTTTTAAAGCCTTGCCCCATCCTGCCCTCTTTTCCAAAAAGTGCACAACTCCCAACCTACGCCCATCAATTTTAGTCATTCTGCATGCCCCAAATGTTTTTCACGTGTGTCAGGTGCTCAGGCATTAATACTTTTCTGTTAGGCAGAATTTATGCCATGTCAATCATAATGATTAACCTCGGCCATCAATTTTTCCTCATTGACCAAAAAATGATCTGCACTTGGATGACTATCATTCATGTCCAGAGGTTAAAGCCAAGGGAGGGAGATTCATGTAAAGATAAAATAAGTTGGTACTTTAGCGATGTTATACGGTACACAAATGGGCACATATAGGCTAACAGACAGGCAAAACAAGCAATTGCTTGGGGCCCCGAGCTGGCCCGGGGCCCCAAGCAGAGCCGGCGCTTGTCGCTCTAAAGAATCCTGCCTGCTGTGTTCGCTCTATGCTGTTGTTAATGTAGCGTGGCCGAGCTCTGTTCGGTCCGCGGTACAGGAGCTTTTGTTTCCTGTACCCGGCAGCACTGACAGGAAGTGCTCACTTAGTGTGCACTTCCTGTCAGTCCGGCCGGGTACAGGAAACAAATGCTCCTGTACTGCGGACCGAACAGAGCTCGGCCACGCTACACTAGAGGTGGGGGTAGAATGAGAGTGACGGGGGGGGGGGGGGGTGGAATAATGAGAGTGACAAGGGAGGGGGGGATAATGAGAGTGACAAGGGAGGAGGGAAATAATGAGAGTGACAAGGGAGGGGGGAAATAATGAGTGACAAGGGAGAGAGGGGGAGAACAGAGTGACAAGGGGGGGGGAGAAGAGAGTGACAAGGGAGTCCCCAGAGCCAGAGACCAGATCATCTTATTGTCCTGGTGGTAAGTAGACAATGCAATGTGTTTATTATGTAATTGTTTAGTTATTAATACTACATTGGAAACGAATTTTTAGGGTCCATTCACATATCCGTGTGTGTTTTGCGGATCCACAAAACACGGACAGCAGCAATGTGCGTTCCGCATTTTGCGGACCGCACATTGCTGGCACTAAGAATATGCCTATTCTTGTCCACTATTGCAGACAAGAATAGGACATGTTCTATTTTTTTCAGGATTGGAATTGCGGATCCGGGTCTGCAATTCCGGATCGGGGCCGCACGCTGTGCGGCCCCATAGAAATGTATGGGTCCGCAATTCCGTTCCGCAAAAAGAGACAGCTACAAGAAGCTGGATTAACCCTAAGGGAAACATAGCAGTTCTTTTAATTTAAAAGCTGAGAAAGGGGTGGAACATGATATGGGCAGATCATCTGATAAGGTCCTTTTAGTCCGGCCGCGGCCGGGAACAGGAAACTGAATCTCCTGACCTGTACTACGCGGTTCCCGGCCGGACTGAGTGACAGCCAGGAGGTAGAGGAGGAGAGCTCGGTAGAGGAGGTAGAGAAGGACACAGGTTTGTAAGAACTGAAAAATGTTAATGTGTGTGTTTTATATATGTTGGATTTAGTTATTGTGCACTTTTTTAATGTATATTGGATTGTATGGTACAGTGGTGTTTTTTGCAAATGTTCATTTATTGAAAATGTTCAAATTTCATGCACATTAAATGCAACAGCAGTATTTGCACTGTAAACCTCCTTTTTTATTTATATAAAGTGTGGGTGAACTTAAACTGTATGGCTATACTGTGGTTCCTGTAGGCTTTGCGTGCGTAAGGTGGGAAGGGCGTGGAGGGGGGGGGCCTCCATGTCTATTTTGCTTGGGGCCCCCAAATTCCTTCAAACGGCCCTGCATATAGGACAGGATTATGCAGGATTCATTTTCTGAGGTCAAAAATCATTTATTGAAGAAGAAGAAGAAGAAGTATTTGCAACAAAGTAGAGAAAAGAAAAAAAGAATCCGGCACTCACCAGAAATATGGTTTGCAGCTTTATTCACATGAAAAGATCAGCGTCATGTGGGCAAAACACAGCTAGAAGGCAACAGCCGTTTTGCGCTTGTTGCGCTTTTTCACCATGGCTTGAAAAAGCGCAACAAGCACAAAACAGCTGTTGCCTCCTAGCTGTGTTGTGCCGCATTCTTTTTTCTTTTCTCTCCTTTGTTGCAAATACTACTTGTCTTTCATGCCAAGCACCACCATTCGATCAGTGCAGCACCAAATTAAATCCCACATCTACAGCAGTGCCGACCGTATCCTCTAAATATTACTACATTTATTGAAGAAGAAGCTAACTGAAAACCTAGCATGAGAAAATGGGAACAGAATGTCTTTTTCCTGCTTCGGACCCTTTTTCCTTACAAAATGTACTGATATCCATTCCAATGTTATATAATAAAATACCTTGTGTCCTGAAAAAAAAAAAAAAAAAAAAAAAAAGCCAAATCGCCTTCACAATGCAGCGTTCTAAAAAGTGAACTTTTGCTCTGGTCATTAATAGGGTTGCAGGATGGGTCCGTACGGGTCAGTATTTCAAAACTAAGCGGTGCTGTCCGATAGGAGTCTCCGCTCTATGGAATGCCCGACTAGGAGATGCTCTGGGTGGGAGGGGTCCTAGAAGTCTGACAGCGCTTGGGGATACCCCTGTAAGTGTCTAATTCAGCCCAGTATAAATACAGAATTTTCCATACTTACCTCTCTAATCATTGCAAAAATAAAATCAAGCTATATGTTACACAACATGTTTGGAGTCATCCTCCTCCTGTAATTCAGGTGTTCTTGTAATCTGACCAATCATTGGTCAATATACTGTATATACACAAAAGGAGTCATTAAAATATAGGGGACTGCATTGTAATGTTGTTATCTATTTAATCTAAGATCCACTGACATCTAGGAGAATTCCTTTGGCTTTCTCAGGGCGCATTGACCAGAGCGCTGTTTGTATGCGCAGGCGCACTGGGCAAGCTGAATCCTTTTGCACTCAAATGACTGAGGTAATCGGCGCCTGTGCAATGCGCGCTAGGCGCCGTTACGTCACACGCCACGGTGTCCTGAATGCAAGACACCGGCGCATGCGCAATGGCCTATAGAAGATGCCAACCTGATAGGTGCATTGAGGTAAGGGGGGATATTTAACCCCTTAAGGACACAGGGCGTACAGGTACGCCCTTGTGCCCTGGTACTTAAGGACACAGGGCGTACATGTACGCCCTGTGCATTTTCGATCACTGCCGTGCGGCTGGCAGTGATCGGAACCCGGTGCCTGCTCAAATCATTGAGCAGGCACCTAGGCTAAATGCGCGGGGGGGTCCCGTGACCCCCCCCATGTCGGCGATCGCGGCAAACCGCAGGTCAATTCAGACCTGCGGTTTGCTGCGATTTCTGCAGTTTCTGATCCCCGCGGTCCCTGACCGCGGGGATCAGAAACTTTAGGATTAAAAATGGTTTCCAGTATCCCTCCCCCCTGCACCCCTGAGTTATTTGAGCACGGTGGGAGGTGCAGGGGGAGGGTTGCGGGCGGTGCGGGAGGCGGGATCGCGATCCCCCGCCCGCCTCCCATTGCGTAATCGTTGGCGTCTAGTGGGTATACCAGGGTGCCAGCACATTGCTGGCACCCTGGTATAAACGGCTGACAGCGGTGATGCGATGTCAGCCGTTTCCATACAGCGGTCCGAAAGGTTAACAGCTCAGGGAGCTCCCTCCCTCTCCCATCGGGGGGCTGCTGTGCCTTTGCAGTCCCCCGAATGGAGAGGGAGAGAGCTTCCAGGCAGCCCCCCAAGCCCCGTCCTTACCCTTCCCCGTCTGCGCAGTTCTGGCCACTACTGAGCAGACGGGGAAGGTTCCCATGGCAACAGGACGCCTGTTTGTATGCGCAGGCGCACTGGGCAAGCTGAATCCTTTTGCACTCAAATGACTGAGGTAATCGGCGCCTGTGCAATGCGCGCTAGGTGCCGTTACGTCACACGCCACGGTGTCCTGAATGCAAGACACCGGCGCATGCGCAATGGCCTATAGAAGATGCCAACCTGATAGGTGCATTGAGGTAAGGGGGGATATTTAACCCCTTAAGGACACAGGGCGTACAGGTACGCCCTTGTGCCCTGGTACTTAAGGACACAGGGCGTACATGTACGCCCTGTGCATTTTCGATCACTGCCGTGCGGCTGGCAGTGATCGGAACCCGGTGCCTGCTCAAATCATTGAGCAGGCACCTAGGCTAAATGCGCGGGGGGGTCCCGTGACCCCCCCATGTCGGCGATCGCGGCAAACCGCAGGTCAATTCAGACCTGCGGTTTGCTGCGATTTCTGCAGTTTCTGATCCCCGCGGTCCCTGACCGCGGGGATCAGAAACTTTAGGATTAAAAATGGTTTCCAGTATCCCTCCCCCCTGCACCCCTGAGTTATTTGAGCACGGTGGGAGGTGCAGGGGGAGGGTTGCGGGCGGTGCGGGAGGCGGGATCGCGATCCCCCGCCCGCCTCCCATTGCGTAATCGTTGGCGTCTAGTGGGTATACCAGGGTGCCAGCACATTGCTGGCACCCTGGTATAAACGGCTGACATCGGTGATGCGATGTCAGCCGTTTCCATACAGCGGTCCGAAAGGTTAACAGCTCAGGGAGCTCCCTCCCTCTCCCATCGGGGGGCTGCTGTGCCTTTGCAGTCCCCCGAATGGAGAGGGAGAGAGCTTCCAGGCAGCCCCCCAAGCCCCGTCCTTACCCTTCCCCGTCTGCGCAGTTCTGGCCACTACTGAGCAGACGGGGAAGGTTCCCATGGCAACAGGACGCCTTCTCAGGCGTCCTGCTGTCCATGGTTCTGAACAGATCTGTGCTGAAAGCAGAGATCTGTTCAGACAAAGTGTAAGTAAAATACAGTACAGTACTATATATATTGTACTGTACTGTATTATGCAGACATCAGACCCACTGGATCTTCAAGAACCAAGTGGGTCTGGGTCAAAAAAAAAGTGAAAAAAGTGAAAATAAAGTAAAAATCAAAAAACACATTTATCACTGATTAAAAATGAAAAAAATAAAATTCCCTACACATGTTTGGTATCGCCGCGTCCGTAACGACCTGATCTATAAAACGGTAATGTTACTTTACCCGAACGGTGAACGCCATAAAAATAAAAAAATAAAAACTATGATGAAATTGGAATTTTGCCCACCTTACTTCCCAAAAAAGGTAATAAAAGTGATCAAAAAAGTCGCATCTACGCCAAAATTGTAAAAATCAAACCGTTATCTCATCCCGCAAAAATCATACCCTACCCAAGATAATCGCCCAAAAACTGAAAAAGTTATGGCTCTTAGACTATGGAAACACTAAAACATGATTTCTTTTGTTTCAAAAATGAAATCATTGTGTAAAACTTACATAAATAAAAAAAAAGTATACATATTAGGTATCGCCGCGTCCGTATTGAACGACTCTATAAAAATATCACATGACCTAACCCCTCAGATGACCACCGTAAAAAAATAAAAATAAAAACGGTGTAAAAAAGCTATTTTTTGTCATCTTCCGTCACAAAAAGTGTAATAGCAAGCAATCAAGAAGTCATGTGCACCCCAAAATAGTGCCAATCAAACAGTCATCTCATCCCACAAAAAATGAGACCCTACTTAAGATAATCGCCCAAAAATTGAAAAAACTATGGCTCTTAGACTATGGAGACACTAAAACATTTTTTTGTTTTAAAAATAAAATTATTGTGTAAAACATACATAAATAAAAAAAATTGTATACATATTAGGTATCGCCGCGTCCGTGACAACCTGCTCTATAAAATTACCACATGATCTAACCTGTCAGATGAATGGTGTAAATAACAAAAAAAAAAACAATGCCAAAAAAGCAATTTCTTATTACCTTGCCGCACAAAAAGTGTAATATAGAGCAACCAAAAATCATATGTACCCTAAACTTGTACCAACAAAACTGCCACCCTATCCCGTAGTTTCTAAAACGGGGTCACTTTTTGGGAGTTTCTACTCTAGGGGTGCATCAGGGGGCTTCAAATGGGACATGGTGTCAAAAAAACCAGTCCAGCAAAATCTGCCTTCCAAAAACCGTATGGCATTCCTTTCCTTCTGCGCCCTGCCGTGTGACCGTACAGCGGTTTACGACCACATATGAGGTGTTTCTGTAAACTACAGAATCAGGGCCATAAATAATGAGTTTTGTTTGGCTGTTAACCCTTGCTTTGTAACTGGAGAAAAAATATTAAAATGGAAAATCTGCCAAAAAAGTGAAATTTTGAAATTGTATCTCTATTTTCCATTAAATCTTGTGCAACACCTAAAGGGTTAACAAAGTTTGTAAAATCAGTTTTGTATACCTTGCGGGGTGTAGTTTCTTAGATGGGGTCACTTTTATGGAGTTTCTACTCTAGGGGTGCATCAGGGGGGCTTCAAATGGGACATGGTGTCAAAAAACCAGTCCAGCAAAACATGCCTTCCAAAAACCAAACGGCGCACCTTTCACTCTACGCCCCGCTGTGTGGCCGTACAGTAGTTTACGGCCACATTTGGGGTGTTTCTGTAAACGGCAGAGTCAGGGCAATAAAGATACAGTCTTGTTTGGCTGTTAACCCTTGCTTTGTTAGTGGGAAAAATGGGTTAAAATGGAAAATTAGGCAAAAAAATGAGATTCTCAAATTTCATCCCAATTTGCCAATAACTCTTGTGCAACACCTAAAGGGTTAACAAAGTTTGTAAAATCAGTTTTGAATACCTTGAGGGGTGTAGTTTATAGAATGGGGTCATTTTTGGGTGGTTTCTATTATGTAAGCCTCGCAAAGTGACTTCAGAGCTGTAGTGGTCCCTAAAAATTTGGTTTTTGTAAATTTCTGAAAAATTTCAAGATTTGCTTCTAAACTTCTAAGCCTTGTAACATCCCCAAAAAATAAAATATCATTCCCAAAATAATTCAAACATGAAGTAGACATATGGGGAATGTAAAGTCATCACAATTTTTAGGGGTATTACTATGTATTACAGAAGTAGAGAAACTGAAACTTTGAAATTTGCTAATTTTTCCAAATTTTTGGTAAATTTGACATTTTTTTATGCAAAAAAAAATATTTTTTTTAACTTTATTTTACCAGTGTCATGAAGTACAATATGTGACGAAAAAACAATCTCAGAATGGCCTGGATAAGTCAAAGCGTTTTAAAGTTATCATCACTTAAAGTGACACTGGTCAGATTTGCAAAAAATGGCCTGGTCCTAAGGTGTAAAAAGGCTGTGTCCCTAAGGGGTTAAACCCGACACTTGCTGCTATATCGTGCTGCAAGCCATTCATCTGCTGGCACCAAAAAACATATACAATCCCCTCCTAGATATCTTAAAATCTCAGTGATATTGATACCCCTGTATAGCTAAAGGATATGTACACTTATGTATGCTGTTTTTTTTTGTTTGTTTATGTTTGCATTTTACTCCTTTTTGGCTAGAAATCAGATTTGCAATTGGCCTAAATAAAAAAAATATTAAGCTGTTCTATCACAAAGGGTTAACGGTTTGTCTGTCTATGTGACTGGTATTTCACTTTGTGCAGACCATCTAATAACCCTTATTTCTAAACTACTGAGAGGTCATAAACACTTATTTAAGCCACATTCTTATCAGTAAGATAAGGACTGAGCTACAATGAGTGTTTATGAGGTCAGAGATAAGGAGCCCGTCAGCTCCCCAGTGACGGAAAAGACAGAAAATCCAGAGGCTGCTGCTACTACAGCATCTCAGCTCTGTACAGAAAAAAGGATTCCATATTTTTAATATGACCAACTGAAAAAAAGATTTTTAGCTCAAAATTTGTATAATGCAATAATAAAGGTGTGCATAGCCTTTAACTTTTCTTCTGTCTCTTCTTTCAGATCGTCTCTGCTGGGTCTTGAACCCGGGACCTGCTGTATGGGAGGAAGAAGCCATTAGTGAGCCATAGGTTCCACTAAAGGAATTCCTTCTGACTAAATGAAAGTAAAAAAAAACAACTGTTACCATCATGATGGAGGTGGTAGTAGTAATGACACATCCAGCTGTAAGAATGCCATCTCCTATAGAGCCAGATTTTTAATCAACACATTGATTTGTAGGTGAAAGTATTGTTTTTCATTGAGAACGGAGACATTACACTTGGTATTAATACCAAAGTCCAAATTCTGGTATTGTGACAACCCTAGTCATGAAGTCCTAAAATGGCCCCAGTCAAACAGATTACCATAAAAATTGACCACAGCAAGCAATCACAATCCAGCTTTCATTTTTCCAGACCGATCTGCCTATGTTAACCACATGCAGCTAATTCAAATCAAGCTAGGGAATAGTGTCACTTGTTTTGCCAATGTAATAGTGGCTCCTAAGAGATGGAGACCGTTAGCGGCCAGGGTCGATCTAGGAAATACGCAATATCGTTGGCCAGTTACAGTCCAGCGTCTGTTGCAAGAGGAACTTTTGGGAAGGGATCCAGTTCCCGAAGCGTAATCTCTGTAATCTCGCTATAGGAGATTCAGATAGTGGCGAGTGCGGGCTGCTGAGGTTTTCAAGTGACCGAGAGTTTTGCTCCATGCAGGATGGAAATGGTGGTCAAAAATATAATTCAGGATATATCTCTGTACAGGGTGTACACAGTGATTCAGCCTTTTATGTAGATTAAGAGTGTAAATGGAAGGAGACTGAAGGCGGCTCAGCCTTTAAATAACGATGTTCTAACAGCCAAGTCAGAAACTAACATCATTGTTCACTTTCCTGTGTAGTATTCTAATACCGTAAGACAACAGCTTACCTCTTGAGGCTCGGCTTTCAGCGCCTTCAGGGCGTACTCATATATCTGGGTCTCTGGTTTCCTCATTCCGATGCGGCAGGATTCAATGACCAGGTCAAAGTGGTGCTTCAAAAAAATGAACATTTCAGCGGTACTCTGCCGGTTCGGGCTGTCATCCACCCAGTTGTTGGTGAGCACGCAGGTTTTAAATCCTGTAACGGGGTACAATGATGAGACAAGACATAATAGTCATCGTCTAATATAAAACTGTGCAACTCCCTCCTGGGGATGCCCAGGTTACATATCCCTTTCATTCTGAAATACCAATGATGTTAATGTCTGAAATGCCAACACATGGAAACGTATGCCTATCAGGACCTGAATGATGGACAATAAACTTAAAAAGGCCCATGACATTTCTAAGGGATTGCAATTTCTGCTGGACTTATGTCCCCTGGGGTTGGGAGGCTGACACAAGCATCAGCTGCGTATGGTCACAATCCTGGGTCCAATTACAGAGTTCTAGTTTGATGAAACCACGGCACTCAGAAAGTTGTCATGCAGATAATTTAATCCATCCAAACAAGGTACAAAAAGTGACTGGCCAACATTTCGGTCTAACATTGGAGCACTCCAAGGCTACAACAAAGGCCGTGAACAAGGTCTAGCTTAGACCGAAATGTTGGACAGTCACTTTTTATACCTTGTTTGAATGGATTAAATTATCTGCATGACAACTTTCTGAGAGCCGTGGTTTCATCAAACTAGATCTTGTAAATAACTTACCACTGAGAACCACCGTTATTCGACAAGGAATGCCGACCAACTTCCCCAGCAATAATTACAGAGTTCTATCCATTTTCTACCCCATACATTATAACAATCGTCTTTCTTACCGTGGCTTCTCAGCAATGTGGCGGCGTTCAGTAATGGCTTGTTGACTGCATCAGTCTCAAACATGCTGTGGAAGGCCGATTCCACAGAGAAGGTCTCGGGAAGGGTGACCCCAGATTCTTCAGCAAACACCTTACATTCCTTGTTGATTTCTGTAACAAACTATCAGAGCACCGGCCTAAGTGAATCACATAAGGTGTCGGGAATCATGAAAGGTACCATACTGGATCCAAAAACCTCTCCTTTTATAGATTTTAAAAGAAACCTCCGAGAAGGAATTACATTTTATACCTTGTGGAAGTTTTCTGGTGTCAAAAAGTTGCACATTTTTTGCACAAGCCACACTTAGGCTCCATTCACACGTCCGCAATTCTGTTCCGCATTTTGCGGAACCATTCATTTCTATGGGGCCGCACTATGTGCTGCCCGGGTCTGGAATTGCGGATCCGCACTTCCAGGTCCGCAATTTCGTTCTCGAAAAAAATAGAACATGTTCTATTTTTGTCCGCAATTGCAGACAAGATTAGGCATTTTCTATTAAGTGCCGGCGATGTGCGGTCTGCAAAATGCTGTGTCTGTGTTTTGTGAATCCGCGGATCCGTAAAACACTTACGGACGTGTGAATGGACCCTTAGACTGGGTTCACATCACGTTTTTCCCCATCCTTTTAACATACGCAAAAAACGTATACGTTAAATGGATGCTTCAGACTGGTGTCATAGAGTGGCATCCATTCACCATAGAGTTCCATTGCAAAACAATAAAAAACTGTATACTTTTTTCTTTACCAGACTGTGCAGGATACCAGAACGTGATGTGCTGCGTTTTTGTATCCTTATTTTTTGTATCATATATGTTAATCGAAGGCATAAAACGTGATGTGGACCCACCCTAATCTGTACCTTTGGGGTTTTTGCACCAGGCTCGTCACTTTTCAAAAAAAGTTGGTGGTGTGAAGAAGGGCCTGGGTGGTACAGTGTAAATT
Organism: Bufo gargarizans; assembly: GCF_014858855.1. Lineage (NCBI taxonomy): Eukaryota > Metazoa > Chordata > Amphibia > Anura > Bufonidae > Bufo > Bufo gargarizans. Next base: position 47,786,606 of record NC_058083.1, on the reverse strand, counting down.
A